>NW_026294595.1:140907082-141229582 GCF_007827085.1 Peromyscus californicus insignis
CTGAGTTTGAGGCCAGCTGATGTACAAAAGAAATTTCAGGACAAGCCAGGGATGTTATACAGTAAAACCCTGTCTTGAAAAAACAAACAAAAAGATAATGTGTGTCTGGAGTGAGCAGGCTTGGAGTGACAGACAGGACAGTAGAAGCACGGATGCCCGTGGCTGCAGGAATCCTTAGGAGTCTTGGGAGGGGTCATGAGAATGGAATGCAGAGAATGGAAGGATTTAAACAGCAAGGAGGAACCCTGGGAAGACTGGGTGAATGTATGTACCATTATACACACTTGAAAGGAAGGGGTTCTGGGGAGCTGTGCATGTGATTCAGGGGAGACTTGAGAAAAGTGACTTTTCTGTGGGGAAGTGCATGAGTTACAAAAAGCTTGATTTCTGTTTCTGCATACTAAGTTTGCTGGGGATACCCTGATAAAGAAAGGTGGTAACGATTTATTTTCATAAGTCAAATGAGTTCAGAGATGGTTGGAGTAGAAAGCACAATTCAATAGCTAGTTATCCCACGTGTCTGAGAGCACTGGTCAGGAAATACGGCAAGAGAGGAGAAAGCCCCGAGACTAACCCAGTGTACTCTTGAGTCTCATCCAAGCACGGAGAGGCTGGAGTAGGCGTGGGAGGCACAGCAGAGGTCCAGGACAAGAGCTTAGCAAGGCTGCCCACTGTGGTGTTGGCCTCTGGGGCCCAGGAGAAGGCAAAGGTGCACACGTAGTACACCCGACAATCTCTTATTTCCTCCTCCAGAACATGCATTTAGTTTATCATCATCATCATTGCATGTAGAGAGTTGATGCTTGGTCTAACACTGACCACTTGAGGATTAGTGATGGTGACACCTTCAGCCTCACCCCCAACCCCGCAAAACAGTTTCTCTGTGGAGCCGGTGGCGTTCCTGGAACTCACTTTGTAAACCAGGTTATCCTTGACCTCAGCGATCCACCTGCCTCTGCCTGCTGAGTGCTGGGATTAAAGGTGTGCGCCACCACCACCTGGTAATCTTTAGCTTTTAACTGGGAGGGCTTTCAGAGATGAGAAGTCCTTTCCCCCCTAGTTTACCTATTGTTACCTAAATCATCTCTTGCTATTCACGAATTATGTAAAACTTTATTTAAATTAAAAGAACAGATTTATAAAGTTCTATTACATTTTATTTTATTTTGTGTGTGTGTCTGTCCATGCATATGCACACCACACTGCACACATGGAGGTCAGAGAACAGTTAGTGGGAGTCAGGCCTATCCTTCCATCATGTAGGTTTTGGAAATCAAACTTGGGTTGTGAGAATTTGTGACAGAGGCCTTTACCACTCAGCCATTTCACCAGCCCTAAAAAGTTTAGAAACATTTTTGTGCATGTGTTCATGTACTTCTGCCATGCCATGCATGTGGAGTCCAGAGCACAGCTACGGGAGTCTGTTCTTCCATCGTGTGGGAGCCAGGGGTTTGAACCCGACAATCTCTTGATTAATTAAATTAAATAATTAATAGTAAGTATTAAGAATTAAATAATTAGGGCCTGTCAGGCTTGGCAGCAGGCACCTTTACTTGTTGAGCCACCTGGACAGCCCCTAATTATTTAATCAGTTCTTAAATACAGAGGTATTGCTACAAAAAATTAAGATAATACACTGATTTCCTTTTACTGAAAACGTTTGAAAACCAGGAAATCTAATCACCTACACTTGTTATTACATTTCAGCCAAATTCCCTGCATTTTATTCTGTCCCTTCCAGTCATGTTACCTCAAGCTGCAGACTTGAGTTATGACCCACAGAGGAGTACACAGACTTACTGGTGCTTCTTTGAGCCAAGCCAAAGAGTAAACGTCTGTTGAAGTCATTCCTAAACATGTACACCACACAGACTCCCTATCGACTACTGTCGAGAAGGCAGGAGGGAATCCTGCCTTAACCCACTCCTTTACCCCACAGAAAAGGCAAGAGGAAAAGGACGTCACAGGATTCATTAGCTGGTTTGTTCTAGCAGAGTTTACTTACATCATTTACTTACTCATCACTGCCAGTAAGAAAGAACAGTGTGAGAAGGACAGCTGAATGGACTCTGGTCAGAATGATTCCCTAGTGTAACATGCACAGTTCTTGCTTCTCTCTGATCATGTGTGGCTGATCTTCTCACTCTGTCTGTTGCTTTGTCTGCTGTTCTCTCTCAGCTGACAGGGTATCTCTGTACCTGTTCTTTTCTACACACAGGGAAAGCCATCTCTGCTCTCCCAGAAAGAAGGTCCTTGTACTGGGAAGGACCGACCTTGGTACTAAGAATAAGAGCAAAGGTGTGCAGGTCTTTAATTCATGTTTTTGGATATGAACATACTCAATCTTTAGTATGTGGATGGGGTTTCTTAGGATAACTGAAAAGATTTGGGGAAGGGGTCAAGGTTGGATGCTAACCACTTGTGATTGGCTCTTTGCCTCAAAGACTTGTTTCAAAGTAGCCCAGAAAAAGTTGTGTGGTCCTAGGCCGGGTATGGTGGCACACACCTTTAATACCAGGTCTTGGGAGGCAAAGCAGGCAGATCTCAAGAGTTTGAGGCCAGACTATCCAACAGAGTGAGTTCCACGACAGCCAGGGCAACACAGAAACCCTGTCTCAAAAAAAAAAAAAAGGGGGCAAGCAAGTTTTGTAGTCCTAAAAGACACAAAAGCCCTGGACCCAACAAGTGGTGATGAAATGAGTTGGCATGAGAACGTGCTGCCCACTGTGATGTTGGTTTATTGTCTGCCTGGTTTGAGAGGTTTTGGTTGTAACTGGTCTTGGGCAAATGGTGCTTCTTCAGATATTGACTACATTGTAGCTACTGAAAAGGTGGAGTGTGCAAGCCTGTTCTGTGCTAGGACTCAGCTACCAACAGAGAGGGGGTATGTCTGTATGTCAGAACTTCAGGCCTGAACCTTGATTTGCTTCTGGATTCTGAGCCATTACTACTGCTCCACATGTATTGACTTTATTTTTATTTCTTTCTTTATTTTTACCTTGTTTGGGATATTTGCTTTTGGTTGCTTTCTCAGATTTACCTCACCATTCATTTGTGTTTGATGTTTCAGGGGCAAGCTTTGGAGGCCAAACAAGACATTTTTTCAAGGTCAAGAAGCAGCAGTGATGATGGACCAGAAGGCAGCGACTCTATGGACAGACGTTCCCAGGCCAGGGTCCTCCAGTGCAAGGAGGCTTTAACCTTCAGGGACAGCCGCCATCTTTTAACTCCATGATGAATCAGATTAGCCAGCAAGGCAGCTTTCCTCTCCAAGGGATGCATCCCAGAGCCAGCATTGTGAGACCACGGACAAACACCCCAAAGCAGCTGAGAATGCAGCTTCAGCAGAGGCTGCAGGGTCAGCAGGTGAGCCAGTTGTGTGCTTGCCCAGGCTTGTAGAGGCTCTCAGGCTGTGTTCGTCAGAGCTCTTGCCACTGGCTCTCCACTCCTTGCTAACCAAAGGAATTCCTTTTGCTTTTACTTCCGTTTGAGATTTTATTTGTGCAGGTGGTTCCTTGTTGAGGAGTTAAAATGGAGTATCTTTCTATAAGTATATCCTATGGTATGTATAACATTAGCAGTGGCAAAATGGCTCATGGCTCAGTGGGTAAAAGTGCTTCCCATGCAATCTAGACAACCTAGTTCAGTCCTTAGAGTCACGCCCTGCTTAGTGCATTCCTTTAATCCAGCACTTGGGAGGCAGAAAGAAGCAGGGGCATCTCTGTGAGTTCCCCAGGCCAGCCTGGGTTTACACAGTGAGTATCAGGCCAGCCAGGGGCTACCCAGTGAGCGCATGTCTCAAACAGAACAGGTGTAGAACATCAGAAATGATTTCCCCTGAAGGCAGCATGTCTTGACAGTCCTTGGAAGGCATTTTCTTTTTTGGTTTTTCGAGACAGGGTTTCTCTGTGCAGCTTTGCGCCTCTCCTGGAACTCACTCTATAGACCAGGCTGGCCTCGAACTCACAGAGATCGCCTGCCTCTGCCTCCCGAGTGCTGGGATTAAAGGAGTGTGCCACCACTGGCCTGGCGGAATGCGTTTTCTTTTTTTTTTTTTGGTTTTTTGGAGACAGGGTTTCTCTGTGTAGCCTTGCGCCTCTCCTGGAACTCACTTGGTAGCCCAGGCTGGCCCTCGAACTCACAGAGATTCGCCTGGCTCTGCCTCCCGAGTGCTGGGATTAAAGGCTGTGCGCCACCACCCGCCCGGCGCGTTTTCTTAATATGATACTTAAACCTTGATATTTTAGCTTTTCAGTTTAAAGACAGGATCTTGATAATACCAAGCAGGCTTTGAACACAACCCTTAGGAGCCCAGACAGGCTTTGAACTTGTAATCCTCCTGCCTCAACCTCTCATGCTGGGATTGTACACATGTGTGACCACCATTGTTGAGTTCAGCATTTTCATGGAAACTGTGTTTTGATATTTTTAAAGCTTTTAGTACCTGGGCTGGGACGTGCTCAGCAGTTGAGAACATGTGTTGCTTTTGCAGAGGACCTGTTTGGTTCCTGGCACACTCACACTGGGGACCTCTCAGTCTAACTCCAGCTAGGGATCCACATCCTCCTCCAACCTCTGAAAAATCTCAGTCATGCACATAAACCCACATACAGACATACACTTTAAATAAGAATAAATATTTAAAAAGAATTAATATTCCAAATAGAACTTCCATTTCTTCCTGATATTTCCTTAATTCCCAGTTGTTTTAAAACATAATTGCTTCAAAACATAATTGGCTGCACAAATTGTAAGTAAGTGCAGACAAATGTTGCTTATTACATTTGGTGGTGCTAGATCACTTGAGTAATAAGTGGCTGAGCTGAGTCCAGTGGGCTGGAGCCAGGGTATGGTTGTTCCTGAAGTGGGTTGAGAACTGGGGAAGCTGTGTGCCTATGCTCATGGTACTGTTTGTGTTTTATTATTTCTTTCTACTAAATGCTCACTGTTATCTGATTGAGTTAAGTTGTTCATTTGATTGTCTGAACAAGCTCTGGAGAAACCTGACCCCGAGAGTCTGTTGAGCTCCTGTTACAATGCTGTTGAAGCTGCACAGTTGCTCTCTGGCTTTACCCAGTGCCAGGCTTTACACACAGGCTTTACACACAAGCTTTACACACAGGCAAGGACTTGGAAGCATTTCTCTTCTATTTTTTTTTTAAAGATTTACTTTATTTTTTAATAAGGGTGTGTGTGTGTGTGTGTGTGTGTGAGAGAGAGAGAGAGAGAGAGAGAGAGAGAGAGAGAGAGAGAGAGAGAGAGAGAGAGAATATACATGTGCCTGCAGATAGAGTTGTGAGATCCCTTGGTGCTGGAGGTAGCAGTGACTGAGCCACCATGTAGGTGCTGTGAAAGGAGCCAGGTCCTCTGGATGAACAGTGCATGCTCTCAGCTGCTGAGTCATCTCAATTTAGATGTGGCTGGCTTCCCAGCTCAATCGGTTTGGAGAGATCATCTCACTGGGTGGTGCTAAAAATTTGTAAAGCTGATTGGTGTAGCTAGAGTTTTCCTGCCTGGCCCACAGTCAGGACAAATTTCTGCCACCCACCAGTCCCACAGCCACTCAGACCCAACCAAGTAAACACAGAGACTTATATTGCTTACAAACTGCATGGCCATGGCAGGCTTCTTGCTAACTGTTCTTATATCTTAAATTAATCCATTTCTATGAATCTATACCTTGCCATGTGGCTCGTGGCTTACCGGCATCTTCACATGCTGCTAGTCATGGCGGTGGCTGGCAGTGTCTCCCTGACTCAGCCTTCCACTTCCCAGAATTCTCCTCTCTCCTTGTCCCGCCTATACTTCCTGCCTGGCCACTGGCCAATCAGTGTTTTATTTATACAGAACGATATCCACAGCAGATTTGGGCTCATCAACACGATCCACTTGACCCTGCTAACTTCTCTCTGTTCAGTTTTTAAATCAGAGCCGGCAGGCACTTGAAATGAAAATGGAAAACCCTACTGGTGGTGCTGCTGTGATGAGGCCCATGATGCAGCCCCAGGTAAGTTCCTAGCAGAGGATGGACCTCGCCACATTCCAGCACAGGGCTTGGCTTTCTTAAACAAGTGAGAATAATTTTAAAGTTCTTGTAAGAATTGGTCCCATCACACTTTCTCTCTTTAGAAAAAGTTATTTTATGTTTATGAGTGTGTTACTTACATGGCTGTCTGTGCATGACCCTGGAGGCCAGAAGAGGAAGTGAGATCTTCTGAGACTGGAGTTACAGGTGGTTGTGAGCTGCCATGTAGGTGCTGGGAATTGAACCTAGGTCCTTGGAAAAGTAGCCAATGCTCTTCTAAGCCATCTCTCCAGCCTCCGTACTTAGTCTTTCAATCTTACTCTCCTTTGTGTTAGTAGTGAGGGGTTGGGGAGAAGGGATTCCTTCATTAAAACTACCAGTAAAATCTACCAGATTGAGTCCCTCTGTGATGAGGTGGTATGTGTAAGATAAGCCCTGAGCTTTTTAGGAATGTGTACATGCTTCTGATCCTAGATAGTGAGGACACGCGCTTACTGGGAAGCACTTAGAAGTCATAGGCATAAAGAAACATTTTTGATAATTTTCTTTTTCCTTTAATTACAGACAAGACACTGAGTATGTTTTCTCTATGATAGCTCATGTAGTGTGAAATCGGCACTGTGTGAAACTGATTGGTCCTTTTGTATTGGCTATCAGCAGGCTTTCTTTAACGCTCAAATGACTGCCCAGCAAAAGCGAGAGCTGATAAACCATCACCTGCAGCAGCAGCAGCAGAGAATGGCAATGATGATGTCACAGCCGCAGCCTCAGGCCTTCAGCCCCACCCCCCAATGTCACCGCTTCTCCTAGCATGGATGGGGTTTTGTCAGGACCAGCAATGCCACAAGCCCCCCCGCAGCAGTTTCCATACCCAACAAACTATGGTAAACCTGGCATACTGTGCCTTTCCCAAAGTAATCTTTGTTACTGAGGTCACAGGCTTCGCTAGGTCTGCTGTGTTTGAAAAACAAAATACTGTTCCCTCCATCTTGTCTGTGAGGAAAACTGACAGGTAGAGAGCAGTGTGTGTCGTAATGGGGAGAGAGTGAGAATGTTCTCTCAGTTGGGCTTTTTTCAACCCCAGTACCCCCTCTCGTTTGAAAAAAAATTACATAAGCCTTCCTTTGCCCATTTTTCATGTCCCAGTGGTGAAGAATGCTGTGTCATCTCTGGACACTCTAGCCAAGGGGACAGATCCCAGGTGTGGGCTTCAGTCTCTTTTCTCAGTGACCTAAGTCCCCACTGTGATTATGCTAAGCACTCTGTGCTTCAGTCCTGCCTTTGGGAGGTTCTGGGATAAACTGGGATGAAGGTGTCTCGTTGGGAGAGTGCCAGTTCTAGCACGCAGCCCTGCCCTCTGGGAAGGAGGAGTCTCTCTCACAGAAGGGCATGAAGCAGCTGCCTTCCCAGTGGGTCTAGATGGCATCTTTCTTACTAAACCCACGACTTTGTCATCTTAGTGAGAAGCACTCAGAGCAGCTACCTGTGGCCCTCTCTTTCTTCACCACTCTCTACCACCTAGGATGCCGAGATTCCAAGGGCGCAGCATTGGAACATTGGTTCTTGTTTATTTCTTCAAGGGATGGGACAACCACCAGATCCAGCCTTTGGGCGAGTATCCAGTCCTCCTAATGCAATGATGTCATCAAGAATGGGGCCTTCCCAGAATGCCATGGTGCAGCATCCTCAGACTGCACCCATGTATCAGTCCTCAGAAATGAAGGGGTGGCCATCAGGGAACCTGGCCAGAAGCAGGTGAGGAGTGTGACTTATCTTTATGTCCTAGTGCTGGAGGCATGGACTGTTTCTCAGTCACACTTAGGAGGGAGAGACCATGAGGCTTGGCTCAGAGTTAGAAACAAGGTGTTTGGCTTATTCAGGGTTGCTTTGTACCATGTCCATATCCGTTAGCATGCTGAGTCCCGACAGCTGTGGAAAACAGAAGGCAGGCAGGCTCTTTTCCTCAGGCCAGGGGTAGTGGCTAGCCTTTAATCGGGAGGCAGAGGCAGGAGGATCTCTGTGAGTTTGAGGTCAGCCTGGTCTACACAGGGAGCTCCAGGATAGCCAGAGGTACATAATGAGGTCCTGTCTCTAGCAACAGCAACAAAACAAGACTTCCATTCTTTCTTTGGTGTTTTCTGCTTTGGTACAACTGTGACAGTTGGTGTGCCCTGTAGTCTGAGTTGATGTGGAAGCAACATTACCCTTTCTTTGCAGCTCCTTCCCCCAGCAGCAGTTTGCTCCCCAGGGGAACCCTGCAGCATACAGCATGGTCCACATGAACAACAGTGCTGCTGGGCACTTGGGACAGATGAACATGGCCCCCATGCCCATGTCCGGCATGCCCATGGGGCCTGATCAGGTATGGGTATCTATTCTTAACTCTCTAAAAAGGGTTTTCCTTCTGGTTAGACCCAGAACCCTGTCAAGGTGGTCTGTAGACTTTAACTCAGATGTATAACTTACACAGAATAGTTCTGAATAGAGCATTTGGTTTGAAGGTCCTGGGCTATTAGGTGTTTGTGTGGAAGTAGATTCTAAAGAGTCAGAACCAGTCAGCCGTGCCTGGCAGGGGTGCAGATGGCGGATGGTTTTCTGCCATGCTGACTGTTTTCTTTTGTTAACAGAAATACTGCTGACATCTCCCCAGTGGGACCGATAAGGAAATCACTGTACAAATGACACTCACTGCACAGGACCATCGGGAGGTAACCAAGGACCAGCTTGACCACCAGGGTGTTCCAGTGCTGTCATTTGAGTGGGACTGGGTCTCAAGCTGAAGCGCACTGTCTACCTGATGCCCTGCCTCTGTGTGGCATGGTCTTCTGCCTCATGGGGATGTGATTCTGGAGATAGGAATTGCATAGTCACCACTCTCCCAGGTCACTTCCTTCTGCCTTGCCAGCCAAAGTCTTCACATAAATCTAGGTGGCTAGGGTTTCTGTCTTGTAGCACTGGACGAGGAGCACAGTCTGTCTTCAAGGGTTTGTCACCAAGTAGTTCTGTGTCGCTCTTCTGTCCGGGGGAACCAGTGTTTCTGCGCTCTTGTCCTTTACAGGGGTAGTCCCCAGAGTCTGTTGTCTTAGGTTTTCTCCTGATGAGGTCCCGATACCCTGTAATTCTCAAGGATTTGTCATTGATGTTAAATGGCTTTGCAGAAGGGAAAATGACAATACTGACTTTTCCCATGCTGATGTGCAGCCAAGTGCACTTTATTTAGGAAATCGCGGAGAAATGCAATATTCCCGAGGGCGTGAGGAATGGTGAGCCACGTTCCTGGTTTTTGTCTGCACTAATCTGTTAGGACAAGAACATGATTGTTGTTTGTTTGTTTGTTGTTTTCTTTCAAGTACTGGCGTCACCCTTTGCCTATATGGTAGAGCAATAATGCTTTGAAATAAACTTGTGAAACCCAAGGCCAGGTACTGCACTCTGAATCAGAAGCTCGCAGTGTTTCTGTGAATAGATTTCCTTTTTGTAAATACGATCTTTTAAGATATTGTATTATGTAAAAATATGTACATACCTTTTTTTGTAGGTCACAGCAGCTCATTTTTTACAGAGTTTGTGAAGCTAAATATTTAACATTGTCGATTTCTGTAAACTCCATGCAGTGAGGGCTACAAGCGGGGACACCGGGATGCCACAGCCTGGGGAGGAAGAGCAGCCTGCAGCTTCCCACCTCACCTAAGCTTCTTAAAGTCCTCATTTGTTCAGATGGAGTCATTTTAAAATTTTAAAAATTTATTTACCAGAGAACTACGCACTTTGTTAATTTGGGTGAAGGAATAGATATGGGGAAATGAGCTTTTAAAAAACCACCCAAGAATTTAAGAAAGAAAAAAAAATCAAATTGATTTCAAAAAGGATCTTTCTTTGCGTTTTTAAGCAGTTCATAAATTAAATGATAATAGTATGTAGCCCATTCATCCTTTTAGGAGTGATTTTGATTGGTAGGACCTGAGCCGCAGGTTTAGCTGGAAGGCACTGGGGCTTTGCTGTGTGGTCTGCTGTCTGCTCAGCTCTCCTGTTGTTCTGCTCATGGGGTCTCTCACTACCTCTCTGCATCAGGATGCCGGGTCAGAACCAGGCCTGCCACTGCTGCTGGGTCAGAGGGAGGGCCTTGTCACTCGCTAGCCCTCCCCGCCACTTCTCTTGCCTCCTCTTGGCACCTGTTGTAGTCAGTTTGGAGTAGGGGAAAATCAGATTTAATGCCCTTTATTTGGGTTTTCTTAGGTTCAGACAATTAAGTGGAATTGGATTGCTAGACTATCGGTAGCTTTCAGAGATCCCTGCCAGCCTTGGCATTTCTGAGAGCCAGTTAACTTTTCAAAGTCACACATTTAGCCGCTTGTTCTCCTTGTCCCTGAAGGGACATCACTCCATTCTTCTGTCTGTGAATAAGTGAAGCTTGCTTCCAGAGCCACCTCAAGTATGGACTTGACTTTCCAACGTGTTTAGGTCATGATGGGATCCCCCTGTGACTGACCTACTGTCTCAGATTGTAAATCCATAAGCTTCCATTGTGTCGCTATGCTCTGCAGGTGACACTCTGTCTGAGTTGGGCTGGGTGTGGCTGAGACGTCCATGCTTAGACTGTGTAGCCACAGTGGTGCTCCTGCCTCTTTTAAAGACATTTACAACCCAACTTTGTGATTCTTTCCTCAGCACCCCAATGCCAGGCTAACTGGTTGGCACCCCTTTTGTATGGGGGAAAATGAAGTTTATTAGGTTTTTATATTTTCTACTTATTTTTATTGGTGCAAATTCAGAATTCTGGTTTCTTTGAACAGTCTTTGGGACAATTTGTTGTTTTACCTGGCTTGCCCTTTAGTCTGTTTTGGGTCCTTCTCTTTGTACTCCTGTTGCCTACCTCGCCTCCCCCTCCCCCCTGGCCCCCTTTTCAACCTTGGTGTCTTTTGGGCGAACAGTTTAATCTTCCCATCTGCTTTGATGATGTGGGACATTTCCAGTACCTACTTTTTTGCTGAATCCAAAGATATATAAATAAAAATATATTTTATGAAGATCAAATGATATTAAGGAAACATGTTTCTTCAGAAATAAACGAAGCTGTACTGTTTGCTGTTGGTATTAGCACGCTCTCTCTCTGAACTGTGCCCTGACATTAACAGCTGTTCATCAGGATTAAATGCTGAGATGAGTTGGGGGTATGGAGCAGTGGGTACTGCAGAAGATAATGGCTTGACAGCCTAGAAGTTTCTTGATTCAGAGGCAGATGCAGCTGGACCATCCAGAGGATTGCCAGTTGCTCACAGGCCAGTTCAGTCCCTTTCGATCTGTGGAGGGAGGACGTGAGTTCTGTTCCAAGTGGGGTGTTCACAGGAGTAAGCCTCTAGGCTAGCTGAAACTGATCCTGCCTTGAAGCACCAGGGGTTATTGCAGTGTGGATGGTTTAAAAATCTCCAGTGCAGAGGGTTTAAAAAGCAGGGCATTATTTTTTGTTCTTGCCCCCCATTTCTCTTCTCTTTGAATATATATATGGAGTTTTGAAAAAGATGAAATGTCATTCTGAGAGCAGCAAATTCTCAGGAACCGACACCACTAAGGATACGTTTGGGTTTAATCAAGTTTATATTAAGTGTCACCTAAAATGGAGTCATTCTTTCTTTACCTTGCAAGGAATTGAACCCATGTGGGTGGCTCAGTTGGGGTGAGCTTTGAATGACTTGCTGACTGTCTGGATGCTCTTGTAAATAAAGATTTCTATTTAAACCTCAGCCTAAGCATGCTTTTCCTCTCCTCCACACGCCCAGGTCTAGGGTGAAAGAGGGCTAAAGAGTATGGAATAAGACACTCCTGTGTCTGTGAGAAGCCTGGGCCTGTTCAGGGCATTTGAAAACTACAGGGACTCTTTAGACAAACACAGTGCCCTCTGCTGACATGAGTTGGGTTCACCTTTCTGCCTCTACCTGCCCTAGCTTTCTGGCAGTCACATGGACCGGGTCACCCTACTTGGTTTAACAAAGGGCTGCATTTGCCTTACTGTTGAGAAACAGACTTCCAGATGCCCCAGAGCTGGTGAGACTTACCTGTGAGGCCCCTTGAAGCACGGTAGGTTTAATATTAATGTACAGCCCTCTGCTTCTCCAGACCCCTCTCAGCTGAAGGTGAACCCTTCCCAAAGGCACTGGCAGTATCTTGAATGCTTAAAGAAAAGATTAAAAAAAAAAAAAAAAAAAATCCCACCATAGTCTTTTACAAAAATTCAAAGATTTTTTTTTCATACCAATAGCTAGTCATTGGCTGGGGGTATGAACACTGTGAGATTGTACTTACACTACAAAATTTCTTTACAAATACAATGTCATTAAACACAGGACACACATGAACTTGGGTGTTCAGTACCTTAGAAAACATCAGTTCTGGGATGGATAACAAAGGAATGAATCCTGGACGGGAACAGAAATGTCCACAAGCTCAAGGGATTTTCGCTGACACTGGCCACAGAGCGTTTATTGACACCACGACTCTTGAAAATGGGATTTTGTATTAGTGAGATTCCCCTAAAAGTCCCTGTGTTGGTTACACGTGAGCGGTCACATATGTACAGTGAAGGCAGCTTCAGAGGCAGCGGCTCATCCGGCCAGGTGAATGGTGCCACTTTTGTGCTATTGACTCATGGCCGGACTGCCTTGTCGGCAGCACTCGGGAGTTGCCCATGTCCGTGCTTTCTCCAAAGAATAAGAAGGTTAAAAGCTTGTTTCCCTATACGACTTAAACAGAATCCCAGCAACTTTCATCCCTGGAAGAAATCCATGGAAATCAGTTCTGTTGTCCTTCTGAACCTCAGCGGGCTGGCAGAGACTCCAGGCATGAGAATTCGTTCTGTGTAGCTGGTGAGGTTCCAGTCCAAAGCAAAGCAGGGCAAAAAATGGGCCCGGGGAAGTCTGGGTGCTGTCCTCAAGGATTTCGTGTCCCAGGAGCAGGCCCTGCCTCCTGTCAGGCCTCCCAGTTCCAGCACTGGGAATCATGTGGTTTTGCATGGCCTGGGCAGCCACACAAGGCCTCTGGTTTTGGAGGTTCCTCTCTAGGGCCGCTTAACCTTCCCAGCCTTCCCAAAGCTGTCCCCTGCAGAACAAAACAGTGCTATTCAGACTTTTAAATCAGCCCTACACTGTGCAAAGCTTTGGTTTAAGGGTGTGGCTGATGAGCATTAGGCCATGAGGGGAGCAATTGCTCCACCCAGTTGTCTCATAATTGCTCACTTATCGACTCAGTGGCCCCTTTTAAGAGTCTGGGTAGAATTGTGCCTAAGGATTTGAGATGCATGTTCTGGAAGCTGGCCCATTACTGTCCGCAAAGCCACAGAATTCACATGCATGAAGAGGGACGGAGGCCAGGGTGGGTCACTACAGAGAGGGGAGTGGACAGATGAACTGTCAGTTTTAAGGTGAATTTGCACACATTTGCATTTTTTTTTTTTTTTTTTTTTTTTTTTTTTTTTTTTTTTTTTTTTTTTTTGGTTTTTCGAGACAGGGTTTCTCTGTGTAGCTTTGCGCCTTTCCTGGATCTCGCTCTGTAGACCAGGCTGGCCTCGAACTCACAGAGATCCGCCTGCCTCTGCCTCCCGAGTGCTGGGATTAAAGGCGTGCGCCACCACCGCCCGGCTCCACATTTGCATTTTTGACAGAATCTGGCAAGCTGTATTGCACCCCTTGTGGAAGAAATTGGCTGCCCCTAGACTCAAAGTGAACTGTGGGTTGCTGCAGTCTCCACGTGGCCTGTGACAGCCATTCTGCTGAGAAGGGTGTACATTGCAGCCACATCCTTCAAGGTGTCTATCAGCTGTAGTCCTTAACCACTCCTCAACACTGTCAGCTCAAGCTCACAGATTATTAGAGAATGGCAATCAATTAGGATTAGCTATTAATTTGAAGTTATGAAATGTATTATAGAAAAAACAGCTATTACTTTGTCCCCCCCTCTCAGCATGGGAACAGCCCCAGAGGAAACAAGGCTTGGTGGGAGAACTTTTGCCTAGCATGAATGATTCCTGGCTTCAACCCCTAGTACTGGAGGGGAAAAAAAAAAAAGACAACAGCAGTAAAACCTGAAATTAGCAAGACAGAACCAGCTCTACTTGTCTGCAAACTGGTTCTTCAACTCACAGTGATTTGGAAGAAGGTCTCTTCATTTCTGGCCATTTTCGACGCTGAAACTGCCTAAAGGGATGTGCCAAAAGGAAGATGTATGTGTTAACCATCACCAAGAGATTGTATTGTCTCCTCCCAACTCCCCCAGGAACTGTGCAAAGATGGTGTCTGAGGTGATGCCTATCACTGGGTCATTAGGCCCTTGGTGGACAGTTTCTCAATAGGTACAACCACAAAAAAACAAACAAAAAACCAAAAAAACAAAAAACAAAAAAAAGGTCAAGATGGGGTAACTTAGCCCGAACTGAAGTAACAAAACCAAATACCTGTATTGCTCATAGCTTCCTCCATCTTTAAGTCCTAAGTGAGAGATGAACAGAACAGGAACAGTTTGAGGTGAAATGGTACAAACTTTGTGACCACTAAACACCTTTGGCTTGTCATAGTGCCAGGGCCAAGCTGTCAGCAGTGTTTCTTGCTCAGGTAGAATGGGTGAACGATGATGACCTCTTTAGTATGCTAGGTGACCTTATAGATTTCCCCCCCGACCCCTGCTGACCCCAGTTAGCCATAGTATGCATGAGCCTTCATTCACAATGGCCTTCGTGGGGAAGCAGGCACAGGGTGGGTACTAGTGCCACACAAAATCATTGGCTGTGGGTGGGTGAGGGACTCCCTATGGTTGCACTCTGAATTCCTGAGGATATGGGATGTGACTAAATGCATGAGCATGGAGTCAGCCAGTGGGTTCGCTTTACTCGCTTCTAAGCTGGGCAGAGCATCACCTCATTGGCTGTTGTGAGTTCCCACATACCACTTGGCACTGTGCTTGGTACAGTACTTAGATGACATTGCACAACCGTCACAAAGTAGTCAGGTGTTTCCTGCTACTCCTCTGAGCCACTCTGGCCCTCCCCCCCATCATAAAGCAGACTGGCCCCCCTGGGTCTGTCTCCTCCACTTCTCACTTGTCTGATGGGAACTCTAGGCATCTTAGGACAAACAGGGGACCAAGAGTTCTGAGGCTGTTCCCTCTACACTTGGCTGTGGCTCATAAGCACAAGACATCCTCTTAGTGGTTTCCATCTTAGAACATTCAGCTGGTACCTTGAACTTAGAACTGCTGGGTTTATCCTGATTTCCCCCCAAAACCCAGGAGTAGCCTGTGCCACCTCCTTTTCTGTTATCTCCTCTTCACAGCACCACCAAGTTGTATGGGCTTCAGTACTGCACCTCAAGTCCATTATTATCTCTCAGTCTTGATGGATAACTGTTAGGTGCCACTATCTACCAGATCAGGCTTCACCTTCTACTTAGTAATCGCTGTCTTTTTTAGAAAGTTGACTTTCACTGCCCAAACTTAAATGCTTCCATCAGCTCCCCAAACCATCTCAATTAAAGTCTAAAATTTTTTTCTCTGTGGCCTGCAGGGCCTGTATAGGAGGGCTGGCTGACCCTGCTTGTCACACATCCATCACTCCAGCCACACAGTTTGTCTGTGCTCTGCCCACTGCAGCTGCCCCAGGTTGTTCAGCAGTTGACTGCTGCTTCCTCACAGTGCTCATTCCTGATCTAGCACAGAGCCCCAATGATCCTGTCTCACTTCATTGAAGCCAGAGGCTTCCCTGTATGGACCCTTGCTCCAAGCAGGATGCCACCTCATATGTTTGCTTCCCTAACTCACAGGGTTACGGTCTGTGGAAATAATGAACAAAGTGGGGGGAGGGATGTGAAAGAAGTTTGTGTTCTGTATCGATTGTAAAGGCTCTTGGGAAGCACAGTCCTGTGAAAGTCAGAGGTGTTTATAGCCTTCCCCATCATTTGTCTTGATTGGACCCTTCCCTGTGATTCTGGGTTCACTTTTGGGGCTGACATGATCTAAGCTCTTCTCTGCAGGTTCCGCAATGGGACCCCTACTCACCCAGGTCCATGTTTCGGGTCCGGGGGTTGCACTGCTTGTAGCCTTTACAGCTTCTCAGCTCCATGAGCTGCACATGCAGTTGGTTGAGGACGTCCCTGTCCAGTGTGTTCACGGCGTTCATCAGCTGGTGGGAAAAGGTAGCTGTTAACAGGGAATGTCCTGGGACCCCTACCTCCATCCCCTCTTCAAACCACAGCACTTAACTCAGGAGGGCTGGGAGTAGAGGTGCTAGAGGGGTACTGTCAATACCCCAGCTCCACTTGCGCACGAGCCACAGTGTGGAGGGCTTAGATGATGGGTCGGATCCTCCCTGTCAGGTCTGCTTAGTGGGGCTAGAAAGTCGGGAGAAGACAAGCTATGCCCTTGTACTTAACCTTGAACTTGTGGAGCTGCCCACGAGGTATCTTGCATAGCTGGGAAAGAACCTTTAAGCCTCATGTCTTTTGTTCCCCTTGATGAGAAAGCGGCCACTTGGTACAGAGGTGGCTCAGGGGCGTTGAGGCCTTGCCTAGTGTGGTGGCTACTGATGATCACTGACTGACATTGTCTGCCACTCTCGGTGGTAAAATATGGGCTGAACCTATCAGTGTGGCTACTGAAGTCACGTCGCATGCATGAAGCTGCTTCAGGCTTTTTGAATGCAGTAGAATGGTTGGACATTACAGAGGTCACCCTCTGGAACAGCTAAGACACAAAGTTCTGGTTCCCAGGTGCCCTGTGGCTTGTGCTTATCTCGTGTGGCTCTGAGCCATTTCAATCCTATCTGTGTTGAGGTTGTTTACAATAAGGAAACAGTGCACAGAGCTTGCCTCGGGTGCAGGCCAGGTGTTAGTGTTGCTGGTCTGCACTGTCCGTGCAGCCTAGTGTGTCCAGAACATGGCCTGATCCTGTGGCTCCATTGCCCTAAGGGTTCACAGAAGTACCTGCTGAGCCTTGAGAGGGAAAAGCTGTACCGTAGATCAGACAGGCAGAGGGAATGGAGGGAGACACATGTTGACTACCCAGACTCCAAGTGGCCTTGGAACTCACTCTTCCCGTCCTTGGGACCTGGTGGGACGTATCTGCCCTTCTGCAGAAGTGTGTGTGGATATCTATCTGGTGGTGCCTGTGTGCCCCACACTCCCGTCTCCCCATCTTTCTGGTGGGACCCAAACCTGGTAAGGGTCTGTACTGAGGTCAAAGTATTCTATGAAGCCGGTTGCGAATTCACAGAAGAGGAAGTTGTGGGTCTCGTTGATGGTCCTCAAGCACCAGTATGTGTTGTTGTTGGCGCTGGTGCAGGCACAGAAGGGCCCCACTGTGAGAGAAGAAAGCACGTCCTGAGTGTGCGCACGCGGAGAAATGAGTCTGTCGGACAGCTTCCCTGAGCCAGCCTCTCACATGCCAAGTGACAGGCTTGTACCGGGCACGGGTTTCTAGGACACCTCCAGGGTCCAGCAGTTTGGCCCTCTGAAGCCTGGGGAAGGTAGGTGGCCGTATACAGGCCCCCCCCACGCCCTGCCTACCCCTGCTCGCTCATGCACAGCCATCCCACCCCCTCCCTCCCTGCCCCCCCCCCCTCACTCACGTGTCCAGAGAGGCGCGGTCTGCCAGTGGTGGTTGTCGTGGGTAAAGCACGTGAGGCCTGGCATGCTGCACGTGTCGTTGTTCTGGAGACGCTTGAGCAGCTTTCGAAGTTTCTTCTTGCGTTTCTGCTCCCGCAACAGCCATACCTTGTCCTTCTCCTGCAGCCCCTTCCTGGGGGCGCAGAGGACCACACACACTTAGGACCCAATTCTGTGGCCCACCCTAGTGGTTGGGCAGTCCCACCACTCCGAGTCCCACTGTTTACCCCAGGGCCTTCCTCCTTCTATAGCCTCCTTCAGGCCCCCTGCAGCACGAAGTGCAAAGTAAGGTTAGGATCCCTGCTCACACCCCGTGCCCTCCTTCCCGGGTGCCCAGTGCTTAGTGTGGCTACAACACCATATCCAGCCTCCAGCCACAGTGGGGACTCCAGAGGTCTTTCTAAGGACTGCACAGACCTCACCTCCCGGGGGAAACCCGGCTGGTCCTCTCTCTTTTCCTTGTCGGTTTTAGCTACAGGCAGGTAGCCATCTTTGGGAGCTACGTACCGGATCCCTGTGGCTTATCCCCACCCTTACCTGGAAGGTATCCCTGTGGCTTATCCCCACCCTTACCTGGAAGGTATCCCTGTGGCTTATCCCCACCCTTACCTAGAAGGTATCCCTGTGGCTTATCCCTACCCTTACCTGAAAGGGTGCAGACTGGAGCCTTTGTGCTTGAGGCGGCCTTTGTGTTGGGTGTGGTAACTGCAACACATCCCCCCAAACAAACAAACAACCCAGGAGTCAGAGCCTTGCAGGGCACCCTGGCAGGTATGCACTGGGGTTCCTGGGCTCCCATATGTCACTGATGTTGTCACTATTCTCTTGTGTAATGAGACTACACTCTCCTGGATGCCAGTTCCATGCGTGGCTTGGATGCCACAGGTAGACTGGAAGCTGGGCCTGGCCTCAAGAGGTCTCTCAGCCTTGACCTCAGAAGGTTGCTGCCTCTCCTGTCACATACCGAATGCTGAGAAGGGGACCTCAGGAACCTGAGTTTTCCAAGGTCTAAGTCAGCTAAGGTTCAGAACCATGTGCCTACTCCAGTTTAGATCAAGGAAAATTCTCAAAAAAAAAAAAATTGCTGGGGCTGGGTGATGGCAGAGGTGGCGCACGCCTTTAATCCCAGCGTTCTGGAGTCAGAGGCAGGCAGATTGCTGAGTTTGAGGCCAGCCTGATCTACAGAGCAAGTTCCAGGACAGCCAGGGCTACACAGAGAAACCTTGTCTTGAAAAACCAAAAATAAATAAAATAAATAAAAGTACAATTCTGGCATCATGTTCCACAGTCATATGTGTTATTCGACTACCACACTGAACAGTGACTGCAGATAGGATCCATTTCTTTCTGTGGGGGAAGTTCTCAGGGGCAGCCGGAACTCGCATGGACACCGAGACCCTCAGCCCAGCAGTCCCCAGTGATCGAGCAGTAAGAAGCGCGCGAAGGCCCTGCCTGAGCCATTTGCTAGGAAGGCCCTGCCTCCTGGTAGAGCTGCCTAATTGCAGCTCAGCCTGGCCACCTGAGAGGCGGCCCATGCGCCACGGGAGAGTTCTCACTGACTCCTTCATCCTGACAAGCAGAGATGCAATTCAAAAGCAAGGAATGGGGCCAGTGATGAGAGGGGGGTTTGTGTCTGCAGGGCTGGTCTGCAGGGGTCCAGCGGGTCCTGTGCTACCCCCTCCCCCTCCCCCCAGCTCCCCCTCCCCCCAGCTCCCCCTCCCCCCCAGCTCCCCCTCCCCCCTCCCCCCCAGCTCCCCTCCCCCCCCCCCCCCCCCCCCGCCCCCGCCCACCTGATTTTATGGCAGTCACATTCTTCTGGCCGCTTCTTCTTCAGGTGACCTCTGACTTCCCGCAGGTTCTTAATTTTGTTCTGTAGGGTTTCAATCTGAGGGAGGGGACAGAAGGAGCCAGAAATCACAGGACAATGGTGGGTGGCAGGGGACAGCCACGCCTACATTTGTGGTTCTGCCCGTGGAAGAGGGCTTCCCTTCTCCTCAGCGAGGATCCCCTGAAGGACCAGAGTCCTACTGTCCCAAGGGACAGCCAGCAGAGCCCACCAAGGCTAGAAAGGACGAACTCCATCAGAAGCATCGTGTGTGTCTAAAGCACGACAGACTGTTGTCCCCAGCCAGCTGACTCTGGGTTGAACCTGTCAGGTTCTAGGACTCAGATTCCTCTTCTGGGGTCATGGATTCTGGGATGGGGACCACTCTTCTGCCCCTGGCCTGTCTCCCTGCCCTCCCGATGGATGCTGCCCCGGAGCCCGTGGCACCAGACTGTGCTGCCCCCAAGTGGCCGAACCTCATGGTCAATGTGCAGTTTGTGGTCTTTCCAAGCCTGCAGAGACTTGTACAGGTCCAAGTCACACTGGACCGTGTCGTTCTCCAGGATATAGCACCTGCTCAAGAGGAGGGGTCGTGAGTGGCCCTGAGGGGTGAAGAGGGGCCCGGCCTGCCCCTTTACCCCCACCTGGACTCTCACCGATGGGTCACTTTGATGGGATTGGGGGCGGAATAGTCCGGAAGACCCCCGGTACCACTGAAGCTGCCACCATCCTTGTCGTCCTGGTCTTCTGGGGCCCCTGGCCAGTGCCGCTTGGTAAGGTTCCGGGGTTGGGGCACGTTATCCAAGCCTACGTGGTAGACCTCGCCGTCCACCTCGATGGCCACGGAACGGACGGAACGGTTCCGGGCATAGCTGGTCTTGTACTCTGTGGGCGGCAGAGGGGATGATGGGTTAGAGAGGCTGGGATGGCCTCGCCAGGTATTCCTGGCCATGGGTCTTCAACTGAGACGACAGGGATGCGACCCCAAGCATGCGTCTCAGTGTGGCCTGACGCGTGGGCTTGGGAGATCTATCTCTGGAAGTGGGGCCCAGGTCCTGGGGAGGTAGTTGCACCAGGCAGCCTGAGCAACAGTGACAGTTTCAGGAGAGCTGGTGAGCTGGCTTGGCGGGTCAAGATACTTTCACCTGGGGCTGACATCTGAGTTTCACCCCCTCAGCCCGAGCGGTAAAAGGAGAGAATGAACTCCTGCCAGATGTCCCCCGACCTCCTCCTGTGGGCCACAGGTGGCTTGTGGGAGCAGGTGAGTCTGCCGGTGTGGACTCCGAAAGCAGACTGTCAACATGGTTCTGATGGCTTGTCCCTCAAGTCACATCCAGACCTGACCACTGCCTCCTCTGACACTAAGGCCTGTCCATGTCGGCTGGCTTCTTGTCGGGCCTCAACCGTCTGTCTGCTGCTTTCACCTTTGGAATGGGCATTTGAGGGAGACTTGAGAACATTAAGTTGACCTCCTTATCTCTGCCCTCTCCAGACCACAGCGTTCCATCTGGAAGGAGACACTGAGCCTAGACTGTCCGGCTGGCCCCATGTGCGTGGCCTTGGTCCCTGTCCACACTTCTGGCCTCCTAGTGGCCTGTCCTATCACCGCTGCCCTCTTGAATGGTGGCTTGTGAGAGATCTGGCTGTGCTCCTAGGACACACCTAGGCTTGGAGGCAAGTAGCTGTGCAATTGAAAGTTCACGCGGCCTGGGCCCTGGCTGCTCCTCCTGCCTAGTTTGGCCAGGCCTGTGACACTTACTTTTCTTAAAGAGTTTGCGGCGTCCGGCCAGGCCCAGTTTGTAGTCTCCGCCCCCGTCACAGCTGCAGGCCTCACCGCTCTGCCCGTAGTACTTGGGCACCAGGTTGGAGAGGGCTCTGCCACCGCCGCCGCCGCCAAACCGCACGGGGCCCTTACATTTGTGCAGCTTCAGCGTCCCGGAAGCGTCTTCCACACACTGCCACTTCTGCGGGACACACAGCCGGGCTTCAGGCACCTGGGCTCCTGCCCTCTAGCTTGCCACACCTCCCTCCCCTCTCCCTGCCCTTGCTCAGTTTGGCAAATGCCATTTCCTTGCCCCGTCTCAGTGCCGGCTCCTCTCTCCTGTCCACACGGAGCTGGATCTACCAGCAAGACGACAGTCCTGGTGTCTCCCTAAAGCGATGGCGGCCGAGCAGCCTTCTGTCAGGGGCCTCTTATTCCTACTTCAAACCTTCCGAGGCCTGATCTTTAGGACCCAAGGCAGTATTCCTGGTATAGTGTGCCCGGCCTTCTCCTTGGGGCTCCTTCCGGCCCTCTCCTTGGGTCTCCTTCCGGCCCTCTCCTTGGGTCTCCTTCCCGCCTTCTCCTTGGGTCTCCTTCCCACCCTCTCCTTGGGTCTCCTTCCCGCCGGCTTGGCTCTCCCTTAGCCCCACACTTCCTTCCAGTCCCCTTGTGTACTTGCTTCAGTGAAACCCAAACTACAGCGTGGAGGTGTGTCAGGAGCTCCACTTCCAGAGAAAGCACAGAGAGGTAGGGATCCTTGCCCCAGGTCACACAGCTGGCAGGAGGGGACTGGCACTGTGATACTTCGCCCCTTGACCTGGACTGCTCTCAAGGTCTTGTTCACCCTGTCCTCTCCCCACCAACCTGCTCACTAGCAGCCAGAGTCGACCATGTCACAGCTTCCCGCTGTCCTCACACCCCTTGAGGTGGGCCAGGGGAGCCCCACTTCTGCTCGATCTACAGGCCCACAGGCCCTCTCTCCTCTCAAGCCTTCCTTTCTGTCTCCTTACCCTCTGGGGACAGTGGACTGTCCCTCTCCACAGCCCACCCGGGAAAAGCCTCCTCTGGGCTCTCTGGACACCAGGCCTTGCTTTTCCTGGATACCACCTGGATTACACGCTTTCTTAGTGTTTCTCTCGCAATCAATGTTCTTTAAAAAAAGAAATCTTGAAAGCTATTACACCTAATTCCCTGTAAATGGAAAGAGCCACGCAGAGGACACCATGGAAGTCAGGCACCGCTGTTCGCCGCCTGAGCCTGCCTCTACTGGTCTTTCCCTCATGAGGAGCGCAAGGTCACACACCCAGAGGACACTGTGACTCTGACAGGGACCAAAGCCTCCCACGTAACCAAGGAACCGCACCCTGGAGGCCCAGGAGGACGCGGGCCATCTCCTCACCTGCCCCAGCTGCTCGCACGCCGTCTGGTACTCGGCACGCTGACACAGGTCCTTCACGCGCTGGTACTTGGGCAGGAAGTTCTCCTCCTGGGCGTCCACTCTGTCAGCATCCCTCTTGTGCAGCAGTTTGCTGAGGGAGATGCGGCGCTGATTTAACTAGGGGGAACCCCTGGGGTGACTGGTGCTTGCCTAGGCTGCAGCCCCCACTCAGCTCTGTGGAGACCTACTGGAGAGCACCTGGGTTTCCAGGGCTTTATTTTTATTTATTTATTTATTTATTTATTTATTTATTTATTTATTTATATTTTATGTATGAGTGCTCTGCATGTATAACTGCAGGCCAGAAGAGGGCACCAGATCTCATTACAGATGGTTGTGAGCCACCATGTGGTTGCTGGGAATTGAACTCAGGACCTCTGGAAGAGCAGCCAGTGCTCTTAACCTCTGAGCCACCTCTCCAGCCACACACCTAGGTTTTAAGGGGAACTCTACAGGAGCTGCTCATTCCAGATGGCTTGAGTTGGAATGAACAAGCAATGAATACACTGTGCAGCCCTCTGCCAAATATGCTCAGAGGGGACATGTGGCCTTCAGATTAGAATTCTGCATCAGTCACCCAATCATCACTGGGGCTTTGGACACATAGTCCAAGTCACCTAGTCACCAGCACAGCCTCCTACAGCCTTGTGGCTGCAGGAGCTCCCAGCAGGGGCCTCCCTGCCCGGCACTCACCCTCTCTCCACCAGGAACGAGTCTCGCCAGACCCTCAGCTTCTTTTTCAAGTGGAACCTAGAAAACAAGCTGCTCCAGTCCTGTCCACAGGTGTCCCAGACCCCAGGGTGGTGGCAGTCATGGTGAGTACCAGTGGGACACTGGAAGTGTGTGTGTGTGGAAGAGACGGCATTCCCCAGGATGACCCTAAGCATGGAGACCTGTTAGCCAGTGGGAAGTTTCAGTATTGACCACCAGAGGTCGCCCCTGCCTTTCTGGTCCCTATCGCAACCCATCTTCCCTCCCACCTGTTTTCCTGTTCTCCGCTGCTCCCTTGTGCTGTTCAGGACACCTGGAATGTGTCAGTCACACCACCCATCACCAGGGCCATAAAAGCCATAGTCATCGTGACCAACAGTCTGAATTCTTGGTTATCATCTTACCTCTCTAGGACTCAGATAATGTAAGTCCCCTTTGCTGGGGACTATGCTGGAACCCCCTGGGACCCAACACAGTCCCCCTGCCCCTGTGATTACTCAGTTGCTACTGTTACTTCAGGCTTTCCACTATTTTAGCTTTGGAAGGGTCCTCAGTCCCAGGTGGGAGGCTAGAATTCCAGAGAGGGTCGGTCCTTTGTTATCTCGTGGTTAGCATGGGGCACCTAGATCCTTAGTTCCTGATGCTAGTGGCCTTCCCAGTTCCCCAGGGAGCCCTCCTTCCCTGGGTCTGTTCTGCTCCCTTCTCACCGGTTCATGGGCCGCTCTGAGTCCAGTAGCTTGAGGATGGACTTCCCATCCATGTCTGCAGGGATGTCCAGTCCAGCGATATCCAGGATGGTGGGGGCCAGGTCAATGTTGAGGACAATGTGAGGGTTCCTGGGGGACAGGGGGAGTGGAAACTTGGCCACCTGGATGATAGCTTAGCGTGGGTCAGAGGCAGTTGGAAATAAGAGGGAGGAACATCTGCAGGGGAGGAAGCTCCCATCCTGCCACTCCAACCCTCATGGAGGCCGGTTTCAGCTGGATCCACCTTTGCTTACCAAGGTGCTGAGCTGACAAGGTTATCTGCCCTAAGGCTAACCCCCTGTGCCGCTAGGGCAAATGTCCACCCTCTTGTAGATTCTTGCTGGCTGGGCATGCCAAGTCTGACGCCTAAGCCCTTGCCATCCTCTACCCAGAGTGATCTTCCTCCAGACAGCCGAGTGACACTGATCTTCACTTTTAGCTCTGAACAAGGGGGCCTCATTCCTGGGATCACATCTCAGTGATTGCTGGGTGATCCACTGCCCAGCCCATGGCGAGCTAGCGGGGGTTGACACTCCAGTGGTATGAGGACAGATGTTCCGTCCTGTCTTACTGGAGTTTTCTTTTGTGTCTCCTCCTCGCTGGCTTTGAAGGTGTGCTGAGGGCTGCTGTGCAGGCTCCAGGCCTTTGCATATCCTGACTGAGACTTGATGTCCCCCCCATACCTCAGCGGCTACAGGGACAAGGCCACCGTGATCACCAACCCTTCCTTCATCTCTGCCTCCTGCTAGCATTTCTGCTTCAGGTTGCCACCTCAAAGGTTAAGGCAAGGACAATGGCTGAGGCCTGTGGCCCAGGTGGTCCTTGAGGAAAGAGCAGAAGGCAGATAGCTTGCTCCACGCTGCCACTGGGAACAGGCTCAGCTGATGTCACCTGATAATGGTTCTCTGCTCAAGTCTGAGGCTGGGGCGAAGATCAAAGCGATATCCCATGCACTGGCAACACCCAGCCTCTGGTATTTCCTGGCCCCAAACCCCACTTTGCTGTTTTTCACAGGAGCTCATAGCTCTGGCTTCTGCCTCAGAAGGTTATAAAACTCCCTGGAGTCCACTCTGGGTGACACAGTGACAGGGTGAGCTGTGGCCCGGGGGGTGTGGCGTGGGCTTGGGCTGAGCTTCAGAGCCAAGCAGAATCCAAGGGTCTCCCTCTGAGCCTGGGACCGGGATATGGGTAGAAGTGACGTACTTACAGAGAACCAGCCTCCACGTTGGGGCCCCTCACATAGAACGGGACCCTGATGTCGAACTCATAGGGCATGGACTTGCCCTTCACCAGGCCAAACTGGCCAATATGGTAGCCGTGGTCAGCGGTGTACACGATGTAAGTGTTGTCCAACTCACCGGTCTCCACTAGCATGTCATAGATCTGCAACAGAGGCTAGAGGTGAGGTGTCTGGCCCCGTGTGAGGGGAAGGAACGAGGCCTCCAGTCTTACCATCCCTCCCACCTCCTAGTCTCCCTCCATGCCTTGGGGCAAATCCACTTCTCTGCAGGGCCCCGGGGACTGTTCCTCACACTTATCCATGTCCCCTCCTCTGTGGACCGTCCTCACACTACAAAGGAAGCGCCACAGGGTGGAAGACTTGCTGTGTGTCGCGTCTTGCTATTTTGTTCCCTGGTAGCTGGGTCCCACTTGCACTGATTCTCAATAAATGACACTGGATGGATGAGTGAATGAATAAATGAATGAATGAATGAATGAATGAATGAAGCTAGATGTGACCAGGGCAGGAGTTTGTGACCCGAAACAGAGCTGTTGCACAGAACTTTCAGTGATGGTGGCTGTGTGAGGGTCTGCGCTGCCCAGTGTGGCCAAGGAATGGTATCTAAATTTTATAGTATTTTAATTAATTTAAATTTAGGTAGCTATGGATTCCTAGTGTGCGAGCTATTAACCCACACAATGGAGCATGATTCAATACAAGAAAAGGTGTGTGTGTGTGTGTGTGTGTGTGTGTGTGTGTGTGTGTGTGTGTGTACAAGCACATTCTAGTGTGTATAGAAGTCAAAGGAGAACTTTTGGGAGTCAGAACTCTCTATTCTGTGGGTCCTGGGGATTCTGACCATGCTTCACTATGGGTGAGCCTTGGGGACAAAAAGCCAGTCCCCAAAGGATGGATGGATGGATATATATAATATTTAGTTATTTGTTTGTTTGTTTTTCGAGACAGGGTTTCTCTGTGTAGCCCTGGCTGTCCTGGAACTCGCTCTGTAGACCAGGCTGGCTTCGAACTCAGAGATCAGCCTGCCTCTGCCTCCTGAGTGCTGGGATTAAAGGTGTGCACACACACACCCCCTCAATAAAAGGCTGTATTTTGTATGATCCATTTGCATCCAGAGTAACAGAGAGCTTAGTGCCTGCTGAGACTGGGGGGTGACGGCTAAGCGAAGGCTGATTCCCCCTGAGGTAGGAGATGATAAAACTGTTCAAGATTGACAGTGGTCATGGTTCTACAGCTCGGTGTAAATGTAAATCCGTGAGGGCTGTGGACATGGCTTAGTTGGATAGAGTGCTTGCCTGGCATGCACAGGCTCTGAGTTCAGTCCCCAGCAGCACATAAACCAGGTAGTTCACACCTGCAATACCAGTGCTTGGGAAGCAGAGGCAGGAGGGGTCAGGAGTTCAAGGTCATCCTCAGTTATATGGTGAGTGCCAGGCCATTCTGGACTACATGAGACTCTGTCTTAAAAACCAAGCAGAATGAAATACCCATTGCACTGCGCACTTCAGCTGGAGGAACTACATGGTGTGTGAGTTATAGCTCGGTAAAGCTACTGAAAATGTAAGTGTTTTGTTTTTCTTTCTTTCTTTTTCTTTAAAGAAACTGAAGCAGCCAGGCACGGTGGCTTCTGTTTGTAATTCCAGAAATCAGGAGGCTTACGATGGGTTAGAGACCAGGTTAGCTGCTTATTGAGTTTTAGGCCAGCCTGGCTATACAGAATGAGACCCTATTCCAAACAAATAAATAAATAAATTTAAAAAAAAAAAAGCAGTAGGCTACATGCGGCTCCATCACGCAGCACAGGCTCATGGGAAAATTTCAGGAGGCAGAGGCCTCCCTCTGGATTGCTTCAAGCCCCCTTTCCCAGGCCCAGTCAAAACCTCTGATTTAGGTTTTCAGGTTGGGGCAGAGGCCGTTGAGGGGGTCGGGCGAGGGGCGGGGCCTACCGTCTCCATGGAGTCGTCCACAGACATGAGGGTCTGCAGGCGTTTGCGCTGCAGCATGTTGGTGAATTCCATGTGGATGGGCTTCATGGGTCCCGTGTAGCGCATGATCCAGTGCTTGTCTGGGTTGGGTGCGTAGTTGTAACTCGGGGTGCTGGTGGCAAACACAGGCAGTCAAGGTAAGTGCCTTGGAGCAGAGGCAACCCTGTGCCATGGGCAGCTTGCTCCAGTTGGGGGCACGTGGTCACTGGCACCTGGGAACCCACTAAACAGCATCTGGGAACTCCTTCTGACGTAAGGTGTGAACGGGAGGGAGACAACCTTTAGGGGGGTGGCGGAGCAGTCAATGAACTTAAGTCCCCAAGCCAGTCTGTCACCTCTCAGCTTGGCATGAGTCCTTCTTTAAGAACTTTCTAGAATTCATTCATCAACCCTTTAAAAGAGGCTCCAGTTCAGAGCCTTCTCAGGCCCAGAAATTGATGCTAAGTTCCCATCCCTGCATGGCACGTGGAGCTTACTTCTTAGCCCCAGGGAACACAAATGGCTATCAGGCCAGTGAAGGAAGGACCACAGACATGTGAGCCTTTCACATTTGACCTTGGTGTGGGAAAGCAGCAAGAAACAGATGTAAAAATCCAGCACGTCAGTTACGCGTGCAGGGCCCACACTCTGAGGATGTCGTCTGTAAGTCCACAGATGGTACGTGAGACATACCATACTTTTGAGTCTTTGTCACAATTATCCTTCCAGTTGTGGTTTGAGCTCCCTTTAAACTAAGTCAGGAAGATCATGAGTTCAAGGCTTGCTTGGACATAGTAAGACCCTCTCCAGAAAACAAACAAACAAAACCCCAAACAAACAAACAAACAAACAAACAAACAAAAAACTCACAAACAACTGTAAAACCAAAAGCTAACCCACAGGAAGAGGGCTTCACTCCACTGTCCACTGGGTCTCAAAACATGAGTAACTGGTCCCCTCAGATCCCATCCCTACCCTAGCAAGCTGAAAATATATGGCTGAGAGTTGTCCTCTTGCTTGAGACAGGCTTCTCAGAGAGGAGCTGGGGTGGGGGTGGGGATGTGAGAAGGAAGGAGGGTAGGTCTTGTCAGAACAGCCAATGCTCTCCCTGGGGGCCCCAGCCCTCTGTCACACATCAAAGGGTCTTCTACGGAGATGGCACCATGGTAGCTTGCAGCAGCCCAACAGAGACGGGGCTGCTACTGTGTGCCTCCGAGGAAGCTAGGCCTCCAGGCTCCCCCCCCCCCCCCCCCACGGCAGCCTCCTGCCGCTAAATCCTTCCCAGCCCACGCGTTCTCTGATTATGAGAAATGCCCGTGTCCCACACGGCTGGTCCAGGGCATGACCTCCATGTAGAACATTCCTGGAAACAAACCTCCTCGTCTCAGGGAGCCAGAAGGGGCTGCTGGGGCAGTGGCAGAGCCACACTGTCAGCCGGAGTGTGGAGAAGTCACTCCCTGTGACCCAGGCTTAGACTCCAGGATACAATGGCTGACCCTGTCAGGTTGGCACCTGTCCTATCTGGGATCGTCTTGCCTGGAGGGTGGTGCAGGTGGCCACTGGGAGCCGGGGAGTGCCTTCCATCACACTTTCACTTTGGGAGGCTGTATGGAGTCAGAAGCTAGAGCGCTGGGTCCTTGTGGGACCTGCCGCAGGCTGGGCTCCTCAAACATCTGAGGGCTCTCTGGCCCTAAAGGACCTTGAGCTGGCCACCCCCTTTCCTTACACTAGGTGATGCACACAGATGGCACCCTCCTGTCGGTCAGTGGTACCCCTTATGCTGTGTATCCCAGAGCAGCAGACTGTGACCTGCCACTGCAGTCTGTCAGCATAGACCCCGTCTTCACAGGTCTTGGGAAGGGAGGCTTGGCACCGGGGCTTGTCCTCTGATGTCACATGTTAGAAGACATGCTGAGGGCTGACAGGTGTCTGTGCAGGTCTGTGAGCTTATGTACCTGTATGTTCACCTAGTCACGTGTGTGTGTGTGTGTGTGGTTTGCGTGTATGTGCCTGTGTATATGTGAATGTCTGCATGTGTGTGTGTGTGTGTGTGTGTGTGTGTGTGTGTGGTTTGCGTGTATGTGCCTGTGTATATGTGAATGTCTGCATGTGTGTGTGTGTGTGTGTGTGTGTGTGTGTTTGGTGTGTATCTGAATGTGTTTACCCGTGTTTGTCTCTGTGTGAGTTCTTCTGTGCCTGTTGTGTGTGTCTGCATGTGTATGGTGCGTCTATGTGTACTGGTGTACATGTATCTGTATATGTCCGTGTATGTGTCTGAACATGTATGTGCACCTGCATGCATATGCTGTGTGGTCCGCCTTCCTGTGTGTCTATATTTCAATGTCAGAAGGTGTTGTGTGTGGCATAGTGGGGGAGTGGGGCCCTGGAGGGGGGTGTGGAGAGGAGTGAACAGGAGCTGGCACTGGCTCAGTGATGCCTGTCACAGACCAAAACGTCTGCTCCGGGAGCAGGGGTGAGGCAGCCTTGCTGACGGGGGAGATGCCCACTTGGAGGCTCTGTACTCCGCCACCCATGTGGAACCCTGCCCTCTCCTCACCGCTCCGCTCCGTTCCCATCACAAACACCCTCCTGAGAAGCTGTTTGGGAGCCACTGTCTTCCAGGGACAAGAGCCTCTCAGAGCCACCGAGGTGGAGTGAGGTGTCTCCAGGCAAGCAGCTGGGGGCTGCCACCCATTGTCAGAGTCTGTCATCTCACGTCAAAGGGACAGTCCAGGAGCAGGCAGTGTCAAACATCACGCACCCTGACTGGCAGGCAGCCAGCCCAGGAGAGAGTGCTGTCGCCCCCCCCCCCCCCCCCGCCCCCAGGGAAGAGGGCAGTGGGTGCAGGGGGCTGAGCAGGCAGGCACATTTATACAGCGGCTGAACCGTGCACTCAGGCCTGCTGTCCCCCCAAAGGCAGCCGCTGTCCCCCCAAAGGCAGCTCATTATCTCCTGTCAGCTCCTCCCTGCAGCCCATACCGTCTTCCCTCTGAGCGCTTTACACTGTCAGTCACCAGAGCTGAGCCGGGGGAGGGTTGGTGCATTCTGACTGTAATGAAAATTAAACACCCTGGATATTCAGGTGGAGGCCAAATTGTCCTGTCCTTGCTGCCTTAGAATGTCACAGCAAGGGTTGCTGAGTGTCACTGCTGAGCCTGAGGTAGCTTAAGGCAGAGTAAAGCCAGGGAGCTTTCTAGAAAGCTGTACTAGCCAGTTGGATGGAGGACGTTGCGGGGTGGGTGGGCTGAGACGGGACGCACTAGTGGTGGCTGGGTGACCTCAGGTGCCGATTACCTTTCTGTGTTTCCTCATCTGTAGAATGGGGACAGTAAGTGTGACAGCATCAGAGGCAGCCCTAACGGCCCCTCCTCTTGGTGTTCACACCCCTCTGTAGGCTTCCCTGACAGCACCGTGGTATGTGTCCCCTGTCCGGGTAGAAAGGACGGTAACTTCCTTCCTGACCTCCCTTTCGCTTTCTGCATTGGCTTATAGAGAGGCCTACACAGCCAGAACCAGGCAGCTGGCCGGGGCCTCAGCGCACGGACGGCCTATGAGGTGATGTGAGCCTGCTGTTTAATCGGGTAAAACTCTGGAGTCATTTGTCACACGGCAACAGAGAATGGATACACCAGGGTCACCATGAAGATCGAAGGCCTACCCACGGCCAGCAGCTGCTGGAACTGTGGACACTGTGATGTTAGTGTTTGTTGGCACCTAGGCTGGATTTAGAGTCACCTAGGAACTGGGAGGGTGGTTTATTTTTTGCAGAGAGATTTAATTGAAGAGGTAGGAACCTTCCCGAATGTGGGAAACACCATCCCATAACCTGGGGTCCTGGACTGAATACAAAGGAGAAGGCGAGCTGAGCCCCAGCGTTCATCTCTGTCCCGACCGCAGAGGCCTCCTGCTCTGCCCGCCATGCGCTCCCCGATGTGACGGCCTGGACCCTCAAACTGGGGACGGAAGTAAATCCTTCCTTCCCCAGTCCCCTTCTGTTAGGTGATTTGACACACGAAGGAAGCGGACAGGTTCCATCCTTGAAGAAGGGTTTACAGGTAGGATATAAACACTGAGCCTCACAAAGGGAGCCTTGGGTGTGCAGATCCACCGAGTATGAGGATGTGTGTGAGGACACGGATCCCAGTCCAGAAACCATCCTGGGCTGAGCCAGGCTGGCTGGTCTGTGTCCTTAGAGCCACACCTGATAAACAGCTGGACTCCTGAGATCTTTGTGTGCCCTGCTGACTGACTGAGCCATCTCCCCAGCTCCCCCATTCCCTGCTCTTGGTTATTATTATTATTATTGAGACAGGGTCTCATGCAGCCCAGCCTAGCCTCAACTGGCCTTGCACTCTTGACCCTCCTGTTTCTGCCCCTCAAGTGCTGCCATGACAGCTTTTGGGTTCTTTAACCAGGACAGTTATAGGGATGCTTAGCTACATCACAGTTGTCCCGCTGCTGAGCCCTGACCCGCCCACTCCCATGTTTACCAGTGACTCTGCCACGTTGGGGCTGAGGCTTACATGTGCTGGGATGCATTGGGGAAGAGGCGTGAGTACTGAGGGGCTGAGTCCTCAGGTCCATGGGGAGCTGCGTGGCTGATGACCATGAGCACGGGCCTGTGTGGGTACATCTTCTTGGATGTGCGGAAGAAGCTCACGCTGTCATTAGTGATGAGGTCCGTGAGGTAATCCTGGGGGAGGGAGAGGCAAGAGAATGGTGAGGACTGGGGGATTTTAGACTGAGTGCTCCTTACGTGCCACACACCATGCTAGGCATCAGGCACAGAGCTATGAACATGCCTTGATCACTGTCCTCATGGAGCTGATGGCAGGGTGGACATTGGATAAGCAAGGACAATACACAGAATATGACAGTTGGTGTTTATTATCACCTTAATAGAATCTAGGATCAGCAGGGAGGCAGACCCGAGCATGTCCGTGAAGGGGATTATCTCCATTACTTTACACAAGGTGGGAAAACTGGCCCACTGTGGGTGGCACTAGCCCCTGGCTGGGATCCTGGACCGTGTAGGTGGACAGGGGAAATGAGTAGCAGCATGTGGTCATTGCTTTCGTCAAGTGTGGTAGTTTGAATGTAACTGGCTCCTGTAAGCTCATACAGAGTGGCACTATTAGGAGGTATGGCTTTGTTGGAGGAGGTGTGGCCTCACTGGAGGAAGTGTGTCACCGTGGGAGTAGGCTTTGAGGTCTCATAAATGCTCAAGCCATGCCCAGTGTCTCAGTTCACTTCCTGTTGCCTGTGGATCAAGATGTAGGACTCTCAGCTCCTTCTCCAGCACCATGTCTGCCTGCATGCCACCATGTCCCACCATGATGATAATGGACTGAACCCCTGAAACTGTAAGTTACCCCAATTAAATGTTTCCTTTATAAGAGTTGCTGTGCTCATGGTGTCTCTTCACAGCAACAGAAAGGGAACTAAGAGGTGAAAGTTGGCGGAGGAAACTAGAGCGGGAGAGAGGAGGGAACATGGCAGGCGGGGCAGCAACTGGTCCCCTCCATGACAGACAGAAGAGATAACGGTAACACAACTGCGTGTTTACAGCCCGCCAAGAACGGGTCTGTGTTTACTCATGTAACTGTAGAGAGTGGGCACGGTAACAATCCCACTTGAAATGGGGCACAGAGAAGTGAGTCACCCTTGAGTGTTGGAGCTCGGACTCCAGGAACGGGGCTGGAACAGTGATGGGGGCCTCTTGGAGGAGGTGGCATTTGAGTTGACTCTAGAACTAGAGAGATGGAAAACCTGCGCGCCAACCCCAGGAGGCTGGGCCTGGGGAGGGCACAGCTTACCGTGGAATAGTCGGAGCCATGCTTCTCCTTCACCCCGTTCCGGCAGAGCGTGTAATTATAAAATCGGGAGTTTTTAAGCAGTCCGACCCACTCCTTCCAGCCTGGAGGCACATAGGAACCGTTGTACTCATTGAGGTATTTTCCGAAGAAAGCTGGAAGGGAACAGGGATCAGAGGCGTGAGGGAGCAGCCAGACTTGGCCTTGGCATCACTGAACGATGTTGACAAACATGACTGTTCACAGCCAGAGACCAATACGCCCCCTGCCCTTTGGCAAGAGGGGGAGCCCAGGGCCCCTTCTCGCAGAGATTCGCATGTACAAGATAAAAGGGATGGTAGGATTACAGGGAAAAGGCAAGGCATTGAAATATGGCTGTAGAAATACTAAAATAATGTACAGTAGATGATATGTCCTTTAAAAATTAAGGGGTCAAAAGCAGATGGAGGGATGGCTCAGGGGTTAAGAATATGCACTGCTTTCCCTGAGACCTGAGTTCAGGTCCCAGCACCCATGTCAGGTGACTTACAATTGCCTATAATGCTAAACACACACACACACACACACACACACACACACACACACACCTTAAAATAATTTTTAAGTAAAAATAATAAAAATTATGAAATATATCAAAAGCAAAAACTTGCCGAGGAGTGATAATTTCTAAGTAGCGGTGAGTGAAAGTATTTGGTTCTGTGGTCTCTGTAATAACTGTAGCGGTACTCAAATGGCAGTGGCCCCTCCCTCCCCTCCCCACCCCCCACCTTCTCTTCTCTTAACAAGGACTAATACTGTGGCCCAAGCTACCCTGGAACTATGTAGACCAGACCAGCTGCAAACTCATGGCAATCCTCCTGCCTCAGCCTCTTGAGGACTAGGATTACAGCTATGAACCACCACATCCTGCTTAAAATGTCAGTGATTTCTATGGATGACAAAGTCCTGGATTCTGGTTTGTGGCCTGTGAGCATGGTGGAAGCAAACAGGTCATTTCTGCTGTAGGTCAGTGAGAAGTCTGAGTCTCATCTCCTCTGTGGTGGTTTAAGAGAGAATGGCTGGCCCAGGTGCTTATATTTGCACGTTTGGTCTCCCAGTTGGTGAACTGTTTGCAAAGATTAGAAGGTGTGTCCTTGTTGGAAGAGGTGTGTCCTGGTTAGAGGAGGTGTGTCGCTGGAACACATGGGCTTTGAGGTTTCAAAAGCCCACGCTAGGCCTAGTCTCACCCTGTCTGCCTACTGCCGGTGAATCAGGATGCAGAACTCTCAGCTCCTTCTCCAGCACCATGCCTGCCTGCCTGCCACCATGTCCCACCATGATGATAATGGACTCTCATGATAATGATGAGAGTCCATGATGATGGACCCTCCACTGACACTGTAAGGGAGCCCTAATTAAATGCTTTCTTTTGTAAGAGTTGCCTTGGTCATAGTGTCTCTTCACAGCAGTAGAACAGTGACTAGATACCCCTTGTTCAGGCCTATGGATGCTCTGGAGTCCATCTTCCACAGTCCCAGAAAAGGTGACAGTACCCCAAAGTTTGGTGGGGATGGGACCAACAGGTGTTCTTGCAGATAGCTAGGGTGTGCCAACTGGCCCAACACTTTGGAATCTCTTTGGCACTGTCAGCCGAACTTGAACATGGGCTCTGACCCAGCAATCTGAATATTTACCCCACAGCAAAGCATGCACATATTCATCAGAGCCACCCAGGATATGGTGACAGCAGCACACTCAGAAGGCAAATAGAAACAAGAAGTTCATTAGGGGGGAAGATGTGTCATGAAACTCTGGAATGTATTTATATAATAGAAAATGGCACAGGCTTGCACTATATCCAAGAGTGTGGGCACATGCTAACAGTATGAGAGATAGACCAGGTAGAAATCAACTGGGAGAATCTTTACAGGGCTGGAGACGGCTCAGAGGTTAAGGGCATATACTGTTCTTGCAGAGAAGCCAAGTTTGGTTCCTACCATCTACACTGGGCAATGGTTGGTAAACTCAAGCTGCAGGGACCCAATGCCATCTTCCAGCACAGGAGTCTCACTCATTCACCACACACACACACACACACACACACACACACACACACACACACACACACCCAAAATCTAAAAAATAAAATTTAAAATATCAATTCCAGTGACATTTTTAAAAAGATGTAATTTAGGGGCTGGAGAGATGGCTCAGTAGTTAAGAGCATTGGCTGTTCTTCCAAAGGATCTGGGTTCAATTCCCAGCACCCACATGGCAGCTCACAACTGTCTATAGCTCCAGTTCCAGGGATCTGGCACCCTCACACAGACATGCATGCAGGCAAAACATCAATGTACATAAAATAAAAATAAATACATTAAAAAAAAGATGTGATTTAATGAAATTCAAAATCTGGGCAGCAGAAATCCACAGTGCTGGATGCAGGGAGGGGAGGAGGTTGGGGGGCCTGGGGGCTTTTAGCACCACGGTCCCACTTTATTTCTTGCAGAAACACAGAGGCCCACTGGTGGCCTTTGTGGTGTGGCCATCTGGCCACTGTGCACTTCTGTGTCACACTTATCAACAACGATGCCTGTGGTTAACAAAAGCACACCGATCCGAACTTCATCAGGCAGGGGGGAGATGTGGAGCTTCTCCCCGAGGACGAGGGGACAGACTGTTCTGCTCAGAGGTCACACTTTAGTCCCCTATTTCCAGACAGGGACTCTGAGGTCCCGAGTCACTCCTCCATGATTGAGGCCAGTACAGCACTTTATCTGAGGTAGGAAGGTATGAGAACTCAAGGCACACGGATAGGAGATGCGCCCTGTGACAGGGAGTGCCTGTGGGTGTTGGTGTAACACTCAGGATGAGAGAGGTATGGAAGGAAATGCTTATAGGAGAAGGCAGGAGGGGCTGGGCTCCTGTGGGTCCAGAGGACAGTGTTGGGCCTCCATGATGGACCTTAGAGAACAGACCTGGGGGCAGCCTGCTGCCTCAGGGGATAGCAGCAGCAACAAAGTGGGATCCTTGGAGACCTGGCAGGTGGCTGGTGGAGAGAACCATGTTCTTGGAGCTTGGGATTCCAGAGTTCCTCAGGTACAGGACAAAGGAGACATGTCTGCTGAGGACTCCTCAGTAGCTCCTGAGAGATGCAGAGGAAATACGGCTTGCAAGAATCGAGGCACCAGAGAAGTGAAAACAGGAAGAAGAATCCTTCTGTGGGAAGGTGGAGAGACGAACAGACAGAACCTGGTGTGTGTGTGTGTGTGTGTGTGTGTGTGTGTGTGTGTGTGTGTGTAGTGTAGTGTTTCTGGCTGGGTGACTGGAGTGACGAGGTCCTCGGAGGCAAGCAGATCCCACAGCTCTCTGGAAGAACAAGAAGCCAGTCTTTCCCTTCCCACGGAGCACGACAAGGTCATGCTAGGGTGGTCTAGGACGAAGGTCAAGATGCCCTGTTGTGCACGCTCAGTTCTCCAAGTGGACCTTCCATCCAGGCTGCCCTTGTCTCTCAGATGGTCCTGGTAGCTCAGAGGGTGGTACCTCTAGCGTTATGATGGATGACTCTAAGGGCTACTAGATGGCTACCCCTACTCCAACACCCAGGGCAGCCTCCTGGCCACAAAGAACCTTCCAGAACAAAATGTCAGTGGTGCCCAAGAGGAGAAACTGTGACCTTATTTAAAAACTCCACCATCCCCAGCAGCCCTGGAGCATCTCTGGGTCCTTTGGAGCCATACTCTGAGAGCTGAAAAGGCCCGAGGAGATCAGGGCTGCCTCAGGCCAGATCTAATCAACCCCCTCAGTGTTCCAGGGTCCTCATTCCTCAATGCAGGCGATTCTGCCTTCATGCTCTACTCCACGACATGCCTACCTCTTCACTCCCCATTGCCCCTCCTGCTTGAGAGTCCACATACAGCAGGGCCCAGTGGGTCCACCTCCAGGCTAGACCACCTCTGTGGCAGGTACCCTTGTAGAAAACAGGGGCAGAAAAGACATCAGCAAATGGCTGTGTCCCAGTAAACCTTTATTTATAAGAACAGATGGACGGCCGGATATAGTCCATGGACCAGAGTTTGCTGACCACTAGCCCAGACAACTTGAGGGTTTGAAGGGATAAATTGGGAACTCGGGAGCCCAACCCTTTTTTCTGGCTTATCCTTGAGAGAGAGAGCGCTGTGGGTGGGTGCTGTTTTAAGAAGGAATTTTTTAGCATGTGCGTGCGGGGGTTGGGAGGTACTTCAGCTGGAGCTTGGAACACGGCTTGGAAGCTCAAATGTCATCAGGATTCAGAAGCCTTTCCACGTTACCTTCACCAGACCCCGGTTGGCTCCTGTCATTGTTACCGTCCTTTCTGTACTGGCTCAGAACTTCAACAACGAAGAAGGTAAGAGAGCCCCCCACCCCCACCCCCACCCCCCAGTCCTGGAATACTGGGGTATGTGTGGAGAGATGCTAGGTAGCGAGAGCATGCTCCTCCTCTTCCGGAAGACCCAGGTTTGGTTCCCAGCCCCCAAGCTCCCAACTGCATGTTAACTTCAGCCTCAGGATATCTGGTGCCCTCTTCTGGCCATGGAGGGCAATTGTACACATGTGGCATCCACTCACACAGACACACATTATACATGTAAATAAAATTTAGAAATATATTACAAATAAAAATAAAATTAAAACGGAAAAAGTATATATGTACAGGGATGGAAATGTTTCCTCTGGAAGCCACTGAAGTGCAAAGAGTGAAAAAAAAAAAAGAGAGCCAGTTATCAATCAAAACCACAGTAGAACTGGTGAATTTGGGGTAACAGCCCCAGGGCATGTATGGCTTCACATTCATTCAACAGCCTCTGTCATATAAAAGGCTGGTTGGTCACCTACAGCCTGCGCTTCCTGAGGTGGTGGTATGGTATGGTAGGGTAAAATATGCCCTGCAGGCTCATGTGTTTGAACACTGGATCCCCAGCAGGTGGCGCTGTTTTGGAAGGTTGTGTAACCATAGGGTCACGTAGCCTAGATAGGCAAGTGGACCACTGGGGGGCAGGCTTGACAGGATTATCCACTCGCAGTGTGGCAGCCTGAGAGACACTGTGCAGGCAGGGGGAACTGCAAGGTACAAAGTCCTGTGATAGGAGCAAGCTTGGGACATTTGGGGAACCCAAGGTAGAAGAGCAGGAGGGAGGAGGTGACGTCATAGGAAAAGGGGCTCCTGGAAGCTAGTGAGCAGGAAAGTGGCCAGAGCCTTCCAGCATCCATATCTGCCAGATGTTGTATTTCATGGATGGTGTCCTGGGACACATTTACAGCACTGTCATGTCCTCCAAAGAACCCAGGACCACAGCTTGCTCAGGAAGTAGGAAACAGCTCCTGACTGGGCAGATGAGTGACAACCAGAGAAAGGTGGCTGAATCCCACAGTGGCTCTGGGTTTCCTCCCAGCTCTCCCGGGTCCCAGGCTGGGGATCCCCAAAGATGAAGGCCAAGGTCTTTGTGATGCTGGTGTGCTCCAAATGCTCACAGTCACTGGTGCTTGGCCAGGCGAGCGGGATGAGGGAGCCGTGCTCTTCCCTGCCCATCCTCTGTACCAGGAATATCACAGTTCCTGTCATCTCCTCTCATCCTTTCTTCTTTCCAGCCCTGGACCCTTGCGAAACCCAGAAAGACCTTATTATCCAGGCTCCACGAAGCCCCAGAAATCAGGGCTTCAGTTGGAGGCTTTTAGTGCCAAATTAGATTTTGCTCTCATTTGATTAGATTTCCCCAGGGCAATTTTTAAAATGGTTATTCCGGCACCAGTAGAGGTGGGAGAAGCAGATTAGCGTGGGCCGGGGGGCTGAGAGTCGCAGCCAAGAGAGAGAGCTGGAGCGAGAGCCAAGAGGAGCATTGCAGCCCAGATCGTAGCTGGGGCCGGGAAACTTGTTCTCTCAGAGTGGTAGTGGCTGGGATGGTACCTGAGGGAGGGGCCTGGGGGCTGGTGCTGGGACAGAACAATGTGGCAGCAGATTAAGACTATGGCAGGTCAAGAAAGGCCAGAGACAATGTACAAGCCAATGCTAGTCCCCAGGAAGCAGGGCTGGATTGACATCCCCTGACAGGATGTGTAGCAGACTGGTCCTGTGAGCCAGGTCCAGGGCCTACGTCTACAGTGGGGAAGTGATTTGCATGCCCTGTCCTGACTGTGGTTGAGAAGTCCTGGAGACAGAGCACAGGCTTCAGCTGCCATGGTTTATGTACAAATGCCCTCTGCTACACGGTGCAGCCTGTCCCCTCAATGCATAAACTGATTGTGCAAAGGATAAACTGTGCGGCCAGGACATCAGGATCAAGGGTCAAGGGTGTCCCTTCCTGCATGGCCTGCAGTTGACGCATTGTCACCAAAGCCATTCAGTTCCTGAGTGGACAGCAGGGTGAGAAGTGGTGTTGTTTCCCACACCTGGTGACAGAGCAGTCCCACATAGTCACCAGAGGGAACTCGGTGACAGAGAAAGCACTCTGGACAGACGAGGCAGACACAAGAGACACACAGGTGGTGCCACTGTCCCTGAGACGCCACTGGTAGCTGGAGGAACTTAGCTGAAGGCAATCCTGAAGGACATCAGTGAAGAAAAGTGGGCATGACAAAAATAATGAACATACAGGACACAAGGAGCCCAGGGGTAGCTTACAGATTGTAGGGGTCGGTGGGGGCGGTGTGCAAACACTGTACCTCTTCCCGAAGGAAGTGACATTACCTACTCTAAACAGGACAGGTGAGATGTCTCACTAGGGAAGAGGAAGAGCCCTAGTCCCCAAGTCAGACAACCTGAGACCAATCTCTGAGACCCATGTGGTAGGAGAGAAAAGACTCTCGAAAGTTGTTCTCTGACCTCTAACACACACACACACACACACACACACACACACACACACACACACACACACACACACACATTAAAAAAAATGCAGTGACTTCAAACCCATCACCTCCCAAATCCTCACATGAAAGGAACTCCACAGAAATCCTGCAGCATTGAAGACGGTGTGCCCTTGGCAAATTTTTTCTTTCTTATTTCCTGAAATAGGGTCTTGCTATGTAGCCTAGGCTGGCTTAGAACACTTGATCCTCCTGTCTCAGCCTCCTGAGTGCTAGGATTACAGGTCTGGGCCAGTGTGCCTGGCTCTTTCTCTCTCTGGATACCTCAGCCTCTCCTTCTATGATGGAGATAATAAGTGTCCCCTCTGGGTTCCTCAGGACTTCGAGTGGTTCCAGGCCCCTGTGGATACGAAGACACAGCTTTTCCAGACCACAGACCCACACAGAGTCCAGGACACTTCAGCCTGTCCCAGGGTTCCTTATACCACTTAATTCGACATAATGCTACACGGATAGTTGTTACACTCTCTAGTCTGGGATATAATGACAAGAAAGCAATTCTAGGCATGCCTAGCACAGACACACTTTGTTCCGAACACGCCTGATCCTTGGTGGTTGAGCGCACAGAGGTAGAATCTGCAGAGATGGCACGGTGGTGGTGGTGGTGGTGGGGGGGGCGGGGGCTGACTGTTCACGGATATTGCTTAAAATCCACACGACACAAGTTCCTAAAGGGCCGCTAAAATCATTCATCACAGTGAACATCTGGTCCTCAGCCTACCAGCTTCTTGCCTGTTAGTACCTTGTCTAATTGATGCCAGATGTGGGAAATCACGTGCGCACTCACCTTCCTATGTGAGGGATCAGCCCCCAAGTCCTTCCCTGCTCTTCCCTGCCCTGCCCAGTGCTCACCACTTGGAGCAGGCAGCTCAGCTGGCATGTGCCTCCTCCCCTCCTGGCTGTCTCGCTCCACTTGTCTGAGTTAAGGGTTGCTGGGGAGCCATTCACCGACTGATGGGAGGCACAAGCCCTTCTGTTATCTCTCCCAGCCCTGAAACAAACTCAAATTGCCTCATAACAATGCATTTGTGGTCTGGAAAAGCTGTGTCTTGCAGCGACCAGGGATAGAGACGAGCTGGCTGGAAGCCTGGCACTGGAGGGCACAGGAGGCATTGCTGTGGGTATTCGGGTAATGGAGGAAACAAACAGGACTCTCAGAGGACACATTTTGTTGTTGTTGTGTGTGGTGTATGGATGGATGTGCACATGTATGTGTAGGGGTGTGTGCGCATATGGATGTCAGGGGCTGACATGGAGTTTATTCCCCTAGCTCTCTCCTTCTTATCCTTTGAGACAGGGTTTTCAGTGGACCTAGACTGGCTCACTGTGTTTACCATTGGTTAGCCCAGCTGGCCACCATGTTCCCAGGATCCTCCTGCCTCTGCTTCCCAGTGCTAGTTTTACCAGTGTATGCTATCCCACCTCGCTTTTTCTGTGGGTGCTAGGGATTCGAACCCAGGTCCTCATGCTCAGATAGCAAACACTTTCCCTTCTGAGCATCTCCTCAGCCCAGGGCGTGTGTGTGTGTGTGTGTGTGTGTGTGTGTGTGTGTGTGTGTGTGTGTGAGAGACCTCCTGGCATCTGCTCCCCTTTACCTTGTGGCCCAGGAGGCAATGTGGCAGAATGGGTAAGCACAAACCTGCAGAGTGACCGCATCTGCACCTTGGACCTGCCAGCTCCTCGTGGAACACCATGCTGAGGGTATCACCCCTCTGTTTTGTTTGGCAGTGGGGGCTCAACACTAGGGTTCACTGCTGTGCAGGAGGCCAGCACGTGTGAAAGATGCCGATCCATGCCGCGGTCTGCTGCAGGGCTGGCTGGAGGGCTCGCTCAGCCCGCAGTACAGCCCGTTCCTCCCTCCCTGGTCCCTGGCCATCTGGGTAGAGTTGTCAACAGAGCTGTTTCAAGGACGGCAGCAATTTTGGCACAGGCTCATCCTACACCACCTCCACCCACATTGAACATCCAACAGAACTGATAAATAACCACTAAGGAGCTGAAATGTTCTGGAGCCGACCCGCTGAATCACACTATGCACGGCTGACATTTCATTAAATACTTATTTTCGTGTGGCAGTTCACTCCCGTAATGTGAGGCCAATACACACCCACATTCCCACACTGTTTGCCCTCTCTTCCCTTCCTTCTAAGACCCTGGGAGAGCCACAGCCACCAACTTCAGTCCCTCGGTCACCAAGGTTCCTATTGTCAGTCAGTGAGTCTCCTGTGCCCCAGGGACACACATGTGCCCGAGGGCCCACACCTTGAGGTCAGAGACATAAAGGCAGAAAAGGGTGTTAGGTCCTAAGAACCCACCGGGAGACCATTGTTCAAGAGCTGTACCCAAGTCCCCAGAGCCCTGCTGGTGGCTCTTTCGAGCCTATGTCCAGAGCCCACAAAGTGGGTGAGCATGCTGGCCAAGGAAGTACGAAAAAGGGGAGAGGTTTAGGGACCAGGGATGGAGCTCACTGCTGGAGTGTGCTTGTTTCAAATGCATAGGAGACCCTGACAGGGAGTGGGGGAGGAGAGGAAGGGAGGGGGGAGGGAGGGAGACAGACAGAGACAGAGAGAGAACATATAACACTTACCCCCTTCACCTGCCCACCCCCGACTTCAGCTCTATTTCTGTCTCCTCTTAGAATCCCCCGCAGACAGCCAGGAGGAGCCTCTAAACTCAGGACCGTTGACTCCATTTCACTGACTTGTGCTTGGCTCATGGGGTTCAGATGCCCCAGGCCTCTAGCTCCCTAAACACCCTAAGACATTTGCACATGCTCTCTCTCTGCTTGGACACTCACCTCCTCTGTCCTCTCATGGACCAGCCCCTCCTCACTGTGACACCTGACCCGAGATGCCCCTGCCTGTCCCTTCCCCTCTGTCCTCCCTGGTCACTTCCTCCCAGAGGGTTCTCAGACCACCTGTGGAAACACCAGCTTTCCTGTTTGTCTCTCCCTGCCACCAAGGATGGAGGGCCCAGAGGGCACAAGCCTGTCTGGACCCTGTGGCCCCAGTCCAGCACCTGCCAAGACTGGATACATGATGAGCCAGCAGCTGACAAGACGGACCTGACTGAGGTGGCCACGCTGCACATGCCCCTGGGCAAGGGCAGCCAGCGGCATGTCTTACTCCAAAGGCTTGCTGAGGGCTGGCGGGACGACTCAACGCTGATGACCTGAGCTCAACCTCCACAAGGAGTGAACTGACGGGTCCCCTGGCCTCCACCCACATGCTGTGACACACACATACACAGTGTAATTAAAATGAAAACTAAAATCTGTAGGAGAGAGATAGAGGACAGGGATGGGTGCAGGGAGCCGGGGTGGGCTGGGGTGGGTGGACCCGTCAGTCCAGTGCAGTCTGTGTGTAGAGTATGGAGGGCTAGTAGAGGTGACTCTGCCTCTCTGGGGACACCGCTGAAGTTTTGTTTGTCACACATGCTCCTGGCATTGGTACCAGAGGCTAGGAGACAACAAACACATCCATCCTCCTGACCCACAGTCAAGAGTGGTGTGGCCTGAGAGTCTGGAGGGCGTGGTCTCCACTCAGAGTGTGGAGGCCCAGCTAGCCTCAGGCAAGAGCTCTCCGGTCGTCCTTGGCAATGGCACCTACACAATGGGACAGTCACCAGTGTGACCAGTCAGCTCGTGGGAAGAGCACCGAGGAAATCAGGGTCCCCACTCTTCTGTAAGGAGGGGCTGAACACTTCCCTTTAAATAACTGAAAACGTTTGTCTGAAACTAGATGTGACTGGTCTCTGCCTAGAGCCAGCCGGGACAGGGAAGGACTGTTGGGCCGCCTGCCCAGAGAGGGACACACATCTGTGAGCAGAGACCGGAGGTGGAGGAGCCCAGCCAATGACAATAAACAACACTCCCCTGGGGAAATGGGAAGGTCAGTGACAGATGAGGTGGACTAAGGAAAAGTCCAGCCTGCCCAAACCAAACTGCCCGGCTTCACACGCAAGGACCCTGGGGAACAGAATGTGGCTGTCACCGCACACAGCAGCTTCTGGCTCCAGCTGTCCCTGCCTCAGCACATGCTTTGCTGGTTTTACAGACCCTCTGGCCTGATGCACACTCATTTCCCTCCAAGTCTGCTCATGTGACACTAAGCAGGTGTTTCAGCACGGCTTCCCATCTGTCCTCATCCAGTCACTCACCCAGCGCTGTGGTCAGAAGGGCCATGCCTTGGAGCTCAATGTCCCCATGTCCCCGAAGCCTGGCAGCTCTGTCTATGGCACAGGTCCAGGCTGGACCCTCCTTACCATCCCATCATCAGCTTCTCTGTCTGGAGGTGGCTGGTGTCCCCTCCTTAGCCCTCCTCCCTCCAACCTACAGTCCCTCCTCCATGGTGGCCACAGGGCCACCAATCTAGTTCCACCACACTGTGCACAAGCCTTGACAGCCCTGCAGACTCCCGTGTGATGGTCCCCTACCTGTTACCAATCACGTCTCCCCAGTTCTTCCCTCAGCCAGGCCTGCTCCAGCCTAGCAGTGCCCTATGCTGCCCCAGGACCTTCGCCCAGGTGCTTCCCTTGGGAAGACCTTCTCTACCGTAGATACTTTGGGACGATTCTTCATCTTTGTCAGAAGTTTGTTGGGTCGTGCCCGAGTGGCCTCTCCTTCCCGACTTGGTTCCTTCATGGTATTGTGTAGATGAAAGAGGAGACACCAGCTGCTGCAGGAGCAGCAAGATGCCAGCAGATTGGTAACGCCACGGCCACGTGGCAACTTACAGTGAATAGAAATGGGTTGTTGTAAGAGCTAGCTAGCAAGAAGCCTGCCACAGGCCATACAACTGATAATTCATATAAGCCTCTGACTGATTATTTTATAAGCGGCTGAGGGAATGTGGGGCCAGGCAGACTGGAGGAATTCGGGACCTCGGGGCTGGGTGGGACCTGAGAAAACTTAAGGCTACAGTATTGTCAGCAATTGACAAATCTTTTTTTTTGTTTTTTGTGACTGATCTCAGAGTCAGCTCAAGAGTCAGGGAAAGGGTTCTTGTTTTCTCTTTCTTCTGTATCCTGTGTCTAGACGACAACCCTGTGAGCAAGCCCTCAACAAACCTCTGGGTGTGGGGCTGGGCAGCAGAGTCAGCGAGAGACTCCACAGACGCCAGACTGGAGGCCTGCGGGGCACTGGCCCACAAGGGGCCTGCGGGGGCTTCCAGCCTGCCTTCTGCCTTGATCATGTGGTGTGGTCGCTGAATCTAACGGGGAACTGTGGCAGGAGCAGCCTGGGCAGGGGCAAATAGGGAGGCCAGGCGTGGCAATGTGGAGGTGCTGGTCATCCTGGACATGAGGCGGGCGAGACACAGGGACCGGGTTCAAGGGGAAGGAAAGGGGTGGAGGGGGGTCTGCAGCTGCTAAGCAGTCTAGTGGCATGCGTTGGCCATGGGGTTTAATATTATTCTAAGGAGAGTTCTTTTCTGTGAGACAAGACTTATTATATAGCCCAGGCAACTCCAAATTCAAATACTCCTCTTTTAGCCTCCCAAGAGATTACCAGCGTGTGACATTGCAGGCAGGTGAAGGGTTTCTTTTCTCTCAAAATAAAAACAAAACAGGATTTTATTTTATTTGTGTGTGTGTGTGTATGTATGTGTGTATGTATAGGTGTGTGTATATATGTGTGTATGTGTGTGCATGTATGTGTATTTGTATGTATGTGCATATGTATGTTTATGTGGTATGTATATATGAATGTGTGTACATGTATGTATGTGTATATGTATATGTATATGTATGTGTGTATATATATGTATGTATGTATGTATGTATGAGTGTTATGCTTGTGGGGTGCAGGTCAGACCTTCTGGAGCTGGCCTTACAGGCCTGCCTTGGGTTCTGGAAACTGAACCCAGGCCTGCCTCTACACCACAGAGTCACCTCTCTAGCTCCAGGAAGTTTCTCATCTGCTGTTTGGGCCAGAATTCAGGCAGTCTGTGAACTTGGGAGGGAGAATTCGTGTTTGTTTATTTTCTTTAACCTCTAACTCGCATTCCCCACAATCCTGGGGGAAGCTACACACTCCAGTGACAGGGCCTGGGACTCGGTCACCAGTGAAATCAGGAACATCTACCTATCAGTCATCGCAGACATTTAAAATATCACCCCTGGTCCCAGAGCTGCCCACCCTCAGTGATACGGCATGGACACGTAGGGAGGGAGGTACACACCAGTTTATAAGACAATTTGGTGTAACTGACTTCCGTTGTGACTCTGAGCATTTTCTTCCTTCCACAAGTTAAAGCGGCATACAGATGTATGTGACTTCTGATTATGCCATTACAGGATGCAGGTACACCTCCCATTCATCTACTTCCTATGGGAGCCATTTTGGATAATGGCTTTACCTGTATTTAACACATAACAAACAGAAGGTGAGCAGGCCCAGGAGTTCGGGTCTCACCCCTGGCACCTGTGGTGGGCAATTTTGACCTGCTGTCACTGGGTTTCAGGGGGTGAGGCTTCTGGTCTGAGCAACAGAGACAATCCCACCAAGCTGGGGGAGCTGGGGTCCCTGGGAACAGCTAAAAGAGAAGGCAGCCTTTGAAAAGTCCAGGCTGCTGTAACTATCACAGTGACATGCCACAGGCCCGAAGTCTTCAGGTTTTTGGCAAACAAACCATCTGGGCTGTGAAGGCAGAGATGGAAGTATGTTAAATAAACCCCGAGCCCCAGCCTCAGGCTGGGCCAAGCTCGTCTGAGAATTGCAATCAGCTCTCCTTCACTCAAGGCTGCTGCTCTCAAGGGTACTGTGTGGCTCACTCTGTATTTGGCTGGTGAGCTGCCAGAGTGCAGGGTAAATCAACTTAAATCAACTTGGTTACATTCCGGATGCCAACACGGGAGCGTTCCGAAATGAGAGATGAGTGGAGGCTAAGAGAAAGATGGGGGATGATTCTGTTCCAAGGAGCAGTGGGTACGGGAGTGCGGGTAGAGGATGCAGAAAGCACCCCCCTCCCCACTTAAAGAGAGGCCTCTGCTGCCTACCTCCCCCAATCCTTTTGACACGGGGTCCCTGGTAAGCCAGTCTGGCGTGGAAATAGCTATGTACGTAAGAATGACCGGGAACTCCTGATCCTCCTGCCCCTACCTTCTGAATGCTGGGATTATAGGCATGTGCCAGCACGCCTGGTTTATGTGGTGCTGAGGGCTGAATCCAGAGCCTTCTACACAGCTCCTGACTGAGCTCCATCCTCAACCCCAGACCATCACTAGGTTCCTGTGGTGGACGTCTGTTTTCTTTCCCTGCCCGGCATGCATTCAAGTATTCATCTTCGTACACTGGGACTGGGTAGCGAGTGCTGACGACTCCCCTGAGGAGAGTGGGTGGATCTGGAAAGTTCTCAACGGCTGGGTGTGTGAACTGTGCTTTAGACAGAGGCTCAGGTGCAAAGGTCCCAGGGCAGGGATCACCCGTAGCACGCTTGAAAACCAGCAGTGAGGGCTGGGGTGGGGGTGGGGTGGGGGGGGTGCTAAGCATGATCAGGATTTTAGAGAGAGAGGTAGGAGATGTGAACAGGCAGGCCCACCAGAGAAGAAGCTGGGGGTTTATCTGAAGAAGTCAGAACAGCCGGGGGAGGGTTTAATCAGAGTGCCATTTTTCAAGGCATCCTCTGTTGCCCTCTTTGGGGAGCAGGGATGCTTGGCTAATCACCAGGGGAAAGAAGGGCCAGGCAGTTTACCAGGGCTGAGCTCACCTCCTGGGCTCCTTTTTTCCTAACTAGTGGGGTTGTTGCTATGGAGACAGGGTGGGTTGTGAATGACCCCAGGGTATCAGGCCAAGGCTGGACTGAGGTGCAGGGGACCTAAAGGGGGTTGCTTGTTTCTAACTGAATGCAGGCTTCAGCTTCCCCTGCAGGACTCAGGCAGCTGGAGCAAATGACAGGGCCCATTCATTCCCCACAAACCGAGTTAGCTGGGAGGGAGGTTCCTAGCATCAGGGAGAGGCTCTGGCCTGCTGAGTCATGATCAGGAGAAACTGGCCTTGACCTCTCAATCCTCCCTCAGCTTTCTGAGTGCAGAAATGATGGTGTGTACCACCACAGCTTTATACAGTGTGGGGGTGATGGTGTGTACCACCACAGCTTTATACAGTGTGGGGGTGATGGTGTGTACCACCACAGCTTTATACAGTGTGGGGATGATGGTGTGTACCACCACAGCTTTATGCAGTGCTGGGGATCGAACCCAGGGCTTCCTGCATGCAAGGTGAGTACTCTCCCAAAGGAGTTGTCAGTCCTTTTCCACTCCTTTCCTTTTAATGGGTGTATGCATGCCTGTGGTGTGTGTGTGTGTGTGTGTGTGTGTGTGTGTGTGTGTGTGTGTGTGTATGCATTCCTGTGGGGTGTGTGTGTGTATGTGTGTGTGCATTCCTGTGGTGTGTGTATGTGTGTGCATTCCTGTGGGGTGTGTGTGTGTGTGTGTGTGTGTGTGTGTGCATTCCTGTGGGATGTATGTGTGTGTGTATATTCCTGTGGGGTGTGTGTGTGTGCATTCCTGTGGGATGTATGTGTGTGTGTGTGTGTATGTGTGTGTATGCATTCCTGTGGGATGTATGTGTGTGTGTATGTATGTGTGTGTGTGCATTCCTGTGGGATGTATGTGTGTGTGTGTGTGTGTGTGTGTGTGTGTGTGTGTGTATGCATTCCTGTGGGGTGTGTGTGTGTGTGTGTGTGTGTGTGTGTGTGTATGTGTGTATGCATTCCTGTGGTGTGTGTATGTGTGTGCATTCCTGTGGGGTGTGTGTGTGTGCATTCCTGTGGGATGTATGTGTGTGTGTACATTCCTGTGGGGTGTGTGTGTGTGCATTCCTGTGGGATGTATGTGTGTGTGTGTGTTATGTGTGTGTGTGCAGTCCTGTGGGATGTATGTATGTGTGTGTGTGTGTGTGTGTGTGTATGTGTGTGTATGCATTCCTGTGGGATGTATGTGTGTGTGTATGTATGTGTGTGCATTCCTGTGGGATGTATGTGTGTGTGTGTGTGTGTGTGTGTGTGTGTGTGTGTATGCATTCCTGTGGGATGTATGTGTGTGTGAGCATAGGTGATGTCAAATGTCTTCCTTGATCACTCTTCACCTTACGTATTGAGGTAGGGTCTCTCACATGGACCCAGAATTCGCCAATTCTACCAGCTCGCCGCACAGATCTCATCTTCTCCTCTTGGCATCTCATCTACAGCTGGCTCACAATTCCTGACTTTTACCAAGGTGTTGGGGATCTGACCCTTGTTCTGTTTGCAAAGCAGATGCTTTCACTACCAGGCCGGCCTCAGCCTCTGTCCCCTCACGTGCAGACTTGTGCAGAAGGATGGGACAGAGGAGGGGTAGAGAATCCACAGGAACCTTTACAGCAAGACTGGAGGGTCCATCAACTCCAGGCAATTCACATCGCCTCAGGACTGTGACACTAACTGGACCCCTCAAAGCTGCCCTCAGGGGCATCTCACCAATGGCCCTTTCCTGTAATAACCAGTTCGTAAGCTCCCCCAAAGAATGCACAGTTGAAAAAAATTTCCTATGCCGGTCACCTCCCAAGACTGAAAGAACACGACAACAGCAATCTTCGAGAAAAATGAAGCTGGGAGATTGGTAACAAAGGGAGGTTTCAATAGGAAACTTCTCCAGCACATCCGTCAAGGAGACACGGGGCGGCAGTCAGGTGCCACCGTAGAGACAGATTCCCAGTGCAGGCTGGTGGGCGCGTGGCATTTGCAATTCAAATACTGGCTGCCACTGCCATCAGGGACAGGATTTTCAGAAATAAGGAATAACTCTTGGAAAAGTTTTGCATTCAATTATAACATCCTATCCTGTCACATCTAACGCTGGGAAACCTGGAGCATATTAAAAAGCTGCCAAAAAAAATCAACTCTTTCTTATTCATATACAAAATAGACTCAGGTTCAAGAATCAGAACAATAAGCATAAAATAATCATGCAGATGAATGACTTGTTGGGAAGTGTAGGAGCCATGTGGACTGCAGAACAGCCATTAAATTCCCTTGCTACAGGACAAAGCCAGCATCCTTCATCACTGCCAGAAATGCTTTTATGGATTTGACCCATAGGGGGTGCTGTGCTTCCTTGAGAAAAAGACTCGCAAATAGATGGCCTGTGGCCTAATCTCTCCCGGGGTGTGCTTGGTTTAAGTTAGCCTTGTGTTTGCAGAGTTAAAACCCAGTGGGCAGGCATGGAGACACACAGCTATGATCCCAGTACTGGGGAGGTAGTAGTAGGCACATATATAAGACCTTGTCTCAAACACCAAACAAAATGTAGAGGTAGTAGGCATTGGGCACTGAAGCCTTTCTTCTTCTGTCCCACCTCTACTGAAGTCGGGCCTGAGGGTGGCTCTGGAAGGAGGACAGCAGCCTGCATGTGAGCCATACTGTGTCTCTCCAGATACCTGCTCTCAACCCTGGTACCCACTTGCATCCCTAATATCCCCTCTCATTCCTGGTACCCGCTCTCATCCCTGATATCTGTTCTCATCCCTGATATCTGTTCTCATCCCTGGTACCCGCTCTCATCCCTGGTACCCGCTCTCATCCCTGATATCTGTTCTCATCCCTGGTACCCGCTCTCATCCCTGATATCTGTTCTCATCCCTGATATCTGTTCTCATCCCTGGTACCCCGCTCTCATCCCTGGTACCCGCTCTCATCCCTGATATCTGTTCTCATCCCTGGTACCCGCTCTCATCCCTGGCACCTCCTCTTATCCCTAATACCCACTCTCATCCCTGGTACCTGCTCTGATCCCTGGTACCTGCTCTGATCTCTGATACCTGCTCTCATCTTTGGTACCCACTCTTAACCCTGGTACCTGCACAGTGACCTTATCTGAACCCTACACTCCAGGTGAGTGCCCTTCAACTGGGGAATCTGGACACAGATACCTGGAGCTAAGAGCCATGAGAAGACAGGGACAGAGAATGGAGAGATGTTCTCACCAGCCCCAAAGCTCTGGGATATGGAGAGCAGAGGAGATGGGAACAGAAGTCCCTTGGAGCGTCAGAGCCTGACCCTGGGGACACTTGATTTGGGACATCTGGCTTCCAGAACCGCCAGAGGAGAAACATCTCTTGTTTTAATCTCCTGGGCTGTGACACTTCTTCTGTACAATGCTAGGAAACCTTGGCATGGCTGAGGAACCCTGTCAGGGCTCAGGCGGACACCTCAACCACCTATATACCACCTCGACCACCTACACCATACACCTAGTGCTCAGGGAACTGAGGAAGTCACACCCGCTTCCTCCACTTTTCCCTCAATCATCCAGCTTTCTCCTCCAACTGTTGGCAACATTTTTTAAATATTTATTTATCTGTGTGTGCCATGGCACACACACATGTGTGAAGACCAGAGGCCAACTTGTGGGAGTTGGTCCTCTCCCCCGGTGTGGGTCCTGAGGATCAAACTCCGGTCACCACAGCAGGCTTGGCAGCAAGCACCTTCACCTGCTGAACCATCTCGCTCACCTCTACCTCAGTATTTGACGCCTCCCTCACAGAGCCTGAAGCCCCCAATGGCTAGGCCAGCGGGCCAGTGAGCACCAAGGATTCTCCCGTCCGTCTCTCCAGGGCTCATGAGAGGCACGTGCTCCACGTCTGGCTTTTTATACAGGACCCAGGGATGAAACTCAGGTCCTCAGGCTTCAGTGGCAAGCACTTTACTAACAGAACAATCACATCCCAGGCCCCATGTCTTCTCCCTCCCAGGAACTTTCTCCTGAGTCTGTGGGACCTGGTCACACCATCCTTGGGGTGGTGCACATCATGGGCACTGGGTGACTTACCCATGTCATAACACTGCTGTACAGAAGGGGAAACTGAGGCTCTGGGGAAGCTTAGTCACAAGTAATGTTAGAGCGGGGGCCTGGTGCCTCAGTTATATAGATCTTAATGTTGAAGGAAGGACCAGACACTTGAGGTTTAAGGGAATTTGGGGATTAAAAAGATAGGTTTTATGTGTATGTGTGAATATCTGCATGTGTGTATGTGCACTGCATATGTGCCTGGTGCAAATGGAGGCCAGAAGAGGGCATCAGATCCCCTAGAACTGGAGGTACAGATGGTTTCAGCTGCCATGTGAATGCTGGGAACCAAATCTGGGTCCTCTGCAAGAGCAGTAAGTGCTCTTAACTGCTGAACCATCTCTCCAGCCCGCTTCTGTTGTTTTAGATGGTCTCACATAGCCCAGGCTAGCCTCAGACTTAAGACATAGACAAGGAAGAGCTTGAACTCCTGATCCTCCTGCCTCCACCTCCTATGGGCTGAGATTACAGGTGTACCACCATGCTTAACTCGTTAAAGGACATTGAGCTCAATACAAGAGGCAGGCGTGGCAGGGGCAGCCTCATGTCTCTTGAGGAAGTTGGGACAGTCTGGACCTTCAAGGGACTGCGTGACCCAGACAAGGCCCAGACCCCCATGCTGAGAGGCAAGTCCCTCGGGGAGGTCTCTACTGCTGGAAGAGCCCAGACTCCAGGGGGCAGATGGGGACTCTGCTGTCAGGACAGGCACAAGGGTGATATGCAGCTGAACGAGGGAAGAAGGGCGCTGTGTGTGTGCGCGCACGTGAGTGTGTCCCTGTGTGTTCGTCTGCGCTAGGGAGAGGAAGCCAGCTGCAGACAGGCAGGAGGGAGGCCAAGGGCAGAAAAGGCTGCCATTGTGAAGGTTGAGACAGCTGCAGCAGGGCTGCCCAGAGAAGTGTCCAGGGCAGCAGCAGTCTCCCCTGTGTGTGCAGAAAGATGAAAGAGGAGACGCGGTCTAGACGGGAGGAGGGGGCGTGATGGGGTGGGCTGTGGTTACAGAAGGGGCACGGGAACCCATCTATGCACCCACTGTGGCCCGGGAGACAGGAGGGAGCTCACCATACAGTCAACAAGCCATGCGGGAGAAAGGGTCGGGACCAGGGTTAGAGGAAGCAAGAACCGGGGCAGGGAGCACAGGGGTGGGGTGTGTGTGTGTGAGTGTGTGTGTGTGTGTGTGTGTGTGTGTGTGTGTGTGCGTGTATGTGGACACGGGGGAGGCAGCATTTACAGATCCCTGCTGGGCGGTGTCCAGGCTCTGAAGGAGAAGAAACTGAGTAAGGAGATGGGGACTGGGGTGTTCACAGAAGGGTCCTCTGAGGCGAGGACACCGGGCCACAGACCCAAGGGAAATAAACTCAAGCATGAGAGAGTTTCGAAGATTCTCTAGTGTCTCAACCTTCCTAAGGCTGTGACCCTTTAACACAGTTTCTCATGTGGTGGTGACCCCCCCAACCACAAAATTATTTTCGTTGCTACTTCATAACTGTAATTTTACTACTGTTATGAACTGTAATGTAAATACCTGCGTTTTCTGACGGTCTTGGGCGACCCCTGTGAAAGGGTCATTTGACTCCCAAAGGGGTCACAACCACTGCTGTGGAGGACCACTGCTGTGGAGGACCACTGCTGTGGAGGAACAGAAGTATAAAGGCCCTGAGGTGTGCCAATCCGTGACCGAGCGGCAGGAAAGAACTCCCGTGGAGCTACTGACAGGGAGGGAGGAGGCCAAGAGAAGCTGGCCAGGAGGGCAGTTCCTAGGGACCCCGGGAACTGTAGGGGGTCTCCATCCTTAGCAGGTGGGAGTCTGTGCAGAGGAGCCACAGGGGTCCTGATGGACTGCCCTGCTTGCTGGGCGGAGGAGGATGGGCCAGGAAAGACAGATCTTGCGGATAAGGACGGGAACAGAGCAGCCCGAGAAGAGGGGATGGGAAGACAGTGGAGGGACTCGGGGCACGTTTTAGGAAGAGTGGTGGGGGACCGACTGTGATAGGTAGGACAGGAAATCAAGCATGGCTCTAAGGACTTGGCCTGAGTGAACGGAAGGTTGGAAGTGCCAAGGGAGAGCCTGTGAGCAGCCCCAGGGAGGGGAGCAGCGAACTGAGGGGTCATGCTGGGCATGGCAGGTTTGTCACATGGGGACCCTAACAGAGATGTCAGCGGGCAGCTGGACCCAGTCTGATGGCCTCACAGCAGGACATGGAGGTAGGAGAGAGGGGCAGTCACAGAGGGGAAGTAACATAGCGGGTGTCCTTCTGACTCGAAGCCCCTTCAGGGCCATACGCACACATGCACACACATGCCTGCCTTCACAGAGTGGTGACTGTCAGGATGCTCAGTACCAGGGCGCCCATGTGAGGACCTCTGCAGGTATCAGGGCACCAAGGCCACAGTGTGGTGGCCACCCACAGGGAATGATGGAATCTAAGTTCTCAGCCAGTGTCCTTCCCCAATGCCGTGTGAGAAGAGTGGGGAGAACTGGGGTGCACAGTGCAATCTGCAAACAGCACCCGTGGTCATTTGAATGTCATTGGTCCCCATAAGATCACAGGGAGCGGCACTATTAGGAGGTGTGGCGTTGTTGGAGGAAGTGTGTCACTGTGGGGGCGGGCTTTGAGGTCTATGCTCAGGATACTCCCAGTGTCACAGCTGACTTCCTGCTGCCTTCTGATCATGATGTAGCCAGCACCATGTCTGCCTGCATGCCACCATGCTCCCCGCCAAGAAGATAATGGACTGAACCTCTGAACTATAAGCTGCCAGCTCAATTAAATGTTTTCCTTTATAGGAGTTGCCGTGGTTATGGTGTCTCTTCACAGCAATAGAAACCCTAATTGTAACAGCACCCCAAGGGGGGCCTGACAGAGCCCAAGCTTTGAATGAATGGCCCACTCCAGGCTCCCCAGGAACATTCTAGAACATGCGTGTGTGGGGGGGTGCAGAGCATGCACCACCATTTCCACTGAAGTCTAGCAGGCATGGAACCATGTGGGAGCTACTGGACTCGGATGGCTGTATGCAGAGAGAAGGTCTGACTGGTAGAAAGTGCTGGAAAAGGCTCTTTATCCCCCACAGCAGTGTCTGGAAATCTGAGATCGGCATTCCAATCTCCCCACCTCCTCCACAGCCCACTGGGTCTTGTCAGGGATTCATGCTGGGGACATGCTTGTGCTTAGGTCCATCAGCACAACCAGGGCTGCTGGTGGTCACCTGGGTCAAGGGGGCCAGCAACATGTGAAAACAGTGAACAGGCCGTGGGTGTTTACGGGTTATCCAAGTCTCTGATTCAATGGGAGCCATATCCAGAAACTTCCATTAACTAGTGGATATTTATTCTGCTGAAATCCAGCACCTCTGGCGTCAACCCTTGTCTGTCTCTCACAAACATGGGCCACGCAGACGCAGGGTAAGATGACTGAACGGTGAGCCTGCTGATCTTTTACGAGAGGCGGGATGTGAAGTTAATTGAAGTGGCGCCAGAAGACCACTGGGCCAGTGACAGACAATAAGCTGGTGTCTGGGCTCAGTGAGCCACGTCGGTCAAACAGAACCACAGCCTGGGGGAGACTCAACTGTCAACCGGGGGCTGGAGGGCTTCTCAGAAAGACCCAGGGTCCCCCGATCCCCGGAAAAACTTGTTGAGGCGAGGACGTGAGGACCTCATGTCACGACACCTGTCGCTGTGGCACAAATGACACTTTTCCCAACAGAGACATATAGCTGTGTGTTTCCAATATCAGCTGTTGCAGTTAGAACCAAACCTTTGCTAAACACGGTGGGCTGGGGCGGCTCAGTTAGGAGAGTGCTCGCCTAGCGGGCAGGAAGCCTGTGCTGCACGCACACAGCACTGCATTAACCGGGTGTGGGGGCTCACACCTGTCACCCCAGCATTTGGGAGGTGGAGGCAGAGAGATCAAAAGTTCAAGGTCAGTCCTGGAAACAATGATTTGGGAGAGGCTGTGCAAGACTCTGTCTCAGAAAATAAGTTATTTTCAAAAAGGGTCTTTTTCTTTTAAAATTACTTTTATTTTATGTACATGAGTGTTTTGCTTGCATGCATGAATGGTATGCCTGGTGCTCATGGAGGTCAGAAGAGCGTATTAGATGCCCTGGAACTGGAGTTACAAATGGTTGTGAGCCATCATGTGAGTGATGGGAACTGGACCTTGGTCCTCTAGAGCAGCCAGTGCTCCTAACTGGTGAGCCATCTCTCCAGTCCCCAGTTTTGGGTTTTTTAAAATAGATTCTGCTCCAGCCAGGCTGTCCTTGAACCCCTCAGTGTTGGGAGGCTGCGGGTATGCAGTACCGGGCCAGCTTGCTTTCTCTCCTTTCCTCTCCTGCCTCCTCAGTCCATCCCTCCCTTCCTTATCTTTTCCTGGTTAGCCTCAAACTCAATATGTAGCAGAGGTTGCCCTTGAACTCCTGATCCTCTGGCATCCATCCTGGGCGCTGGGATTACAGGCTTGCATCACCAAGCCCAACTGTAGCTTCTTTTTAGTCGGCTCCATTAGCAGCCCTCCGCACTGTGAACACTGGCATCTGTCTTCCTCAGCTCAGCTGACCTTCTGGATTCAAGGGCGTCACTAACACAAATGATTAAGGACTGTGGCTGTGATTGAGAGTCCCTCCCCACTCAGGATCTGTTTTCAGCAGCACAAAGACTTACCTAGAGTAAAGACTACATTTCCCACAGCGCAAAGACCTACCTAAAGACTACATTTCCCAGGCTCCTTTGTAGCCACGTGAGCCCACGTATCTTGTTTCTCAGCAATGGAAGTAAGGAGAAATAAGGGCCTGATCTGTGGACCAGATCATGGATCAAGGCCACCAAGGCAGCAAAGGATTTAGACTGATAGCCATAAGCAGCAGATACCTCCACCCCCTCAGCCAGACTTAAACCTATCTCAGTCGGCCTCCCTAGAAGCCCACATGGTTGCTGGGTTTAACCTGACTAACAACCAGGAAAGGAAAACTGACCCATCCTTGAGGCCCTACACACGTACTGTAAAAATGAACACGTGTCATGCAAATCCTAGCAGGGAGCCCCAGGCCCAGCCCACGTTTTAGATTTTTATTCTGAGATAAAGTCTCACTAATTTGCCTCCGATGACCTTGAACTTGTGATCCTCCTACATCAGCCTCCCCAGCAGCTGGGATGACAGGCCTGGCTTGGGGACCATCTACTTTTCAGGTCATTCCTTTTCTCTGTTTCCCGAATGTCAGACTCTGACACAGACTTTTCTCTCCATCATAAATCCCCTAGTGTTTCCCGTTCTGTTTGCCAGGCCGTCCCACATGGCCTCCGTTTCTGTTTTAACTATGCCACAAACTTCTCATTTCACGACTCTCCCAGAACCCTTTGTCGGGGGTGTGGTCTTGCTGCCTATCAGGTGACCAGGCTGATGAACATTTTTGGGGGCCTTAGTATTCATGTTTTCCATATTTACATTTCAGCCAGAGCTATTCAGGGCGTGTGAGTCCACAGATACACCCTCTCTGGCTCACAGCATTCAGTTGTTTAAAAAAAAAAAAAAATTGAGTTTCTTAACATTGAGAGATTTCAATCAAAAAAGTTCAAATGTAGAGATATTTGAGGGTTTGAACTTGGGGCTAGTGTGGGTTATCTAGTCCTGAATGGCAGGTGTACCCTCCAATAGAAGGCACCGCCCTGCTATGTTCCCGCCTCCCAACCGTCTGAAGCACTGGCCCACAGTGACCTCTAACACATGCTCTCTGTAGAGACCCCAAACCATCAGGGTCTGTACCCCATGCCCATGTGTGTGCTGACTCGCCCATGTGGAGAAGCCAGTTCCTACAGCTGAACCTGCTGGTTCTGATGGCGGGAGGCGCATGGCCTGTAGGGAGTAAAGAGCTCCACCCACTCCCGCTGGACATCTGAGGGACTGCAGGTCAGCTACAGGAGGTGCCTGGCCCCTCCTCACTCCCACTCAAAACAATGTCACGTCACTAAGAGGCAATTCCTGGGGCTTGCAACATCTGAGCCACATTATCTGGTTTCACAACTGCCCAGGCTGCTGGCCAAGGTGGGGGAGTGTTTGGTTTTTTTAAATTCAAGCAAGTTCAGTGAGTTGAGTCTGGAGAATTTGGCAAGGGTGAGGTGGCTGGGCTGGGAGTACAGCGTGACCTCAGGCACTATCCTAGTGAGTGGCCTTTCGAACTCGCCACAGAAACTCCGTCAAGTAGGCATACAGGTCATCCCACCTCTGACAGACATATCAGTGTGGTCAAAGGTCTCTCACCATGGCAACCCCTTCGTCATCCTGGTTACTCCCACAATGGGTCAGTGAGTCCCCATGTCTCCTCCTCTCTAACTCCAAACTCAGTATTCTAGAACCTTCTTTCATGCAGATGGTCTCAGTCAAGAAAACAGTTCTGAACAGCTTTAGAAACAAACCTCAAAGTCATGCAGGGATTATCTTGTGGCCTCCCTGTCAGAGAATTCACAGTTTCCCTGGACTCTCCATTTTTCAAAACTCCAGTTTCTTTGAAAAGGTTGTTTTCTGAACCTACTGTAGACACATCTACTTTGTGTGCACAGAGATGGACTCAGAACTTCAATGGGAGATGAATGGGCGCATGACCCAGACTTATCTTGGGTAGCAGTGCAGTATGGGCATCACGCCCAGAGCAGCTCATTGAGGGCACAGGAGGCCACCTGTCCCTTGAGGAGGCCCTCCGGCCATCTCCCTGCCCCGGTCCTCACCTGTCCGGTAGCCTGTGCTGTTGAGGTACACGGCGAAGGTGCGGCTCTCGTGCTGGGCCTGCCAGGAGGGTGAGGAGCAATTCTCATTGTTGGTGTAGGTGTTATGATTGTGGACGTACTTGCCGGTGAGGATGGAGGATCGGGAAGGGCAGCACATGGGTGTGGTCACGAAGGCGTTGGTGAAGTGTGCCCCGCCTTGCTCCATGATGCGCCTCGTCTTGTTCATCACTTGCATGGAGCCTGTGAGCAAAGGGCACTGGTGAGTCACGTGGCCTGCTGGGGGGACCAACGCAGGGGGCCCCCAACCCTGAGCAGAGCTGCAGGCAGGCTTAGGAAATCCATGGGCTGCATGGGCCAGATCCTCCACCCCCAGCCCAACCAGGAAGGCCCTGGCCTCAGTCCCACTAGACACTCACGTTGGGTAAAAACCTGGTTTTAAGTACCTTGAATCTAGATGCAAACCCTGTTTTGTACATAAACAGAGTGTCTTTCTGTAGCGTGCTAATATACACAGATTTTTTTTTAAGCGGCCACAAACGTATACAGGGTTAGGCTTTGTTTTGTCTGGAGGTCTCCCAAGAAGGATCCACTCGTACTGAAGTCTAGTCCAGCCAACCCCCAGCCAGTCTCTCTGACATGTGTGGCCTCAGCTGTGCTGCCTCCTTAGTCCCTGTGGAGTCCATTCCCGGCCTCCCCTCAAAGCTAACCTATCTGCCTAGCCTCATCATTTCTGGAGAGTTCCTGGGGCCTCCCTCCAGCTTCTCGGTCTCTGATCCCCCTAAACCAGTGACTGGCCCTCGATGACCCGCCAGGCAGCTAGGCTTCATCCCTGGCTGTTCTTGTTGCTCAGCAAAGGTGGGACCAGAGCAGGACACTCAGGGAGAGGAGGTGAGTATGTGTGGAGGCCCACTGGGCGGGGCTGGGACCCCGCTGGTAGCACACAGTGAACATGCTATGCCGGTGTGGGGAACGAATACCAATCTGCACGCTGAGGTCGGAAGCTCAACGTTGAGATCTAGTGGAGTTCCATGCACAACTTTCCCTCTTCCTTCTACGACCAGCCTCAGTTTCCCCCTCTTCCTTGTAATTCTTTTGTGCAGGATCTCACTATGTAGCCCAGGATGGCCTGGAACTCACAGAGAACCACATGCCTTTGTCTCCCAAGTACCACCATGTCCAGCTATTTATTTTTTTTACATATATTTATTGATTTAATTATTATGCATGCTTGCATGTGTGCATGCATGTGCGTGTGTGTATGTGAACTCCTGCATGCCATGGCATGTATGTGGAGATCAAAAGGTAACTCGAAGGGACTGGTTCTCTCCTTCCACCAAGCGGGTCGTGGGACTCAAACCCAAGTTGTCAGGCTTGGCAATAAGCACCCGGGGAACCATCTTGCTGCCACCCCTCACACCCCTTTTGAAACAGGGTTTCACTGTAGCCCAGGCTGGCCTCAAATCCATGATGGTTCTCCTGCCTCACCTCCTACACTTAAATGGCTTACCCAGGTGAGTTCTAAATCCACAAATGTCCACATGGAAGACAGAAGAAACCACAAAGACACAGGCATCGACCCACCGACCCCTTCAGTTTGGACTCCCGGCCTGGGGAACCTTGAAAGAACACTCTGTTACAGTTTCAGGGGTTTATAGTAACGTCAGGGACCTTGGCAGAAGCCCACACAGGGTCGGCCATGCAGTTGAGAGTCCCACCTCAGAGCTGTGTCCTTGTCACCCAGCAACTCCCTAGAGCCCCGACAGCCCTGATGAGCCCCGCAGGGCTGAGCGCAGAAGGATGTATTTGCTATCTGTCCATTCTGTCTACTGGGTCTCTGCCATGCGGAAGGACACTCCAGAGCTCCTGGGGCACAGATCATGGCTCTGCTTTCTCAAACTGCCAGTGACTTTCTCCTGCGCAATTAGGTCCTTTTCCTTACTGAGACCTGGAACCCTCCTATGTCCATCCATGTTTCCCTGCCCACCCCCCTCCAGCCATCTCTCCTCTCCTCATAGTGACCTCTTCAGTTTCTTTTGTGTGTGTATGTGTGTGTGCTTGTGCGTGTGGGTACACATATTCACCTTTTGTTTGAGACAGGGTCTCTCATTGGTCTGGAACTTTACACATGGGGTAGGAGAGCTGACCCGAGCCTACAGGGTGAGCCGCTGGGATGACAATGTATGATTGTGCTGGCCTTTTACGTGGGTTCTAGGGGTCTGTGCTCTAGTTTTTATGCTTTTAAGGCAAGTGCTTTATTAACAGAGCCATCTTCCCAGGCTTCCTTGTGGTTCTGTAAATACTCCAAGCTCATTCCTGCCCCAGGACCCTTGCACAGGCCACTACCTTTTCCAGGGTTCTCTGAGACTGCTTTGTTGGCAAAGCCTGTCATGGAGACCTCAGATCAAGGGTCCTTCCACAGCACACCTGGCTGACCTTCAGAGCTCATGGAGGCCTCACCAGGCTCATTTCTTACCCCACCACTCAGCTCTTCTGGAATATCTGTGTCCTGGTGATGCCGGCTGTAGGCAGTCACAGGGTTGGTACCTGTAGAGGGTCTCCCTGTGGCGGTGTGACACGAGCTCCTTTGACACCCAGCAGAGCTGACGGAGGCTGGTGAGGTGTGCCTGGCTCTGACCCTGACCCAGCACCTCCCTTTACAGGTCTGCCAGGCTGGCACCAGCTGGCTAGGGCAGTCCCTGCAGAGGAAGCCTTCACTCCAGCAGAAGCCTGGAGTGAAGTTACAGTAAGGACCCTGGAGGATCTCCAGGAGGGCACATGGACTCAGTGGCAAGAGGGTCTCACTGTTTTGGGCCTGTGTATTACTAATCAGGCCACACCACAAAGCCCAGGTTCAAACCTGTTATGGCCAAAGATGATTTTGATCCTCTTGCCTCCATGTCCTGAGTGCTAGGATTATAGGCCTCCATCACTATGCCTAATTTATACTGTACTGTGGATGAAACCCACAGTCTTGTTACTCTAGGTAAACATTGCCACCTGAGCTACATCCCTACCTGTGTCTGTCCTGGAACTCACTCTGTAGCCCAGGCTGACCTCGAACTCACAGAGATCCGCCTGCCTCTGCCTCCCGAGTGCTGGGATCAAAGGCGTGCGCCACTATGCCAGGTGCACAGTGGGGTTTTAAGCGCTGACTTTTAGCTTGAACACATCAGCTCTGGCGTTTGCCACACTCCACAGCACACTCTGCAATGGACGTCAGCCTCATTTCCTAGATCACTTGTATCCAACAGGCCCTGGAAGTCTCTGTTACAGCTTGCTAATTGATCTGAGCTTTGGGACTGCTGGCCTGTCCCTGGGGTGGAGAGCAGTGTCCATGATTGTAATTCCTAACACATGGGGCGCTGTCTTGGGCTGGGTGTCTATTGCTCTACACACATGAAATGCAAAGTTATTTTTCAAAGTGTCCTTTTCTGAACAGGAAGTGAAGCTGGGGCCCTTGGTGACTGGTGGGGCCACACAGTGGCAAGGTGGCAGATGAGAGCTCAGACCCAGGCTTGTCCATGGCGGAAGCAGGATGGTGAATGTCACCTTCTCCAAGGCCTGGTGATGGTGTTCTGGGGAAGTGCAGAGTCCGCTTTTGACTGACTCTTGGGGACAGAAGTGGTCTCTTTTCATGCCATTGATGGGGATGCCACAAGGCTTATCCCCAACCCCCAGAGATACACCTTGGGGTGGCTCCGGAGTAATGTGCTGTTCACACTTGTTCACACACAGGGACAGGGAGTGGAGCTGTGACAGGCAGGCAGCCCTAACTGGCTTCTTCTACTTGAAGTACATGTCAGCTTCTCCCGGGGCAGCAAGAGCCTGTTCTTGATCACATGGTTCTGCCCGGTGCTATCAGTGGTAGAGTTCTGATTAGAACTGGGGAGGGGACAGGAGCCTAGAGTCTGGCAAACGTCATGGTGCAAAGCCAGCCTCTTCCACTCCTGATGTCACCTGGCTGTCCACTGACACCTGGTGGGCCACATCCGGTCAAGCTCTGCAAGCCCCTCCCTTCTCTCCAGCTACTCAGGTAATATCTGGCTGCTCCCGGGGCCAGCATGTGAATGCTGTACCATCTGGTGAGCCAGCCCTCTGCTTTCTGGAGCTTATATCCACCCCTGGACCTCGCCAGGCATAGCCCCTTTCCCCAGGCCTAGGACCCCAGGGTGGGGCCAGCATCCTTCCACTTTAACCCCTTCCTGACCATTCTGCAGCCACAGGACCTCTGCTCTGTCCTCAACCCACTAAGAGCCCCAGCCCTGCTCTGTCCTCTGTATAGACTACAGTTCCCAACACCCATGCAGTTGTACATAGACACACACACACACACACACACACACACAGAGACGGAGACACACACACACACACACACCCCACAGAGACGGAGACACACACATGCATGCACGCGCACACACACATACACAGAGAGATAGAGAGACACACACACACACACAGACGTTTGCACGCGTGCACACACACAGAGTTAGAGAGATGAGAGAGACAGACAGACAGACAGACAGACAGGCACAGACACACACATACACAGAGAGACAGAGAGAGAGACACACATACACACACACACACACGTTTGCACGCATGCGCACACATACAGAGTTAGAGAGATGAGAGAGACAGACAGACAGGCAGGCACAGACACACACATACACAGAGAGAGACACACATATACACATACACACACGTTTGCACGCGTGCGCACACACACAGAGTTAGAGATGAGAGAGAGAGAGACAGACAGCACAGACACACTCATACACAGAGAGAAATGAGAGACAGACAGACACAGACACGCACACAGACACACATGCATACATACAAACACACATACACATAGAGAGAGAGAGAGAGCTAGAGAGATGAGAGACAGACAGACAGACAGACACACATATACACAGAGAGAGAGAGAGAGCTAGAGAGATGAGAGACAGACAGACAGACAGACAGACACACACACACACAGAGCTAGAGAAATGAGAGAGACACAGACATGCAGACACACAGACACACCAGCTTCCTCAAAGTGGCACCTCCCCGGCTGTGTGCTCTCCGCCTGGCCCACTGTCTCACACCTCCCCCTTGGTTTGGGCTCACGGCCCCATGCTGCTGTCTGTCATCTCTCCTTCTTTCATCCATCCCACCTGCATCCGGTCCATGGTTCCCACTGCCCCGGGGCCCAGGCTGACGTGCCTCACAGTCTCTCCTGCATTATTTCTCTCCCATGAATCCCTTGTGCTATGGGTGGAATGGACCCTCCGTGGTTCACAGACCTCCCAAGAGAGAACAGAACAGCTGATGGCAGGCGCTCAGCGTCTCAGCCTTTGGGGACCCAAGCTGCTTTCTCAACCCATCAGACCCCCTCTGGAGGCTCAGGAAAGCACCCCAAGAGCTGTATTAACACGAAGCCAACAGGCTTTGGGGCCACCTCTTATGTTTTAGAGCTAAAAGCTCAAGTTCTATCCCTCCCTTTGGAGCAGCATCCCCGCACCCTACCTGGCAGCTGCCGTCGGGGAAGAGCTGGGGCAGTCATGACACAGGGGTCTGTGCAGAAAAGCACACACACCATGCCTCCCTGCAGACAGTGACCTGCTTTATTGAAAGGGCCCCAGTGTTGAGCTATAAAACCCACTTCGGTAATGGGAAAACACGTGACCTAATGGTTCAGAGGGCTGACAGCCCTTGGCTGGGAAAACGCAGCCACATACAGGAAAAGGGGGCAACTTTCATGCTTCATGGGAAGCGGCCAGCCAAGCCAAACTCGGTCTGTCCAACGTAAACCTGGGGACATACAGCTGAAAACAGGCAATCACTTCTTTCTGTGATCAAACCTTCCCACCACACAGGGCCAGGGTGAGGTTATCCTAACATCTCTTGGTGTGAGTCTCCCCTCCCCCACAGCAGGACTTAAACTTAGGGGCCCCCAAACCCTAACTGCCAGATAACCCCACAACCACAACTGTGCAACGTTCTTGTGAATGTTGTGCAGGGGTGCCTAGCATATCACTTGTGGTGTGTGTGTGTGTATGCACACACGGGCACTTAGGCACATGGAAGCCTGAGGTGAACGACTGGTGTCTCCCTCAATTGCTCCCCACCTTATCTTTTCAGACAGGGCCTCTCACTGAACCCAAAGCTCACCGGCTAAAATTGATGGCCATCAAGCAATGAATCTCCTGTCTTTACTCCACCACCCACCCCATCTCCCTCTTCCTGAACCAGGGTCACAGATGGGCCTGGGTGTGCCACACCTGCCTTTTTCACATGGGTTCTGGGGGGTTGCATGCTTGTGCGGCAGACACTTTACCAACTGAGCCATCCCCCTGGCTCTCTGTCTGGCTCTGTATTTGATGAAACCCTTCACCCTCTGATCCACAGAACTGAACTTACAGACAGAACACCCTAGCTGTCTATTTTTGATGCACTGTATGCATTTGCAAGCAGCGGAGTCAAGGGTTACTGGGCTGGAGGTCAGTTGGTAGATCACTAAGTCCTGTTCCATCTCCAGGCACGGTGGCATCTACCTGTAACTTCAGCATTTGAGAGGTGGAGGCAGGAGGATCAGAGGCCACCCTCAGTACGAAGCAAGTTCACCTACACACACACACACATACACACACACACACACACCACTCACACATGCACATACACACACATGCAGTCACACATAGACGCAACATTCACACATACACACACACACACACACACACACACACACACACACATTAGTGTTTGTTGATCCAGCACATGAGATTGGCCATCTCTGGTACCACCAGTGTCAGAGCATGCTGAATCAGCTTGCATTTATTGTTAGTGTTGATGATGGAACCCAGGCCTTTGAAGGTTCTAGACAAGACATCTGCACCGAGCCCCAGGCTCATTACCTCTTGTAAAGACTTGAGTCAGAGCAAGGGTTATCCATAGGGACTTAGCAGGTACCAAGGACTTCTTCCTTCCCCTTTATATGTGTGTGGACATGTGTGCAGTGGACATACCTGTATGTGGAGGCCCGAGGTCAACACTGAGTGCCATCAGCTCTTTTTGAGACAGGGTGTCTCATGGAACCTGGTGCTTGCCAATGTGGCAGACTGGTGGTCGGTGAACCTCAAGGATTCTGTCTCTGCCCCTCCAGTGCGGCCTGGTTCCTCAAGGATTCTCTGTCTCTGCCCCTCCAGTGCAGCCTGGCTTTTATGTGGTGCTGGGGATGGAACTTGGGACTTCATGCTTGTGTGACACGATGACTTTTAATGACCGAGCCGTCTTGTCACCCCGGGGACTTTCAGGATTGAAAACATGAGTCAACTTCTGCCATTCCTGGCGCTGAAGAGGTTCCCGTCCCGTCCCTTCCCCGGAGGACTACCATCCTGGGTTGGGGTGGAGTGCATACCACCCCATGCAATAACCTCCTGAGGCTCTTTGGATGGTATTTAAGGAGATGATGCCGACCTATGCTTGCTTGTTTTACCTCGTGGGTAAACAGAGTCTTGGAGGGCGGGGTCTCCTTGGGAAAGTGGTGGGAGGCAGACCGGGATGGGGGAAAAACACAACCGGAGTCCGCAACCTCAGAGTCTTGACGCTAATCTGCATGTGAGCAAAGGAGCTCATGCCTGGACTATTGCAGGAGACGCTTAAGTCATCTGCACTGTGTTCTCCCCTCAGCAGCCAGAGAGCAATTTCTAACAGATTAAGCAATATCATCGTGTTCCTTCAGGCACTCTCCCGCAGATACCTGCCTCATTCACTGTAAAAGGCAAAGTCCACCTTTGGCCGACAGAACCTCAAAGGACCTGGGAAGTCACTGTCCTGATAAGCCCACCTTCTCCTCAGGCCGGCTACTTTGCCCTTCTTGTCACAACAGGAAGCACGTGTCTCAGGACCTGTGCTGCCATAGATCCAAGCCCCATTATATTCAAGTTTTTTCAATGGAGCCTCTTTAGAGGCACCTGCAGGGTGGGCCTCAGACCGCTGTATCCTCCGCTTATCTCCACTGACTCGGGAGGAAGAGTTATCTTTGTTCTGAGTCGTTTCAAAGTTTCCAAGCGCTAGATCAGGGACTGAGTACACAGGCTGACAGTGGCTGTGCGTCTATGCCCATGCCTTTCTACTCTGCTTCTAATCTTAGCCGTAGATAACCCCAGCACAGAATGTTCCAGTAGGAGCCTTTGGGCAAGGATCCCCCTCTCTGTGGAGACCACTGTGCCTGTGACTAACACAGAAGCAGTCCCAGTTGAAGGCCACAGTCAGACTGCCGGAGTACTTGGTCACATCTTCTCAGTATCAGCAGAACATGGCTCCCCACCCGCATTTCGAAAGCCAGGATGTTTTTCTGGGATATCATGGAGGCTTCTTGGGCACTTGACTTTCTCACACTGTGAGCTCTTTCCTCTGTAACAAAAACTAAACACTGTGGCTTGGGGGCCAGGGTGGAATGAAGGTGAGGATGTTAATACTTTCAGTCCAAATGCTTCCTTCTGATCACGAGGACCTTTTACTACAGTGAAAGTCATGGTCATGGTCCCAGGGCTGCTGTGGGCAAGGTGGTAAAGTGCCAGCCATGCAAGCACGAGGACTTGAGTTCCAGTCCCACCAACACATAAAAAAGCCGCATTGGCCGTATGTGCCTGTAATCCCAGAGGTAGTGTGGTGTGTACGTGTGTGTGTGTGTGTGTGTGTGTCTGTGTATGTGCATGTGTGAGTGGTGTGTGTGTGTGTCTGTGTATGTGCATGTGTGAGTGGTGTGTGTGTGTGTGTGTGTGTGTATGTGTGTCTGTGTATGTGCATGTGTGAGTGGTGTGTGTGTGTGTGTGTGTGTGTGTGTGTGTGTATGTGTGTGTGTGTGTTGGTTGTGGTGGTGGAGGTTGGAGGATCAGGAGTTCCCAGTCGTCCTTAGCTGCATGGCAAGTTGGAGGCCTGCCTGGGTTATATGAGAGACCCTGTTTCAAAAAACAAACTAACCAAAGCAGAGCTGGGGATGTGGGTCAGTGGTAGAGCACTGTGCCAGCACACACAAAGTCCCAGGTTCAGACTCCAGCATCACATGAACTGGGAGACACTACTGGAATATTGAGAAAATTGAATTGATGGCTACCTTTCTTGATGGACCCATGGGTACTGGATGGACCCCCTTCAGGACCACCCCCTACCTGGCATTTTCTATTTAGCAATGGCCTGGAATGGGCTGGCTGTGGCTACAAATACCACAACTTGCACCCACCACCTGACTGGTTCTACTCCTGCTGAAGGTGCCACTAAGCAGATGCGGAAGGGACCATCCTGTTGCACTCCAAGACCCCAGAGCACAGATGGTGGTGAAGGCTCTAAGTTCAGGCCAAGGGCCAAGAAGCACCTCTGTCCTGGCCCATCCTGAGGTCGCAGAGCTCATGTGACAGCTTTAAGCGTCTCTGGAATGACATATATTGCAAAGAGACTCCTTTTAGGCCACCTGGCCCTAGAAACACCTGTTTAAGAGCCACTTCACCCAGAGGCAACATCTGGGCAGAGGGGGAGCTGAGGCTCAGGGTGTACCAGATGCTGTCAGCTCCAGGCTCTCGGTCAGGAGCCACAGGGATGGCACAGGATCCCAGGAACGGCATCTTAGACATGGTTTCCTGGTTGACAGTGTCAAGGGGAACACCGGACTCTGGGGAACTGCAAAATCAAGCTGGTGTTCCAAACCCCCAAATCAATCAGTCAGATGCTGAGGAAGCCACACTGAACTCGGCTGCTGAACTCGGCTGAGATGAAATTCGAGAGTCATGCTGGCAATTTCCCCTGCATCCTCTGTGGCTCTGCTGTGGAGGCTTCAAGGAGGAAACCCCAAGGGGGGTCTCTCAGGGAAGGAGGAATGAGAGACCCCCATGAGGAATGCGGTAGGGTGTGAATGCAGAAACTCTGCAGAGAGCCTGCTCACCCAGGAACATTCAGGCACAGGAAGCTTGCCACACCAGGGAAGTGTTTAAGGATACAGTGCATGTTTGGAGCTGTGCCCCAAGTTTGGGTGGGTGGGTGGGGTCACAGAGCCAGTTACTCAGTCACGGAAAGCAACACCTGCAAAGCAGTTTGTCTGTGGGAAGCCTTCATTCTATCTGTGGCTGGCTAGTTTTCTGTCAACTTAACAAGGCTTGAGTCACTTGGGAAGAGGGAACATCAATTGATAAAATGCTCCCAGCAGACTGGCCTATGGGCAAGCCCATGGAGCATTTTATTGGTTGATGAATGATGTGGGAGGGCCCGGCCCACTGTGGGTGGTGCCATCCCTAGGTAGTGGTCCTGGTTCCTATAAGGCTGCAGGCTGAGTGAGCCACGGGAACAAGCCAGTAAGCAGCATTCCTCTATGGCTTCCGCCTCAGTTCCTGCCTGACTTCCTGGGATGGTGGACTACGACCTGTAAGACGAAATAAACTCTTTCCTCCCCAAGTTGATTTTGGTCACAGTGTTTTATTAGCATGGCAATAGAAGCCCTCTGTCTGCATAAGGCACCATGATTGGCCTGATTCAGGCACTCTTAGAAACTCTCCCCTCTGTACCACCTGCCTGCTGCAACACCCCTGCCTAGCACAATGCACCGCCTACCTGGAAGCAGAACTGGGGTCCATTGCTGTCCTCCCCCAGCACCCTACCCGACCACCCCACCCCTGCTGGCCTCCCTACTTCACATTCTCATCCTCAAGCCAGTCCTTCCCTACCCATAGTCAGAACCTCTGCAAACAGGACTCCTGGTAGCTGATCTGCTCAGGGCATGTTCTCAATCTTCCATCAGCCTCATACCAAGATCTTGACCCTCATGCACAGCTCGACTGGGTCCACACATCTCCACGTCCTCTCGACTGGGTCCACACATCTCCTCTGCCTTCACTCCCCAGCCTGGACAGCAGTCTCCAAGACCCTGGTGAGACTATGCCTGCCATGGGGCTCTGCGCCTGCCACCCCTGCCCACGGTGCTCTTTCTGGAGCTGTCCATTTGGGCAACCACTCCGCACTGTACAGACCTCAGCACACCACTCACTGCTGGAGGTGCTGTCCCGCTGGGACCTTGCCTTTGTCCTGCTGTGGCTCAGACCCTAGCTGCCCATCACCACCTGCTTCCTCTTTTTCCTTCTCAGTGGGTCCACTTCTGTCTCACAGTGCGCCTAGCCCACAATGGTCTCTCTTGTGACCAGTATGTAGCTAGAAATCACCTTTGACCCCTGCATCCTTTGTCCTCAGAGAGTGGCCAGCACCAACGAACTCCCAAACCCACTGGTTTTAACTCACGGGAGGTCTTGGCAGGAGATCAGAGAAGGAGATCGAGGCTTGGAATCTGAATTCCTCCTCCTTCCTCCCCGTGGTGTGGGCAGAGTTGTGTGGGTATGTATGGCAGTGTTGGGTGGCTCTGCCTCTGGATTCCAGTAACTACCCTGAGGGCACAGCACCGACCCTGGAGCTTTCCTCACACCTGAATTCAAACAGCGCTCATGTGACTATGTAAGAATGTCCATGTCCCATGTGACACCCCTTGTGCTGGGTGTGGCCCCCAAAGACGGGACTTAGCTCACAGTTTTATCCTTTCTGCCCTTGGCTTCCCGTTGATAGGTGCGTGGCTGGGACAGCTGGAGCGTCAGCAGCTGTTCTGAAGCCCAGGTGGCCTTGAAGACAGATGTTCAGTACAGTAGAGACAGTAGAGTGGAAAGCTAGAGGTTATGAGACATCCTCGATGTCACCACACCAGTTCTGGACCACCAACCTCCAAACATTTTTATGTGATGAAGAGATGCTGCTAAGTTTCATTTTCTTCTCCAAGTAGGCAAGCCCAATTCTCATATGCTTTCTTTCTAGAGTGCAAGCGAACTAGTCCCATCTCAACACCCCATGTTGATGAACAGAACTAAAAAAATCTCACAGGAATGCACTTGGCAGTTTGAACTCAGGGCGGGCCATTCCTGAGATAACCTGCACCCACACGCCTTCCTTCCGCTGGTGAGTGGCAGCAGGAATGTTGGGAATGGATGTTGGTGGTGGATAAAGTTGCCCTGAACTGCTGCCTGGAACTGGGTGCGTTGTCCTGGGCTGCCTGCCATCTGGCCCCCGTGAGAACCCAGGGTTTCCAATCCATCTCTTGGTTATCAGTCAGCAGCATGTGGTGTATTTTCCTCATTCTCCAGATGGAATAGGGCGGCCAGGCCCTTTCTTTACCAGGCTTGCTTTGCACACAAAGTGGATGTCAGAGCTAGGGACCTGAAGTCCTCAGCATCTCACTGAGGTGCAAACAAGCCTAGAAGTTATACTGTGTCTCATCCTCCCCACTCCCACGCCTGAACCCCAGAAACCAAGCCTTGCCTTCCACTTCAGACTGCACCATGGCTGTGTTCATGGAATGGCTGCTTTCTTGCTACTTTTCATGGTCACTGAGTGTCCCCATCAACTTATCCTGACCGCTCTGCAGTCCCAGATCTTGGGGTCGCTCTCCACTGGTCTCGCTCATGACCCATTAGCTTTGCATCTGAGATACCAGCAGCCCCCACCACTGCAGCAGAGGCTTCACTGGCTCCTCCTGTGTCTGGACAGCAGTAGACTCCTTGCTGGACACCTGCCTCGTTATATTTTTCCGTCTCTTCTCCACAGATTGAAATGCAAATCAGAATGCTTCTCTTCCCTGCTCAGCGTCATCCACTGGTGTCCGCCTACTCTGAAGCCCAAGTCCTCTCCCTGGTTCAGAGCCTCATGCCCTAGCATGACCCATGCCACCATCACCACCCCTCAGTCTTCTCACTTCCTGTGCCCTGGCTCTGGCTGCTCTGCCACTCTGTCTGCCTGCCTGCTGTGAATGCCTCTGCCTCAGGGCCCTTGCACCAACTGTTACTGCCACTTGGATTCTCTTCCTAGGAGTCACCTTGACAGGTTCCCTGACCTTTCTTAATCCAATGTCCCCGTCATCGGTGAGATCACCCAGGATGGAGGTGGAGGGTCCTCTTTCCCTCTTCACTTGACTTCTGTCTTGCTTGCTTCTCACCACTGTCCCATGTCATATGCTGTGTGTTGTGTCTTGGTTATTGACACGCATCCGTGCTATGCCCTGGGTCAGTCCAGATTCTGTCTATTTTGTTTGTTGCTCGATACTCTTTGTCTACTAAGGAGCGCTCAGTCAATGATGATACAAGGAGGGCGTGTGGTCCACATGGCTCATCCTGCTGCAGAGACACGGATAGGGAAAGCCTGAGTGCCTCCTGACTTGCTCACCTCCTCCAGAGCCAATGCCCACGTTCCCTTTAGGAAAACCTCCCTAGCTCCTCTCAATCCCAGTCCAGCTGCTCGTCACACTGGGCTTTATGGGAAATGCTAATGTCTGCTTAGTGAGCTGGCCTGAAGGCAGACACAGTTTGGAGGAAAGCAGGATGTCACATAGAGACTGGTGACATCTGGAGGGACACACTTGGATCCAAATGCACCAGAAGCTCCATGTACGCTTGAACTTTTTATTTCCCTACCAAAGTAAGTTGCTGGTTCCGTTTTTCCCCACACTGTTGGGCTGAGTTCCAGGAAGTCACTTGTAACTGGAATAGTCAAGACCAATGGGCTGCGGCTGTGCCTGTCTGATTTTGTTTTGTGTTTGGGACACAGTCTCACTATGTAGCCCAGGTTGGCCTAGAACTTGTGATCCTCCTGCCTCCACCCCCTGAGTGTTGGGGTGACAGGCGTATACTACCACCCCTGGCTTCCTTCATGAGTTGCCATATCTGATGAGACACCCGTCCTTACAGCACCTTAGTGAGCCCTCTAACAACACCACGGCTGACCTTTGCCATCTATGATGGAACAACCGTATCTAACAGCTTGGGTTCAGGCTATGTGTGACTCCCCTTGGACTCAGAGGCTAGCTGAGCCCTGGAGCTGTCCTGAAATTGGCCTGCATCTGATTCACCTGGCCAATGCTGGCAGAAGTCAGCATTTCCATGGCCTCCCTGGGCACAGCACAGCCCGTGACAGGACTGTGATGTCACGTATAACTCCAACCCCCTGTCCTGCTGATGTTCCCGTGTGCCTTCAGAGACTTCCTCAGTGCTCTGCAAACAGACAAGACAACCCATGCTCTCGCTCACTAATGCTCTGGGAACCGGTCCCCAGCACCCAGCACTCCCAGGTGACAACCAGGGAGCTGGGGGCATGACAGAAAAGCAGGTAAACACAAACAGCAACCATGAGACAGAATGAGCTCTTCTTCTCACTGGGTCCTGATGAGACTGGACAGCTGTCCCCACCCGAGATCAGCTCTGCGGAGAGGCCTCCAGCCAGAAGCCCTCTGGAGCCGCCTCACAGACAAGCAGAAAATAGCAGCTGATGAATTTTTCAGGACCACCCTTGGCTTGCCAGTGGTGGCCAACTGTGAGATAATGTGCTGGGCTTTTGGGGAGCATGCATTATTGATCTGGGTCTGTCTGGTTTATAAAAAGCCCATCAGCCCCCCAACTACCTACTTCCCGCCTCACATTCCTCACAGAGACTCAGTTTGGTTTGCTTAGGACACTGTGTGTGGGGAGGTGACGGTCGGAGGGCACCAACCTCTATCATCCAGGGCTGCCAGCGGGAGCTGTCACAGCACAGAATACGTGAGGCCCTGTCCCCACTGACTGCTTCCCTAAAATTTCCATTTCAGAACACTCACTCTGGTGAGCAGAGATGCAGCTCTGCAGATTCTGCCAGGGAAGGTACCTGTGACAGTTGAGCATCGACATGGACACTCTCGCGACAGCCCATCACCCATCCCGGGAACTGGCTGAACAGAGCAGTGGTGGAGGCCACGGGTCCTAGGTTCAAAATCCTGTTCCACTACATTTTAGCTGTGCAACCCAGACATGTGGCTTGCTGTCTCTGAGCCTCACGTTCTCCACTGGTAAGATGGAGGGGGATGGGTATCTATTTCTAGTCAGCCATGGGCTCAGTTTTCTCTCCAATTCACCTCATCCATGGACCTGTGACTTGTTTGTTTATATTGGTTTGATAAGAGTCAGATTCAAGGTTGTGATGTGATTCTGGCTTAGCGGGTCACGCAGCTGGGAACAAGGGCATTGTCCTGAAAGTCATCTTTTAGTCGCGGCTGGCTCAGGTCCACCCCACTCTGAGCCTTCATGCTCGGCCAGCTCGCTCCTGGAGGGCCCTTTGCTCCTGCTCGTGCCCCTGCTGTCATCAGAATAGCAGAGGGTTCCTGTGGGAATGCACGTGAGGTCACACCCCCCCCCCCACCTGTCTCACTAAGAACGACACTCAAGCTGGTGTGGTGGCTCATACCTGTCCCAACACTCCAGCGGCTGAGGCAGCCTCGAGGATCTGAGCTCAAGGCCAACCTGGGCTCCATAGCTAGACTTTGTCTCAAAAGAATACCCGGGATCCCTCTGTTCCCTCCCTGTGGTCACGTGGTCACATGCTCCATGGATCTGGTCCCAGTGGCTCCACCCTGCTTTGCTTCAATATTTCCTGTTGCACAGCCCCCCTCCTCCAGCCCCCAGCACCTCTCAGGACAAACACCTACTCTTTTTGTTAAACCCATGCTGCCTGACTGGGTGGCCATGTGGGGTGCCTCAGGGGCCCTGACATTAGTGCCAACAGCTTGAGGGCCACAGGAAGGAGTCCACGTGCCACGGCATGCAAATCGTCTCCCATCCACAGCCTCATGCTGCAGAGCTCCTTCCCAATGACCAGTGCCCTGTATGTCAAGCTGTCGATAAAGCTCTGAACTCTGTTCTGCACTGGTAACTCCCAGACACGAAACCATGCTTGGGGTCCTCAGCACCCACTGTGCCAAGGCTGGCTCGGGTTTATGCAAGTGGCCTTTTTAGGTAGTTGAAACACAAGTGTGGGTTGTGAAGAGCCACCCTGTAAGTCATTCCCTTCATTGCCACCAACTATATTCTGTTGTCCTTGGACAGCAGACAGAAGAAAGGACCCACCCTTCACCTGGTCAACAACAGGCAGTCCTTACCACGACCCTAGCCTCTGCCAGTCTCCCGTGTTACCTCCCTTTCCAGGTTCTGGCCATATCTGCTTCCTTGATCGTGCCCCAGGGCCTTTGGACATGCTGTTTCCCCTACCTAGGACACTTGCCTTTGGATTTTCACAATGCACCGTAGTACAGATGATGAAGAGGGGCACCGAACGCGCAGGAGAAGGAAATCACATTTGAGTGCACGTGCTGGGCAGTAGGAAGGTTGCAAGCTACATGTGGCTGTGGAGTGCCTGAGAGGTGGCCAGTCCTAACCAAGATACACACACACACATGCCAGGCGTTGAGGGCAAGGTAAAGGAACGCAAAGCGTTCACAGGTAATTCGCTCCACTGATCACACTTCAGGTGAAAGTTTCATATTGGGTTAAACAAAATGTTACTGCAATTGATTTCACTAGTTTCCATCCATCCATCCATCCATCTGTCCGTCCATCCATCCATCCATCCATCCATCCATCCATCCATCCACCTACCTACCTACCTACCTACCTATCTATTCTTTTAATTTTTGAGTCTCATGTAGCCCAGGCTAGCCTCCCACTAGCTATATATATATTCAATAATGATGACCTTAAACTTTTCGTCATTTTTGTCTCCACCTCCCTAGTGCTGGGATTACAATTCAGTGTCACTACACCTGCTGGTGACGGAACCAGGACTCTGCACACGTCAGGCAAGCACCCTTCCAGCTGAGCCACATCCCCAGCCACTTGTATTTGTGGCTCATGTTATACAGTTGTCCCTCGGTGCTGGGGGACCAGGCTCTGATGGTACTCAGGCCCTTGTTTAATTGCTGTGCTCTTTGCTAATAACCTGTACCCCCTTTCTTCACCTGAATGACCTGTGACACTGGGTGCTGGGTACAACTGTCGTATTGTACTGCTCCGGGAATAATGAGTGGGGAAAATCTTCGTACACTTTCCAGTGTTTTTGATCTGTGTTTGGTTGAATCTGTAAGTGCAGAACTGAGGATACAGAGGGCTGAGTGTGCCTATGGGACAGCACGGACGTGGGTTCAGCTGGGGAGGAACCCATACAGTGACTTCAGGGTGAGAAGACCCAGGGAGGGAGAAATGGGGTTCTCTGGGAGATGCCCCACGGGTGAGCGAGAACAGATCTAGAATGACTCTGGAGAGCTCTTCTGGTGGCCTCAGTTTTGGAGTCTCCTCCTGGTGCTAACAGAAAAAAGGCTTCTTGTAGTAGAAAGAGCAAAAGTCTGTCATGCTGCTCAGAAGGGAGGGGACGAGGGATGGCTTAGCTGTCAGCCAAGGCCATGGCCCAGTAGCTTGGGAGACCAAAGCTGTCAACAAGAGCGAAATTATCTCAGTCTCTCTACTCCTTATGTTGTAGGAAGTGGGGGGTCACTCTGCATTAGGAGAAGTTGGGGGTCCCCATTCTTGAGGGTCACTAAGAACCCACATTCTCAAGGCACCCAGGCAAGAGCTGGCTTGCACCCGCTCAGCAGTGAACGCTACACAACTGCCTGGCATCTGGAGCTTCCGTGGGACTGTGGGGACATGGCGCCTCTAGAGCCCCAGGTGTCCTGGCCGGATCAGCCACTTACCCAGCTCCACGTCCTGGTCATCCGTGAGCACCAAGATAATGTTGGGCCGGATGTTCCTGCGGTCCCTCTGGAAGCGGCCTTTCAGGCGGGGATGGGACAGGAAAGCTGAGCTCCCGGCCAGCAGGGACAGGAGAGCCGTGGAGAGCAGCCATAGCGGCAGGCCAGGGGGTGCCATTGGCGGGGCTTGCTGGTCCGTTGCTTCCTCCCGGATGCAGAGGCTGAGGTGGTGTCTTGTGGATGGGGTTCTTTCCCCTCTTCCCTCAGGATCTGAAGGATGAGAGGGATAGACGGGAGTCAGTACTGGCATCACAGGTGCCCGGGCTGGGCTAGCATGCTGCCTCGCACAAGGAAGGGCCGGTGTGGGCCAGGACAGTCTCACCCATGTTCTAGAACAGTGTGAATGCGGTGCCGGCTAAGCTAGAGAAGTATTTATAGTTGGCTCAGGGACAGATCAGCAGCAGAACTGTCCATGGGGACTCCCCTGGTGGGTAGTGAAGAACCTGTCCCAGAAAAGAGCCTGGCTCTGGCTCACCTTCCTACTCAGACACAGAAGGGGACAGGACACTAGCATCTCCACCTGGTACTTCCCTTCAGGTCCCAGCAGCAGGCGGCTTGGGACTCTGGGATGCTTTGGGCTGAGTGGTCATAGGTTCCTGTATCGGACCCACCTCTCTGGGGCTGTCCCCCACACAGAGAAACCCCAGTTTCCTCACGGCCAAGCTAAGTACTCAACCTGTCAGGGCCATGCGTGCAAGGGTGAAAGTGTTCCTCCCGGGTTGAACTTGCCCGGTAAACGCAATGACTCCAGACAGAGCTGAAGGAGAGGAACTGGCGCTTCCCATCCCAGTCTCAAGTCATCCGTAACCCCAGGCGGACGGTATCTCAGGCAAAGGTGGATGAGGGAGATCGGAACGGCAGCCCCACAGAGCGGCCTCAGCACCCACTCTGCCGAGGGGAAGAGAAGAGAAGACCTGAAGTCAGGACAGTCACCACAGCTGTGACCTTGGAGGAGTCTGTCCTGTTGGCCATGGAGGTAGGGGAAGGGGGACCCAGCAACCACCCCAGGGCCCTAGCCAGGGCCCTCAGTGGGTCCTCTGGCCCCACAGGGTTGTGCTGTCTACATCACCATCATCTCGCCTGCCTAGGGCTGTAAGAGCGCCCAGAGGTGTTCCACGCTTCAGGGCAGCTGGAGGGAACTTCCTAAAATGGCAAGCAGATCCCCTGACTCAGCAGCGCCCTGAGTGTGGGGACAGCAACTCAGATGTAGGACCTGAAGTGGGGGAGGGGGCACCTGCTTCTGGTCGTGCCAGCTCCAGGCCCTGGCTGGTCTCAAATGTCCTCCTTCCGCACCAACTCTCCCTCACCTCTCCCCCAACCCCAACACTCCATCCTTGCTGGCTTCCTCCTGTAGCCGGACAAGACGGGGTCATTTCTACCCCATGACTTTTTGAGCCTTGCCTTTTGTGATCACTGTTAAGAGTTTTGTCTCTGCCTGACAGGCTCCTTCTGCTCCGTCCAGTCTAGGCACTAGCCAATGCCACCTCCTCAGACAGGCCCACCCTGGCCCCTGTTTTATCACCTGTTTGATTTCTGTCAATCAATCACCACCACATCTTGAAATGATCTTATTTCCTGAACCCATCCACACACATCCCGTCCCCGCCCCCCACAGGAGGGACAGCCCCATGAGGGCAGAGATGGGGCATCTGTCGGTTACGCCTGGGTCCCCTGTACCTTGGGCAGGGTCTGGTGACTACAAGAGTGGAGATTCTGAGAAACTGAATTCTGCAGAGTGGGGGATGCCAGGCTCTAGAGGGCCATGCCACAGCCTGGGTCCACACAACTCAGAAGCCTAGGGCACCCACATGCGTCTCCAGACACTTCCGAGGCCCCCAAGGAGGAGCCAGCCATGCTGGTTCTCTGGATGGTGCCATCTCCAGAGAGGCCCCAGGGAGGGAGCCGGGTGGATGCTGTTCAGCCTTCCCATCTCTTCACAAGGAGTCACGCCTGCTTCCACCTCTGGGAGCACCAGCTGGGAGCTTAGCTACTCTTCCTCTTTCTGCCCCCCTTCCCCGCTGCCGGCAGCCGGCAGCACAGTGGCTCCCCATCTGTGACCACAGTTCTGCTGGGGCCCCATGAGGTACTCCCACCTCTCGGTCTCTTGGTCCAGGGTAGCTGTGGGCCCTCCCTGCTGAGAGTCCCAGGGGCTGCTGTCTCTCCTTGCCTCCGCTGGTGGAGCCCTCCTGACCTCTCAACAAATGCCTGGTCACCTCTCCCACTGTGCTCTGAGTACCTGGTTCCAACCCAGGTGCCTCCACAGGCTGACAAGGACAATGTCTCTTTGAGCATTTGCCTTCCCCCTCGGTGGAGGTGGAGGGGTGGGGTGGGGAGGGGGCAGGACAGGACTGTGAGCGGCTCACACTACCTGCCCCAAGCCCTGGGCTGGCTGTAAAACAAGTGCCACAGAGAGCTGGGGAGAAAGTGTCACGGCACCAGGCCACCCAGGACACTGTATGACGGGAGCCTGGCACGGTCACTGAGGGTGGCACCCCAGAGGGCAGACACTGGCTCCCTTGGCTCCCTGCCACGCTAAAACCTCATCTGCCACCAGAGAAAGCCAATGCAGTGGCCTCTCTGAGCCACCCTGAGTGACAGTTAAGAGCACAGACTTTTTCGAGTTCCGTGTCTAGTCACTTAACACTGCTGTGCCTCAGTTTCTCTATCAGACAACTGGGAGTGAGAGAAGCAGCAGGTCACCCAGAGGCAGAAGCAGAGTGTTCACACTGCAGTGTGAGCCATCTCCGGGCAGTGATCACCACCCTGCAGGGTTTTCTCAGCCCTTCCATGACCCCTGTGACATGGGCTCTCCTCTTACCCCCAACAACATTCAAGAAGACAGACTCACTGTCCCCACAGGCACCCAGAATGGACAACAGAGGACACCTGAACCTTGCCCTCCGACTGCCTGCTGCCCCACCTCACCCCAAAACTGTCACCCCACAACTTCTTCCATCCAGTGCCACAGTCCCCATTCCTGTCGCCGTGCAGCTAGCTCTTGCTAATCAACTGCTGTTTTTCTGGTGTTTTGGAGACAGGGTCTCAGTATGACCTTGAACTTGCCATGTAGCTGAGAATGACCTTGAACTCCTAAAGTTCCTGACTCAATTTCCTGAGTGCTGGGATTACAGGGTTGTACCACCCTGGTTTATGCTGTGCCGGGCGGGGACCAAACCCAGGTGCGCATGTACTACACAAGCTCAAAACCGGGCTGCCCCCCAATCCATGACATCTTCAAACAGCCTCATTTTAAAAGACAGGTGAGGTGGTGCATGCCTGTCACCTCAGCACTCAGGAGGCTGAGGCAGGAGGATCACAGCTTGGGGCCTGTTTGAGCCACAGTTTCTACCATCACAACAAATAAATAAACAAATACACATTTCTGAAATGGAAACCTCTTTCTCCGAGTGTGACTGAAAGCAGCCATCCCTTCCCCGTGGAGCGGCTCACGTGGAGCTAAAGAGAGCTGACAGTGGCCAGGGCTCTGCTTCCCCACCAGGGCCCCCTCGAACACTCCGTTCTCCTGGGTGAGGATACCAGCTGGTGCCGGAAGAAGCCAACACACTTCGCCACCCCGTCTGCAGGGAACAGGAGGCCGCACATGAACAGAAGAGGGCTCCTCATCATGGTGCTAGCTCCTGAACTACTGCCTTGTAGGTACACTGAAAGTTCCAGAAATATACCTGCGTGCTGCTACAGCTACCTGGTCACCAGGAAGTGAGACTGTCCCGAGGGAATCCCCACAGGTTGCCTGCCTCCAGTGGCAGCTCTCCAGCCAGGACTCACATGAGCAAACACCCCTGAGATTCCCCGCTTGTCATGCCCGGGGCGCCTCCACTCTGAGCACGTCACAGCTGCCAGCCCATCTACCGTGCAGAACTGTCTGGTGACGTCATACCCACTCTATGGATGAGGAAAGGAAAACACAGAACGCTAAAATCACTTTCCCCAGACTGCAGGTTCCGGACGGACAAGTGTTCAAACCCAGGCTGGACTTGGTCAGCGTGTTGGAACCTCCTGGAAGCAGGTTTATAAGCGGGGTCCTAAGAGACTCCCAACCTTAGTATCTTCTGCCCGAAGGGTGGGCAGGTATCCTCCCAGGGCCTTTTAAAACTATCAGTGTGGTGGGGGTGGAGGCAGATGTCATCCGCTGGGCTCCAGTCCCAGCTCTGGCTCTGCATGCTGGTCTCAAGCAGCCCTTCCTCCCTCCGGATGGAGTCTTGAGTTCCGCAACCCAGAGCTGCGGCATGAGAGGGGCTAATTATCTATCAGCCGAGCCATCTGTGGGTCGATTTTTGATGAATCCTCCCCACCCCCAACCTGATGGCTTCTCCTGGCCCTGTGCCAGCTCTCTCTGGACACAGAAGAAATCAATTAACAATGACACAAGAGATTCTGCCTCCCCCTTCTTGGTAAGGAGATTCAACAGAGTGGCACAGAACGCCTCTGAATCCCGTTCTGTCTCAGAGAACCCTCCTGTCACTGTGCACACCATCTCGCCCATCAGCTCATGCCAAGCCTGCCCAGCCCTGTCTCTCCTCCCTGGGTCTTCTCGCCGTCCTTGGCAAAGGCTCCCCAGCCTAGCTAAATATCTCTGGGGGCACCTAGGGTCCCAAGGGAGTGGAGACACCACAACACTTCCAGATCCGCGCGCCATTCTACACGGGAGCAGATCTCGGTGTGGTGGCAGGCCCCTGGCCCACAGGGGACAGCTATGGGGAATCCCCAAGGCTCACTCAGGAGACCTAGAAAGGTCTAGATGGGCTGTTTTCCTCTGTGGGTCTCCAAATCCTACAAGAAAGGTAGAGACACGCAGGAAGGACCACACAGCTGATAGGGTGGGAGAGGAATGGTCGGAGTGGGGGGGAGAGGGACCAGTCTGGGGGGACATGTCCCCAGGAAGCAGAAGAAAGGAAGTGTGGGGTGCACAGAGACACAGCCATGAGCAGAGCCCTGCCACAAACCTGGGACCTCCTGGATATGAAGTCGGGTGTTCCACGGCAGAGGAGTCCCACCAAGACAGTGACACAATCTCTCAGTGGTGGGTTCTACTTGCTTTTCTCACCAAGCAGCCAGAATTCCACTAAACAAAACCCAGAGCCTATTCTTTCTGAAAAGCCTTCAAGGGCTCTACCCCACCCAGGTAAAACCCTAAAGTCCCCAAAGGCCACCAAGCCCCTACACAATCTGACCTTTGCCTCTGCCGTTCTTTCTATCTTTTCTCCCTCCTACATGTGGCTCCAGCCACGTGGGCTCTGTGCATGTCCGCCATGTCCCCACCCCAGGACCTTTGCACTGGCTGTTCATTCAGGCCTCTTCCCGGCCCCTTCCTTCCTTCCGCCTGCTCTTTGCTCGCATTCCACCTTCGCATACTGAAATCGAAGCACTGGCCACTTCAGCCACTAGCCAATCTCCCTACAGAATGTTACCTCCCCGAAGGCACAGATCTCTGTCAGTCATAGTCATCCATTTCTGTGTCCCCAACACTAGAAGTGCTCATGGTGTTTCCTGATTTAACACAGAATGCCCTCCCACCTGCCTCCCGGTAACAGCCCTCCACTGTGCCCAGGGGAGTGGGCACTTCCACTCCCTTGGGACCCTAGGTGCCCCCAGAGATATTTAGCTAGCGTGGCTGATGCAGCAAGGGCCACTGACCCAGGTGGAGCCAGTGAGCATCTCTTCTCCCTGGCTCCAGTGACTGGCCCAGAGGTGGTCATGTGACATGGGACTGACCAATGAGAGAGTGGGAGCCTGGGAGGCTGCAGAAGCCCTGCTCTGAATGGTGTGTGTGTGTGTGTGTGTGTGTGTGTGTGTGTGTGGTGTATTTTTGGTGATTATGGGTGGGACTAAGGTGTACCTTGTAGTCAGCCCAAGGCTAGTCAGGACTGTCCTTCAGAAGGCACACAGTAACCCCTGAAAGAAAATCTCGGGGTAAGTAGAGATAGCCCTACTGCTTGCTGGGACTCTGCACAGTCCTAGGCACTCATCTCGTGTTAACTCAGCCACACGCACAACAGCAGGGTTGAGAGGCCTGACCTAGGACGCTGAGGTGGGAGGGGTTCGAGAATCTGTCATGCGTCACACGGCTTGCAACCACATATACTCCCTGACCCCCAAAGAGGTTCCTCAGAACAGATCACCACAGAAGGTTCAGTGCTGTCCGGCTTTGGGTGAGCTTGGTCAAGGGGACACAGGAGGGGGCGGGGAGGGAAGAGAAGGGGAGGGTGCCTCGAGCCACAGCTCTGTTCATAGGGGAAAAGCAAGCCATGCACCCAGACATCCTGACCCCAAGCCCCACTCCTGTGACCCCCACACTTGTTCAGAAGTCAAGAACAATACCCACGATTAAGGTTTAGTGAATAGGAAGAACACAGAGAAACTGCTGGTAGGGGCAATCAAGGAAGGCTGCCTGGAAGCAGGGGGAGGAGTCAAGTTTGAGATGCTCAATAGGTACAAAGGCCAGAGAAGCCCTGGAGCTCAGGGAGAGTGGGAAGAAATGGCAGAGGGCGTGGCCTCAGGCAGAGGGGAAGAATGAGGAACATGTGGCCTGGCAGTTGCCTAGCTGGAGGCACATGCTGAGTCTTCCACCCCGGTGTCTCCCTGCTTCCTGGGTGCAGGTTCCCTCCAGCGCTCTCTGGAGCTCCTAGGGCTTATGGGACAGTTTCCCATGTCCCCTTCTTGGGTCCAGAACCTTGGCACCCTGGTGCCTTCTGGGATTCCAGCTGGAAATGAGAACCAAGTCAGCCCTCAAACAGGACAGGGACAAAAAGACCCTTCGGAGGAGTCGGGGTTTGAGGGCCCCGTCTTCAGCCAAGGCTCAGTATATGGACAGGTTACTAAGGGGTGAAGAAAACAGGGCAACGTGGGCCAGAAGCTCCAGCGGGATGGCAGCCAGGCGCAAAGCCATCGAGGCCACAGAACATTCGGGAAGGCTCGTGTGCCGGGCACAGTTCTTGGTACTATGAACTACAGGGAAACAAAGTCCCTGTCCTCATGCCATGGACACTCTAATGAGCCGGCGAGTCTCCAGGAGGGTGAAAAGAGCGACAGACAGAATGGGGATGGTGTCGAGACCGTGGTCCCAGCTGTCGCTCAGAGAGAGGTTAGAAGCAACACGTGCAAAGTCCCGGGGAGCAGAGTGTCCAGATCGTCTACACGCCAAAGAAGCGGGTGGCCGACAGGCCTCGGGACCCCAGCACTCACACACTGCACATCTGCTGTGTGCCAGGACCATTCCCTGCCCAGTGAAAACAACTGTACCCCAAATCTCTGCTCCCACCGAGCAGGCAGAGGACAGTTGGCAAACAGGGCAGTCCACGCCGGAGGGAGGAGGCAGCAGGGGGCACCGAGTGCAGTGGACTGTGATCCAGAACTGGCTGCCCAGCTTTGAACCAGCTCTGCTGCCCACTGGATGCTGGGTGGTATGTAATTTCTTACGGCCTCAGTGTCTTTATCTATAAAGTAGGAGGAACAAGCGCATTCACTACACAGAGCTGAGAGGATGGAATGGCTAACGGCCTTTAGAAGTAGATCGGTATACAGCAAGTGCCCAATCAATGTTGGCAAGTCTCATCTGCTGGCTTCAGGCCACCCAGCAACAGCACCCAGTTTTCATTTGAGCATCATTTCCTCCCTGCATTTGGTCCATAATGTTTAGGCCCAGCCACAGAGGTCTAAGATTAGACCATGAGATTAAGATCTGAGCCAAGAAAAGCTTTTCAATCCCCCTGCCTCCGGGACTTGCTAATCAGAATGTAGGTGCTTTGGGGGTCTACAAAAACAGGGGGATCCTGTCACCATCTTGATAGCTGCAACGTGAAGAAGGAAGCTACCACAGGAAGAGGCCAGTTCTGGGAAGTGGTATGAACCCAGTGACATTAGAAGCCTGGTTCCAGCTAAGACTGAAGGAAGAAGGTTGGCTTCTAGGTCTTTCAGGGTCAATAGATTCCCCGCTCCTTCAGCTGTGGGCTGCTTTCTCTGTTTTTAAGGTCAGCTTCCTCCCAACGGTTCTGGACATGAGTCAAATTCACTTATTTTCGGAGACTCATGAAGAATGGCTGCTCTCTGCTCTGTTGGTGGTCATGGCTGGCAAGGCTCCAGAGCTGTGCCTGGGTTATGTGTTGGCTGCTGAGCAAGCCTGCATGTGGCCAGTGTCTGGCCCGGTGGGTTCTGGGTGGGGCCCAGTGAGGGCTCCACAGCCCGTATCTAGCAACCGGGGGAGCTGCCTGTTCCCTTCCATGGCTCGGCACTCCAGCCATTCATTCTCTTGATGTGTGTGATGTAGCTGGCCTGATCTCAGGGCAGAGGACATGAATCTTGCCTCTCCATGGAAGAATCTAGAGGTCACAGTATAGATGAACACTATAGAGAAGGCTCTGTGGTCCTTCTCAAAAACATATAACATAAGGGCCAAAAGCCATACCTCAGTGTCCCTCCCCTACAGTGAGAGCTGCCTGTCATGGGTATAAAATTTGTCCCCAGCCCATCCTATAGATTTCTCAGAGCCTCAGGAAGTCTGGGTGACCAGGATACCCCCAGCTCTCTCTCTTTTGTATGACCCAGTAGGGTAAAAGCCGGGATGCCGGGGTCCAGAGGGCAGGAAAGGCTGACATCAGGTGTGGGTTACCCTGACAACCTGTTTACTTCATGTTTTTAAGGGTAAAGTCTCACTCGAAGTCACCAAGTAGCCAACGGTAACCCTGATGTTTCTGACCATCCTGTTCCCACTTCCCGAGTGCTAGGGTTACAGACATGCGCACCACACTCTGTGTGTGCAGTGCTGGGGATGGACCCCAGGGCTCCGTGCATGTTGGACAGGACTCGACCAACCAAGCTGCATGCCCAGACCTCGCTTCTGGTTTTCAGAGAGAGAAAGAGAGAGATCTCACTGTGTGTTCCTGTCTGGCCTGAAATTCCCTATATAGACCAGGCAGTGACCCACCTGCCTCTGTCACAGGTATGCTACGGTGACAGGCTGTCTTGCTAGGCTCTCCCGACACACCCTCCTAGTGACATCTGGGAAAGATGGAACAATCTTTCCTATCTAAAGTTCAAGAAAACATCAATTTCTTTCCACGACTTTGGTTTTAAACTCCTTCTCAATTGTAAGAAAAAGACAACCCCCCACAGGGTGGGATGTGACCCTGGGGCGGGGGCTGCCTTGCAAAAAGAGTCTAGGTCAATTTGGGACACCTGTATGCAGTGGCCTTTGTCTGTAGTTGGGGACATGGGCACAGTTGCCCCAGTGGAAACTGGAGTGAAAGACCTAGGGGCTGGAGAGGTGGCTCTGTGGTTCAGAGCACATACTACTCTTCCAGAGGACCCGAGTTCGGTTCCCAGCACCTATATTGAGCTGCTCATAAAGGCTCTTATGCCTTAGGCCTCTGCAGGTACTTCATTTACATACACAACCCCTACACACATACACATAATTAAAAGTTAAATAAATATTTAAAAAAAAAAAAAAAGACAAAGGACCTAGATTTAGGAGACGGGGCACAGGGAAAAGCCGGTTGGTTCTAAACCCACAGACAATGAGGCCCCTCTGCAGCTCGGCTGGGGAGCTGCGAGTGAATCTTCAAGGCCACTGGTTGTTTCCTAAGTACCTACATGAACGTGCTGGCCACCGTGCATGGGTGCTGGAGGGGATGAGGCGGGGCTGGTGTTCCTGTGAGGGCAACAGAGGATGAACCAATGAAGAGGAACTTCAGAGTCTCCCGAGAGCTCTGAAGGAAGCTGTCAGGGTGATGCTGGAGAGTCAATCCGAGGAGGCCTCTGGGAGGAGGTGCCATTGAGCTGAGACTCGAAGGTGTGGAGAAGCTGGTTATAGCTGAAATGTTGCCTCCCTCCTCCCCTTCCTCCATGTGCTGGGGATTAATTAACCCTCAGGCCTTGGGTGGCCCAGGCGATGCTCATGAAATACCTCCTAAGCAAAGGAAAAGGAACATGAATGAGCTGGTGGGATGGCTCAGTGGCAAAGACACTGAGTACAGAAGCTGCTTAACCTGGGTTCCGATCCTGGAACCCACACGGAGGTAAGAGACCCAGCTCCACAAAGTTGTCACCCGACTTTGGCACGCGCCCTGTGGTACCCATTCCCCGAGCCACACCAAACACAAGAACGCTAATAAAGGCAAAGGCCTCGTGATTGGACTAAGCACAAAAAACTTGCGTGGCAGAAGCATGCAGGAGAGTGGCTGCTGGCACAGCTGAGAGCGGACACAGCTGTACCCCAGCCCGTGCCTGTGGCGGCCACGCCTGCTGTCCTTCCTGGGTGTTTCGGGGAACTAGAATCAGATAGGACATTCCCACCTCTGTTCTTTGTTCTCGCCTCTCAGCTGAGGACAAAAGCTTCCTTGGCAGGAGTTACAGTTATTTCTGAAAAAGGCCCAGAGCCAAAAGCAATAAAGCCCAAGAACAGAGTCGTTATTCACGCCTAATTGCGGGCTGGCGTTCAGTGGGACTGACCGTCCCAGCCTCTTGCCCCATCTCAGCCCCACACTTCCCCTGCCCCGTGCATGCCCTACACACAGCACAGGGGTTTCTGGCTGTTGATGCTGCTGTGGTCTTCAGGAAGACCATCCAGGAGCAGTGGGGCATTCTGACTGCCGGGATTAATAGCCCAGTCATTTCTTTCCTTCTGCCTGACGCCTGGCTGAGCATCCCATCCTGAGCCAATATAAACAGCCCAATGCTCCTGGTCATTCCAGAGGCTGGGACACACAGGTGGGACAGCCGCCTGAAGGCCCTTTGACCAAATAACCAGCTAGCAGTGGGATGGATAGAGAATATGTGGCCCCACGTCCTGCCCCGGGTGCCTCGTGGACTAATGGCTCTCTGAGAGGAGGCCCCCAGGGAGGAGGCTGTGGGTCCCATGAGCTGGGGCAGTTGCTCATGGACTGTGAGGCATCAACTGGGTGTCTGCAAGTAGGTCCATTCTGGGGTTGGAAGAAAGACAGGTGAGCATCCCAGGTCCAAAGAAGGCCGGGGACTGGGGAGTGTCTAGCATCCAGGGTGCTGGGAGGGCCCACGACCATCTTCTTCACTTTCCAGACAAGAACACTGAGGTGCAGCAGGATGAGGGGAGTTGACTTTGCCCTATGGAGAGGGGCTTCCAGACCTCAATGGTACCTCAGCAGAGGCCCTGGGAACAAGAAAAGTTGCCGTGGACCTGTTGGCCTTTAAAAAAAAAAATCCCATCCTTTGAGACAGAGCTGCTCCACCTTGGCCGGGGCCACGGAGACTTCATTTTTTTCTGCAAGAGAAGCATCTGCTCCCTTCCTTCTTTGGAAAACAGTACCCCAATTTTCTCTAGAGGATATTCTCCCCGACCAAGGGTGGCCCTGTGGCCAGGGCCAGCCAATGAGACTCTTCCTGAGCTCAGGCCTCCCACTCCCAGGGGTGAGTGGTCCTCCTGAATTCCCCCACTCCAGAAGGCTAGCAGCTCCTGCTTAGAGTCCCCCGGAGTCTTCCAGCCCATGTCCTGCCCTCTCCTAAGCCCAGCCCTCCTACGAACCCCTGAGACTTCCAGTGCCCTCAGATGAATCCGGTTTCTGAGGCAGGCACTGGGGCGGGCGAGCTGTTACTTCCGCAGACTCTGCCCAGCAGCCACACCCTTGTACAGTCTCCACCCTAGGAAACCGTGTGGCTCTTCACCCTGTTCTGACCTAGAGAAAATGGCCAATGTGACGCAGGACCGGTGTAAGGCTTAGGACTCCAAAGCTCTCATTTCTGCACCTTCTGAAGCCAGACTTCGTAGAGAACACCACGCCATAAGGCTGCCCAGGCCACACAGACATGTGAGATTCAGCATGGCTGAGGAACGCATGCTATAACCAGCACTAGGGCCAGCTGGACACAGCCAGTTTGGACTTCCCAGCTGGGGTCACTCAAAGCAGACCACAGGCAACCCATAGCACTCCCAGAACACAAGAGAGCTGCTACCACGTCCACCCAAATGCTTCGAAGTCCAGCAATGGAGATGGAAAGATGACCAAGCTCAGTGAACTACCCGTGCAGCAGCTGTCCATATAGTGGCCTCAGTTTCCCCCCTTACTAGAGAGAGACGATCAACTTCCTGCTTCTAAAGATTTGTGGGATGACTACGTGTCAAGCAATAAGTAGAGGGCAGATTTAATTTAATTAATTTCTTTTTTTTTTTTTTTGAGTAGGTCTCATGTAGCCCAGGCTAAGTTTTGAGCTTGATATGTAGCCAAGGATGACCTTGAACTCCTGATCCTATTGCGTCCACATCCTGGGTGCCGGGATTACAGGTGTGTGCTACCTGCTAGGCGTAAGATTTTAATACCATTACAAACACACTCGTGTGTTGTCCCTGGAAGTGTGTCGGGGTGCTAACATCTGTGCGGGCCTTGTAATTGGGAGGAGTGGGTCTAACACGGGACACCCCTCCTGGTCCCCCTCTCAAGCTTTGTTTCCGGCGGGTGTGAGAACCAAGGCCTGCTCCACTGGGAAAACTAACCAGACAGGGCAAGAACAGCAGCAGCTGGACGCAGTCACAGCCTCAGGCTAGGCTCAAGAGGCACTCAGGTGGCCTGAGAGGGCCCACACTGTCCCCCAGCCCTCAAGTTTCAGAAGAAGCTCAAAACTCTAACTTTAAAAATATGCACGTAATTCTAGCACTTGGGAGGCAGACAGAGGCAGGAGGATTCTGGGTCCCGGGTCAGCCTGGGCTACATAGCAAGACCTTGTCATGCCCCACCTCCACCCTGCAACAATCTATTAACTCATTTTTCAAAAAGGTTCAAAGTGACACACGGATGAAGAAAATAAAAGCCAAAGTGTCCATGAGCCAAACACAGGCCCTGATAGGCAGCCTGGGATGCCCCCTCCCCATTCACCCCCCTTCTTGTACTTTTAGACAGGGCCCGGAACTCTCAGTCCTCCTGTATGCTGGGTCTGCAGGCACAATCCCCCATACATAAATCAGGATACTGTTCCAGTCCTGAAACATCCTGGGTTCACAGGAGCCCAGCCAGAGCTCATCCTGGGATGGCCTTAGATGCTAGGAGGGGAGGTAATGTGACCTTGACACCACCTGCCTTCAAGGTGAACTTTCACTTGCCAGCGGCCCAAGAATGACCAGCTCTTGTGTGGGACCTACTGTCCCTGCTGGGGCACCAGGGGAATAAACCCTCTTCCACCAGCCCCCGTGGGCATGTCCAACCAGCTCCGCCTCAAGCTCGCTCTCTGCCGGTGACAAACAGGTCTGGACTTCCAGACCAGGAGCAGTCAGTCACCTTGCAGCAAGGACAAAGGCTGCATTCCTTTCAGCCATGACCCACAGGTCTCCTTCCTGGGCACCTGCAGGGCTGGGCCTAGCTCTAACAAGTGCTAACTACTCGGCGCTTACTTTTAGCTGAGGGGGGGTGGGGTGGGACGGACACACACACACACACACACACACACACACACACACACACTCACACACGGGACGGACGACGACAAATAAGTGCAGAGAATTCCATTGGAAATACTATCATTCTAGAGTAACATCACAGCTGAGACCGAAGGAGCCAGAAGTGAAGTAGTTATGGAGGAAAAGCAGGTCACAGTGGGGACTGCAAGTGCCAAGGCCCTAGGGCTGGAGACAGCTTCCAGCATCTGAGGACAGAGAGGTGGCCAGCATATGGGCATGCAAAGAGGCAGGTAACAAGCTTCAAGAGGCTTAGAGCGAAGTGGGGCGGAGGCAGACAGGGCAGGGTGGACCGAGCTTGGATTTTATTTTATTACAGGAATGGCAGGCCCTGGCATAGGCTGCTTCAGGATACATGCCACCTCCAGGAGCCCCTTTGGGACTTGGCAGAAGGCAGCACACCTGAGCCTTCCTTCTCTCCTGCTCTCGTGGTTCTCAACGGTACAGAACACTGGCATTTCCTGGGCAGCTGCTAAGCACCCCGAGGCCTGGACTGTGATTCCAACAGTGCTTGCTTAACCATTCAGGGTGTGGCCAAGGCCCTGGGAGATTCTGGGTCCTCTGGAGACAGTGAGGACCCTCCCTTTCCCAACCATCTGCCTGTGCTCACGGTGAGAGGTGCCACCCTGAGTTCTCAGGACGGGCTCCAGGCCCTGAGCTCAGTTTTTTTTTTCCTGGGCTGGTGTCCATGGGGCCTGGAAGAGGCAGGTGGGGCTCGAGCAGACATGGCATAGAGGAGCAGTCAGTCCGATGATGCCCTTTCTTGCGGAACCAACTGAACTGTGCTCACCTGTCACAGGGAGGCAAATGGCCTTCCCTAGAGGCAGTGCCCCAAAGACACAGCCAACCTTACTCCAAAAGCTGAGGAAGGATTCTCAGAGAAGAGCAGGAATAGGCAGCGATCACTGGAAGCCAGCTTTTCTGTCCCGAGGCCTCGGTGCCCAGGCCTTGATCTAGGTCCCCACAGCTACAACTGTTCCAGTTTCCAGGGGAGGCAACAGAGACTCAGTGAGGCAGAGTGACTTGCCCATCTGCATACAGCTCTTGAGAGGCCCAGCTGGGCAAGGCATTCTGATTAGAGCTGTTGTCTTTCATTGACACTGTGACCACTTGGGACAATGTTTCTTCTACCCTGCTCCAGCTCATCCTGGGGAGGAGCCAATGATCCCAAGACCAACTGTAGAACACGTGGCCCTGTCTGGCAAAGGCTGGACTTGTCTTGCTGGCTGCACTGTCACAGAAGGGTGGTGTGGGAAGAGGGGCTACAGGCATCTTTGGGGAAGATGCCTTTGGCTCGAAGACCCCCTCCAAATCAGCATTGCTGTAAGCCCATGTTCACAGGGTGGGGCAGGGGGGCTCCCATTGTCCAAGAGGGCACCCGGGGAATGTGTGAGGACATCTGAGTCACCACATGACTGACTGGAGTGCTGATAAGGTGCAGGACTATTGGGCTGTTTATGACACACACCCAGGAACAGCCACTCATTTTAACAAAACTTTAAGGGAAGGGTGTTTTGATTTGGGGGGATAGAATCTCATGTATCTTGGACTTGGCCTTGAACTCCCTATGTATGATCCTCTGGCCACAGCTTTTGGAGTGGTGGGATTACAAGCATGCACCGAGAGACCCAAGTTCCAGTATAATTTCCTAACTTCTGCTGGACAGTTGCGGATGAAAAGGCTGCTGGAGCTGGGCGGTGGCGGCACATGCCTTTAATCTCAGCACTCATGGCGGATCTCTGTGAGTTCCAGGCCAGCCTGGGCTACAGAGTAAGTTCTAGGAAAGCCAAGACTACACAGAGAACCCTGTCTCAAAAAACCAAAAAGGAAAAAAAAAAAAGAGAGAGAGAGAGAGAGAGAGAGAGAGAGAGAGAGAGAGAGAGAGAGAGAGAGAGAAGAAAAGAAAAGAAGCCACTGGCAGCTCCCAGAGCCAAGAAATGAACTGTTGCCCACAAACAAGACTACTTCTGTAGTCTTTTTTTTTGTGTTTGTTTTTTTTGGTTTTTCGAGACAAGGTTTCTCTGTGTAGCTTTGCGCCTTTCCTGGATCTCGCTCTGTAGACCAGGCTGGCCTCAAACTCACAAAGATCCGCCTGGCTCTGCCTCCCAAGTGCATGCTTTTTACCCTACACCCAAAGAAACCAAGGAAAGACCAAAATCTATTTCACTTGGGAAATTTGGCCAACTGTCCACCATTTTATAAAGTTGCATTGTTTTATGGGTATGTGGCTATGTGTGTGTGTATATTTGTGAGAGCAAAGATTGGAGACTGACATCAGTTGTCTCCTTTAATCTTACTTTTTGGGACGGGGCCTCTCATGGAACCTGGAGCTCAACAATTCGGCTAGACTAGCTGGCCAGCAAGCTTCAGGGATCCTCCTGCTTCTGCCTCCCTGGTTGTAACCTGCCCTGGTGTCCCGCCCTGGTGTCCCGCCCTGGTGTCCCGCCCTGGTGTCCTGCCCAGGTGCTGGGCTGCAAGTGTGTTCACTGGGTTTAATTATAAGCCACCCTGCCTTTGTTTTTCCTTTCCCTTGTAATCAGGGTATTTCACTGATGACTGTGTAGATATGTTATCTGTGAATTCCTTCCAGATAACCCTAGCCTCAAAGCACTTGCTAAAAACAGAAGTTGTTTGATCTGCTGGTTTGGGAAGCATTGAGCTAAGACTATCAGCAGAGTCCCATTTATCCTTCGCGGTGTTTTGTTTCGAATCCAGTACAACAGGCGGGCAGGGGCCGAAGAGACACAGAGCGAAGCCTGCTGCAGGGTGTTTTCAGAAGGATTTTGCTCTTTGGGAAAAAAAAAGAGAAAGAAGTTCTGTCCTATATCCCTACTTTGAAGGGAGATTTGATGATTGGAGCTGTGGCAGCCACACTGAAACCAAGAAACAAGAAGGTGAAAGACATACTAAGGACAGAGAGACAGCGGACAGCACTATACTGGGATTTTGATAACATCATTACAAAGATATTATCAAAAAGATAAGACTTGGACTCTCCCCTACTTGAAACTTTTTGTTATGTGAGAAATAGAAACTTCAATTGCCCAGAACACTAAGCCAGGAATTCCATTTTACTGTAAGTATCGTGAGCCCACGTTCGAATGATTAGACTCCGGAGCTATTGTAACGATCTTGGTCAGCTTCCCTGTTCTCCGAAACATCCAACTTAGTGGCTGGCCTTCAGCAGTCTGCAGACAGCATGGGTCTCCAGAGTGGCGATGGGCAGTGTTCACCAAGCACAGACTCCTGAATTTCCCTAGGCTATCCGCTCAGATCCCCAGCTCTCTGGCTACCAAGGTAGGTCAGACTCCTGCTGGCGTCTGGGCCAGGAGCCAACAAGAAGAGCTGTCAGCAACACGCTTTCCAGCCACATCTGGCATCCACCTGGCCAAACACATCTTACGTCCCTGCTCGAGGTCCCCAGCGTACGGCCTCAGCCTCCCCTACCCCCTGGCCCCACAGACTGCTTAGCTTAAGGATTTTAGTCTGGGCTGGAATGGAGGGTTGTCTCCAGTGGGGCCCAGTGTGGAGAGCAGGGGGCCATGTTTTTCATAACATGGAGCTATGAGTCCGGGGCCCCCTGACACTGAGCCCATGTGCGTTTGGCAATCCTCTTGAGACTGGAGACTCCATTCAGGAGGCATTGTGCCACCTGCCAGGGTGGAGATGCCCCACCACGCCAGGCAATTCCCAGAAGGCCTCTGCCAATCACCCAGCAGTGAGGAATTAGTCATGTGAAGCTCAGCCAGCGCTTTTTAGCTCTCCCAGGAATGTCAGAGGGGAGCCAGTGGGGTGTCCAGAAATATTCATCAAATAGGTGTGTGACAGGCCCTGGGGACAGGGGACCACACCAGGGAATCAACAGGAGTTCTCCCTTGTAAGCCTGTCTAGCCACACAGCTGAAAATAACTGGGAAGCACAGTGGCTCCGAAATTCAGGTCACCAACCTCAGCAGACTACAGTTCCGCACGTCCAAGACTTGAGACTCCTGTCCCCTCCTCACACCGCTTAGGAACCACCCTGTCCCAGGCCACCTGGTCACTGCACTAGGGTCACCACACTCAGCGCTGTAGTCACTCTTCGCGGTGGGGACCTCCTGAGCAGGGGAAGATGCTGAGAAGCATCCACTAGACGTCACATTTGTGACCCTCACAACTGTCTCCACCAATTACTGTATGTTCCCTGGCCAGCAAGAGCACCCTTGTTTGAGAACCAATGGCTCCTCCTTATTCTGGACCCTGGACCCACTCAAGTCCTGCTGGCTCCACACCCCAAATCTCTCTCCACTGCACCAACCAAACCATCACCATGATTCTGTCCTGTGGCTACTCTCGGTTCCCCCATAGCTGCTGATGGCCCTGGGCCTTGTGTCCCCACTTCTTAGAATCAAGCCTGCTGCTTATGATAGCCAAAGCTTCTTGAAACACAGGTTGGCTCCCATCTGAAAACCTCCTATGGTTTCCCACGTCGTTTAAAACAGTCTGAATGTCATACTTTTGCCCTCCCCTCCACAACTCACTCATGACTCCCTACTCCGCTGGGTGTCCATGTTTACTGCTTGCTCTCCTTTGCACAGGCTGTCCCTACCACCTCAAATGCTCTTTCCTTAGCTCTTCCAACACTTCAGGCCACGGCTCAGAGGTCTCCTCTTTAGGAAGGCCTCTCTGAACCATCTCCTGAAGTTGCCTCACTGTGCTCCATACTTGTGAGACTGCCTTGGATTTCATTGCTGCTTTTTGGAGCCTGTTACAAATGGCCTTGACAGTGGCCTTGTTTACTGCTTGCTCTTGGGGCCTTCCCCTCTGGAGGACTGGGTTCTCTCTTGCTGGGCTAGGTCTTCAGGCGGCACCTAGCTCTTCTCAGGTGTTTACTAGTGACAGGAGTTTATCTGACCTGTGGTTCTGGGACCCATGAGATACTGAGATCCATGAGCTATTGGGACTTATAAGGTACTGCAACCCATGAGGTAGTGGGATTCACGAGGGACTGGGATCCATGAGGCACTATAGAACCCATGATGTAGTGGGACCCACAAGGTCCTGAGACCCATGAGGTACTGGGACTCATAAGGTACTGAGACCCGTGATGTACTGGGATCCATGAGGCATTATAGAACTCATGATGTAGTGGGACCCATAAGGTCCTGAGACCCATGAGGTACTGGGACTCATAAGGTACTGAGACCCATGAGGTACTGGACCTGTGGTATTGGGACTCATAAGGTACTGGGAACCATGGGATACTTGAGCCCTTGTGGTACTGGGGCCTGTGTGGTAGTGGGATCATGTAGTAGTAGGACCTGTACAATACCAAGAAGGTTGTCACGTTCAAGGCAGGGGTGCATTTGGACACCTCTGTATCCTTGCTCTCCTCCAGAGCACTCCACGTACACTGCTACCCCCACAGGTCGACAAGGCCCTCCCTCTTCCAAGCCTTTGCCGACTCGAACATATGCAGGGTGTCCTGCTCCCTCCCTAGGACTTTACATCTTTTAAACAAACACTTCAAGATGATTTTCACAGAGTAGGGCCAGGCAAACTCAGCCCCCAGAAAGCCCTGGATCAAAGCCAGGCTGCAGCTGTCTCTACTGAAGCCGCCAAACAAGGTTCCCAGGCACCCTGTGGAAAGGGAAAGGTGGTAATGTCCCTGTGGCTCTCACCTCAGCCAGGATGCTGGCAGACAGGCTCCTCTGACCATGGCTGCCCATACAGGAGGCTCCTAGCTTCCCAAATGGCCAGACTTCCCTTTTCCAGGGGACCCCCAGTTTGTGAGATCCAGCAGCCACCTCCCCCAAACCCCCATCCAGACTGTGGTCTGAGGCACAGGTAACTTACTATCTCAGCCAGTGCACATGTTAACGGTCTCATGGGAGGGTTTCTGGGGGCCCAGGGGACTGTCGCTGCAAAGAGGCTTGCTTCGCCTGGGCGGTGACAACAGAGGTGAGAGGACGGTCATCTCCAGTATGATGACAGTCAAGGTTTACCTGGGACAGATGCTAAGCACTTGGTGTGGATGATCTCACCCTGGTCCACAGACTCAGGGAAGGGTGTGAGGACTTACTCTCGTCACTTGTTGGATAAGAACACGGAGGCACAGAACGACTGAGTCACACGCCCCCATGTCATGGCTGGGCAGGTGGCCAGACAGACGGGCTCTCTTAAACACCCAGCCTGGGGCTGCCAGAGACTGCAGTGTCAGTGCTGAAGAAGGCACAGAGCGAGGCAGAGGGCAGAGCGGAGATGGAAGAATGGCGTCTATGGCAAATGCTGAGCCCCGATTCAGCAGTGCCTGATGCCAGGGCTGCTTTAGGATTCGGGGCCCGTGAGAGACATCAGACATTTTTCTTTTGCCTCCAAGTGATTTCAGAGCCCCTTTTCAATGGCTTGCAAGAGAAAGGGTCCTGATTGCAGCCCTTCTAAGAAAACACCCCTCGCCCATATTACATCTGCAACCACACTCAGCAGCTGCCAGCCGATGTGGGTGATACGGTTCTGGCTTCCCGCCCATGAACTGCAGGGTCTGTAACCCCAGCGCCCAACTGCAGCCAGCCACTGCCTCTTCCCCTCTAGGCTCCAAGTGAGGTCTAGTTCCCTAGCAACCGCCCCAATTAGGCAATCACGCCATTTATCAGGATGCCAATTAATTATAATGATCTTAATGATCTCCCAATTAGATAGCGCCTTGAAGCCGGCTGGATCATGGGCATCTGCCGGGGTCCCCACTAGGCCAGTCCCTGGGGCTGGCCATAGCCTGACTGTCCTGGCCTGCAGGTCACCATGGAGAGACCCACTTTCTTATCCACTGACACATAGAGCCCAGACTGAAACCAAGTGCCTGGGACCCCCTCTGAGGCCACTCCATCAGCAGCCACAAGAGGGTCTCACTCCTACAGTGTCCTGCCTCTTTCCCTGTGCTGCTGAAGAGCTAAAAATCCTCATCTCAGCGTGCTTTTCATTGGCCACATTTGCGAGAACCTTTGCATCTAGATCAGGGGAGGGAGACGAACGCTGGGGGAGAAAAGAGACAAAAAAACAACCTAAGGAAAATCACAACAACAACGAAAATACAAACCAGGACACCTCCCTACTCCCGCTTCCAAAACGTTGGAGGTTCTTAGAGGAGAGAAAGGATTTGGAAGGGTTTCTGACTTCCACAGCTTTACTGTTTCACTGGTCAGGTCTTTTCTTGCCCCCTGCATTTAGAAAATAACTAAGCCCCTAGTGGTTCAAAGTGGACCTGGAGCCTGAGGAATGTACCACTGAGCACCACATTCAAGCCACAGCTCTCGGAGGACTATGTGTGGACACGTGACCTATGGCTGAGGGCCTAAACACTTCCTGTCTGCTATCTTAGGGGTAGAAGGGGAAACTTCTTTGAACTGGTCAGAAAGTAGGCAGGAAGGGCCTCAGGTCTTCAGAGAGGGCAGAGTCTAAGAAAAGATAATGGCTGAGTGATAATCTCCCGCTGACCCAGGGGCCAGAAGCCACCAAGGCCAGACAGGAGAGACTCAATTCCCCAGTCAAAAGGCATTTTGAACATCCGATGTGAAACTGCACATGGGTTGGGGTCCTTGAATGACGCTCGAGTGGGCCAGGGGGCACAGAGGCACTCAGGGGCACACAGACTGCACACGGGTGCACTCAGCTCCTTCTTCGGGCCAGCCTTGTCTCAGCAAACCTACTTACCCTTCCACCCTTAATTCTGAAAACCTAACATGCTATTAAGGTTTCAGGAAAAGCCATAAATTCAAATAAAAAAAAAACCTCAAGAGGGTTACACAAAGTCCAAAGCCACACTGCCTCTCAGCCAGGGCAGGGACGGCGGGTCCAGCATGCCATGGGCCAAGCCAACACCATCATCAACAAACTGCTGATTTCAACACTAAACCAAGTAGAAACAGGTTGTTTTGATTTCCCTGAGGACTAGCCAGGCTGGGTGGAGCATCTTGGGGGGAGGGGTCTTCAGGGAGCTCCCACCCCCTTTTAATCAATGGTTGTATCTTAGTTGATCACCTTTGGGCAACGAGCTGGACCCTGTCACGGGTCACCACAAACTGCAAGATGCACAATTCCGGAGAGAGAGAAAATCCAGGGTGTCCCTAGGGACAGCCGGTGTCACCTGCTCTCGGTCACTCACCTCCAGAGTAGCCTGGGGGTGTACCGTGGGAAAGAGGCAGGGACAGATGGAGAGGGCGGCCATCCCCACAGACACAGCAAATATCTAGAATCAAACGTAGGCTGAATGTAATTACTTGGTTAATTAAATATTGACTTTTAACTCAAAAAGTGATTAAAACAAGCTGCAAGAGAGCCAGTTCAGAAGGGGTGGGGCCGCTCAGAACTTTCAGGAAGTGGGGAGAGGCGGGGGTCACCATAACCACACTCTGTGCAGACCATTCCTACTGTGTGGGGAGACAGGCTCTCAGGGACCCCGCCAGACAGAGGCCACCAAGCCGACCGCGGGTGGCTCCCTCCATCTGCCCACTTTGAGTCTCCTCTCGCCACCAGCCGCCCTCGCAGGGACTAACACTGCCATCCATCCACGCTTCCCTGGGTAACACCCCGCGCCTGGCACGCTCAAAGCTCCATAAATGCTTGTCGAATGAATGAATGAACTACTCTAAATGAACTTGCAGTCCCCGCTGCAGCGTCCCCTTCGGGCTTCTGGAACTCGCGGCGGACGCAGGTCTGCAGGGCGATGGGTCTGACCTGGCGCGGGAGAAGTTTTTCGATTTCGTTTGTCCTCGGTTCCGCGAGTTCCTAGTCCCTGCTTGCTCCGGTCCTGCCCAGACAAGCTGCACGTGGCCTGGCATCTAGCTGGCCTTCTGGGTCTAAACCCCAAGGGGTCAACCCGGCCATGCTCCTGCAGCCCTCGGGTTCAGGCGCCCTATCCCGGGGATCACCGGGGCGCGGCGAGAAGTCCTCCCCCAGTTGCCCAGCCTCGCAGACGGGGTCAAACCGGTCAGCCCCCTGTGGCCAGCCGGCGCCGAAGCCTCCCGGTGCCACCCTCCCAGAGCCGGGCGGCGGGGACCCGGTGGGTTCACCTGAGCCGTGCTCGCCCTGGAATCCGTGATCCGGGCCCGACCCGGGTCCCGCGCCCCACTCACCGCGCGGCTCCCGCGGCCTCACCGCGCCTCTGCCGCAGCCGGGCCGGGCCGCGGGGCGTAGGGGACTCCGCGCTGCCGCTGCTCCGGCCGCCGCCGCCGCATCCCGGCTTCTGCTCCGCCCCGCCCGCCCGCCCCGGGTTCCGCGCGCGCCAGGACCCGAGACCCGGCCGCCTCCCGCCCCGCCGGGGACCCTGCGACCTAGCCATCGCGCCTCACCTCCGGCTCCGCGGTCGCCCCGCGCCCCGGCCCGAAGTCCCAGCGGCTCCCGGCCTGCTGCCTGCCGAGCCGGTGGCCGGCCGCGCTCCCGCCGCCGAGCGCGCACCCTCGCGGGCCCCGGGCGCACTCACCCGCACCCGCTCCCGCTCGCCCTGGGCGCGGAGTTGAAGCCGATGTGCGCTGAGCAGCAAGCTGCCGGAGAGCCGGGACCGCGCGTGCGTGTGTGCGCGCGTGTGTGCCACTCGGACCGGGGGCGCATCTCTTAGTCCACCAGACACTGGCGCGAAGTCGCGAGGGCCATGGATCAGGCCCCGGGGCTGGCGCGCAGAGAATCCAGCCTCTTTCTCGTCCTTCTCCCTCCTAGCCGCGAGGAGCCAAGTGTTCCCTGAGGCGTGCGACAGCCCCGGCCCGGCGCTGGCCCTCGTAATGACACGTTAATAAATGTTTTCTTTTATCCGCTTTCACAGGAGCTCGCCTGGTTTGCAAACACCCGGCTGCCTTTGCTGAAAGCCCAGCGCTCGCCGCTAAACACACACGCACACACTTGCCATTGGAGACGCCGGCTCGGGCTGATCCCCAAGCTAGATCGCGGGAGGAACTGCCCACGCGCCCGGGACCTTCCCACGCGCCTCCGAAGCTCTCTGAGAAATTAACTTGAGCTCAAGCGAAAGCAGAAGCGTTGCCCAGGCATGGGCCGGGAGTGAGAAAGAAAGGGGAGGCAGGCTCCCTTGGTAAAGGGGAAACTCGACTCCAGGTGGTGCTGTCTGCGCGGTTTCTGCCGTCCCCCAGCCACAGAGGCCTGAGGGGCACTGGCTGCCTGGGGTGGGTGAAGAGAGGCCACAGAACCCACCAGAGCGGCAGAAAGTAAAGCTGACGAGCTGGGGGGAACTGACCCTGCGGGGGAACTGGCCTCGAGTGGAAACGTAACCCTGAAAATCCTCCATGGTGTTCTATCCATTTATAGACACTGAAACCAAGACCCAGAGCAGTTCCAAGTTATTGGCCCAAGGTCAGAGAGTTGCAAGCAATGGATCGGGATCTGAACCAAGAAGCTGAGCTCTGGCGTTGGATCTGAAACCCCAGGCTGGACTTATTTTCCAAATCCTTCGTTCCCTGGTGGGATTTTTCTAGTTTCCTGATGGATAGTGTTGTCAAGTTTAATAAGTAAAAATAACAGGGCACCCATGGAGATTAGAAAAAAAAACTTTGCTGTTTATCTAAAGTTCAAATGGATTGTTTGACTGGGTGGAGGGCTCTAGACTCCTCTTTGCACTAATCCTGAACTTGCCTTTCCAAGCCAGGGGCAGGTCCCACCTTTGGCCAGTCAGTTGTACAGTTGTGGCTGGATACAGAATGTCAAAGTATTTGCTTTCATGAACTAAAGATTGACACCACCATCCCCACCCCACCCTCATTGCTGCTTAAGAAGGGCCCTGTTCTCTGGAGCACTGTTCAGAGGATGTTCACGTCAGGAAGGGCCACATTCCTTGGAGCACCGTTCAGTGGATGCTCATGTCTGGAGGGGCCACACTACACTCCCTGTACCACTGTTCAGTGGATGTGAGTGTCAGGAAGGGCCACGTTCCCCCCAGCACTGTTCAGTGGATATGAGTGTCAGGAAGGGCCACGTTCCCCCCAGCACTGTTCAGAGGAGGCATGTGTCAGGCCACTCCTGTGACTGAGAGCTTCTGAGAACTGGCACTAGAAAGCGTGGTGGTGTATGCCTGCTATCCCAGCACTAGGAAGGCTGAGGCAGGAGGATCAGAAATTCAAGGTCACCTTCTTCTACTAGTGAGTCTGAGACCAGCTGGAGATCCAGGAGACCCATTTTTAAAAAAACAAACAAGAAGAAAAATCTTAGAAAACAAAAATAAATAAGCAAACAGGTAGCAAAGCAGTTGTAATCACTTTTGACGTCATGTCTTTGTACAGTCAACTGAAACAGTATTATTGTGGCTCACACCTGTGATCCCAGCACTAGGAAGGCTGAGGCAGGAGGATTGCCCAAAGTCAAACCAGGCTATATAGTGAGACTGTCTCAGAGGCACTCAGAACAACAACAGACAAGTATAAATGTGATCTTTTTGTGTTCTTTTCTTTCTCTGTAACATGTAATTTTATATTTACAACACTGCTCACTTTGGGCCCCACTGTGCCTTGGGCTCCTCCTCCCAGGAAGCACCGTTCCAGCAGGTTCTGTGGCCATCTGAAGAGCATTTGCACCTGGTCATCACATTTTCATTCCCGAACTTTGGAGAACGTGGATGCTCAGCGAGGTTAGGGTCTTGACCACAGCCCACTTGCTCACAGTGGATGGGCAGGTGACTTTCAGCTCCCTGTCCCCTTCCGTCCTACTGCAGAGGCTGTGCCTGGCTTTGAACCAGGTACCTCACTGCAGCTGTGGTTTTCTAGTCAGACCCCAGTGTCCCATCAGGGTAGGAAAGGGAGTGGGGGGAGGGGGTCAGGGCTGAAACCTGCGTCCTATTTGCTGTGAGGTTCCGGAGAATGTTCTAGAAGTTGGGAATTTACACCACAAAACAGTTCAAGAACCACAGTATGACCACACCCTTGCCCTTCAGACAGTGGTTCTCTCTGCAGATGGGTGTGTCCATCAGAAATTCCAGGAAAGGAGGAGGCTTGAAGTCACCCAGTTGGGACTGGGCACTGGAGGAAGATGATATCACATGATTTCTCTTCTGTTTTCTTTCTGCTGTTGCAATAGTAAGATCTAACCCAGTGACGGCGACATCAGCACCTGACCCCAGCTCATTCTTTACTGAGGAGAGGACAGAGTTTAAGGACAAGCCTGTATGCATGGGACTCTCATCAGCTAAGACACCCAGAGGGTCTGCAAAGTCTCCGGTCACATGTCTTCCCCTAATTCTTAGTGAACTCCTAACCCTGTTGGTCTGGGCCTCAGCCTGTGGCCCAGGCTCCTTCCAGGTGACTGAGGACTTCTGGCGCCACTCAAGAATTTCTGTGTCTGTCTGAAGACGTGAGGGGCTTCAGTGTCAGATGTCCCCCAGCCTGGGGAGTCATGGTCTCTTCCACGATTGACTCTGGCCAAGGTGGGCTAAACAGAGTCCTCAGGACCTTCAGGGTTTCCTGAGTCTCCAGTCCCTGCCTTTCTAAGCATGTGGTCTAAGGCCAGTTTTCTATTGTGTTCCCTGTGCCCCTGATGACGGTCATCACTACAAATGCCCCAGCTGGACAACTGTGGAGCCTTGTAAGCTCCTCAGGCTGCCCTCACTCCATTGTTGGCTTAACTTTGACAAACTTTGTTCTGATGCCCCAAGCCTTGCTTTTCCCCTTGGGAGTCCCTTGCTATACAGGACATTGTGGGTCCTACCCACCCTACGAGGTCCTTCCCGGTCTTACTTCCTTGACTCTCTGGCGACGGTGGGAACCCACATGCCTCTTTCTGAACCTCTCTGCATCCCAGCACACAGGTTGAAACCCAGTCAGATTGTTTAAACTTTTCTGGCCATCAGGGCCAGAGTCGATGGTAGTTTACGAGGGTTATAAAAGACAACCTTTTAACATGTCTGAAACAAATTGGCGTGTAAAGGAGAAACACTAAACCGAGGGACATGGCTGCAGACTGGAGGCTCTGCTGAGGCCCCACGCTCTGGGGCACAGGTGGCTTTAATAATGCATGCAAGTTTGACTGTGACTCGCCCCTCCAAGAGAAGCCTGAGTCCCCTCCCAGGGTAGAGATCAATCTCCCCAGCTCCTGAGTGGAGATGGGCTTTTGCGGGGCTTTTAAAATACACATTTGAGTATCTTGCAAAACAGTATGAATTTGTGGTTAGTTCTGCTGAAATCTTAGTTAGAACGCAAGTTGTCTTGTCAGGAGAAATACCCTGGTATTAGCGTGAAGCTGTTTATATATATCTTCAGATATCGTGATAGCGAGAGCAGCTCCACAAGTCCCCATTAAACCTAACACTAATTGTATTTCATGTGGCCTCCCTGGGCAGCACACGGCCACAGACAGGCTTTACTTCAGCAAAACACAGCTATCTTTGCATCGCCACAGCCGTTTCCCCCTTTAATTACATGTAATTGTAGAGTCTAATTTATTCTAACGCCTGACGCCTAAAAGTGCGCATTTAGGAATCAAGGGCTAGTTTGAGAGGGAGGAGAATTATAAACCACTATAATTGCCGCGAGCAGTCGCGAAGAGTGATGGTGTTTACTGTGAATTCTTACCAGGGAAAGCGTGGGACAGTCCCCAGTTAAGACACTCTTCAAAGGCCACAGGTCATGGAGACAAACAATGGACTCATTGTTTGATGGTATACCATTGGTCTTTTTCGGAGAAACAGGCCAAAAAGTTTAAATGCGTGCCTCTGTGTCCCCTGTGTGGCCCTGGTAAACGAGGGTAAACCAACAGTGTGAGGACAGGTGGAGCTGATAATAAGAACAGCCATGAGGCCCTGGGCAGAGAGAGGCCTCTCTGCAGACAAGGTGGATCAAAGGGGATTTTCTTTTCAAGTTTTTTTTTTTAATTATCTACAAGTGCATCTGTGTGTGGGTATGTGCATGTGTGTGCAATGCCCTCAGCAGCCTAAAGAGGGCGTCAGATCCCCCTGAACAGGGCATCAGGTCTCCTGGAGCTGGAGTTCTAAGCAGTTATAAGCAGCCTGACATGGATGCTGGGAACCCAACTTTGATTTTCTGCAAAGGTAGCATGTGTTCTTAACTTCTGGGCCATCTCTCCAGCCCTGAGATCTTTGTTTTCTTGAGGGGAAATGCACAATCCATTTCTTCATAAGTGTTATTCGATCTAGGGCTTTCTCTGGGACAGTATATCTAGTTTTATGATTGAATTCCAGAAAAATCACTTCTGAGCTTTGATTATAGTTCATAGATTGTGATTATGGATGGTGGGCTAATGACTCGATGCTTTTCCAGTCCAAGATCCTAACAACCTGCCACTGACCAGCAGGTGGTTCCTTTGCTGACTGATCCCCTCCACCCCCTACTCAATTTTCTCATTTAAGAATGGAGACTATGGGGCTATGGAGGTGGCTTGGTTGGGAAAATGTTTTCTTTGGAAGCATGAGGACCTGAGTGCAACCCCCAGAATCTATGTAGAAAGCCAGGTATGGCTGCATACCTATAATTCCAGTGCTTAGATGGAGGTGGGGATAGAGGAGGGTGATCAGGGACACTTGGCATTAATCTCTGGCCTCTGTCTTCATCTAGTATTGGCCACTTAATTTTTTGAGACAGAGTCTCTCACTGAACCCCGAAATCAATGATTTTGCAAGATTGGCCGGGGATCTGAACTCAGGTGCACGTGTTGTGTGATGAATTCTTCAGCCGCCGAGCTGTCTCCCCAGTGCCTCTCAGTCAAATATGAGCACTGGAAGGACAATACGGTGGAGGCATTTGAACCCTCCACCTGAGGCCACAGTAGATTATGTTGATCACGTGGGCTTGATATGTTGCTGGGTCCCTTGGCAGGAGGCTGCAGACATGGTGACGCCATTAGCCCTCAGGACTGGAGCGGGCATCTCCGAGGAGTATGCTGCTTTCCCAGATGGCCTTCCCATCATTATGGCATCTAAGGAAATTAACAGTAATTCTGTAATCGCTCCCAGCTTGCTCCCATTAACAGAGCCACAGAAGTATTTTTTTCTTTGTTTCTCAAGCCCTTTTCTGCCTCAGGGCCTTTGCACTTGCTCTGCCCTCTCCCTAGAAGACTCAACAAGTTTCATTCTACCAGTTCTGTGTCGTTACAGGCTTCAGCTCAGATGTCACCTCCCCAAGACTCTTCCCTGTACGTTTTACCTAAAGACACTTCCTGGCCACTCTTCACCCACCTCCCCACATTATCATCTTCCTATAATATGCTGCCATCTGACATTCTTTTTCTTCTCCCTTGGCTGGCCTGAAACTCTCTATGTAGACCAGGCTGGCCTTGAACTCACAGAGCTCCGCCTGCCTCTGCCTCATGAGTGCTGGGATTAAAGGCACATGCTACCACACCTGGCTGAGATTCCATTTTTTTTTTTTTCGGTTTTTCGAGACAGGGTTTCTCTGTGTAGCTTTGCGCCTTTCCTGGATCTCGCTCTGTAGACCAGGCTGACCTCGAACTCACAGAGATCTGCCTGCCTCTGCCTCCGAGTGCTGGGATTAAAGGCGTGCGCCACCACCGCCCGGCGAGATTCCATTTTTATTGTGTGCCCTTCCCCATGTCCCACCTGACACCAGCAGTGCAAGGCAGAGGCTGTGTCTGTCACCATCAGAGTTTAGTGTCCAGACTATCAGCTACCACACAGCAACCCCTAGATGCTTGGAAAATGAATGAATATCCTGTAGCTCACACTTCCAACAGAAGAGGTGGTAAAAAATGATCTAGATCCCTGGATTTAGGGACAGTACCCAAAGCTCCAGTACCACAGCTGCCACTCAGCAGCTGTGAGTCGCCATGGACCCCACTTTCCTGCTAATGAGGACGGTGTCTGTCACCACCACACACTGAATGGTGTCTGGTTTACACTGGCAGCCTCCCTCGGACTTAAAACATTATTTACTTGTTTATTTGTGTGTGTGGTCGGAGGGCAACTTTCAAAAGCCTCTTCTCTCCTTCCCCCATGTGGGTCCCAGGGATCAAACTCGGATTGTCAGGGTTGGCGGCCAGTGCCTTGATCTGGGAGAACCATGTCCCTGGCCCCCAGCTCTTCCAGTGAACATGCAATGGGTTAGTCAGGGCCCCTGATACGAAACCCGCCTGGCTGCTCACTGGCTCACACTGACCTGCCTCCTGGCGGTACCCTCCTGGGAAAACTTGACGGCATGGATGCTGCCACACTGCTGCTTACATGCTGCCAAGTGACCAGTCAGTCAGCTTCACCTCTGGCCCAGAGAAGGCTTCGCTGGCTTACAACTGGCATCTAGTGCCATGGGCCAGAGCCTGTGGTTAAGTATTTTGAGTCTCAGCCTTGAGGCTATGGTTTGGAGGTTCCCACAGAGCTGAGACCTGGCAGCCTGCCAAGGAGGAGACAGAGACCTCTCTCCCAGTGGGACAAGGGGGACCCAGCAGTGGGACTCTGCTGTCCCATAGATCTGGTGAATTTTGCCTGGCCTCTAAACAACGGGTGTTTAACACTGGCTGCTCCTAAGCAGGAACATAGAGGGTTTTCAGTTTCCGTTGTCAGGAACTTACGTTTCCCCGGAAGTTAGGGGGTGGGGAGGTGGCTCTGTGGGTAAGACCCCTTACTGTGCAAGCACAAGGACCTCAGCACCCCTGCACGAAGCTGGGTGTGCCTGTAACCCCAGGGCCGTGAGGGTGGAGACTGGAGGATGCTGGGCTTGCTGGCTGCCAGCAGAGCTCCTGGTTCAGTGACAAACAGACCCATTCTCAAGGGAATAAAGTGGAGTGATGGATCAGGACATCTGACATCCTCCTCTGGCCTCTGTGTGCTCCTGGGTGTGTGCATCAGCATACATCTGCACACACCATACATAACACACACACACACACACACACACACACACACACACACGCACGCATGCACGCACGCACGCGCACACACACACACACACACGCACAGGGGGAGAGAGAGAGAGAGGGAGAGAGAGAGAGAGAGAGAGAGAGAGAGAGAGAGAGAGAGAGAGAGAGAGAGACCTGCATGTACACCACATACATACACACATAGAACAAGGAAAATGAATCAGTAAAGGCAAGAACAGCTTTGGAAGTTCAGACATGGAAATAACTGGGAGACACATGTGTGAGGTGGGTGTTTGCGGGGCCTGAAGAGGAGAGGGGTCTTTCCAGGGGCACTTATCCAGTGGTGGAGAAAGCGCCCTACTTTTCTTTGGGGGTCTCTCTCTGACTTCCAAGCCTGGCGCCTCAGGTGGGATGGATAGCTTTGATGTGCCCGACGGTGGGGTTGCGGTTAGTGAAGCACCCTCAGTGTGTCCTGAGGACCTTCCCAGAGATGAGCAGCTAGGGAGGGAGGGAGCACCCTGCCCACTGTGGCTCCATCCCATAGTCTGCAGACCTGGATGGAGTGAGATGGGAAAGGACTTGGTTGTCTGTCCCTCTCTGTGTCCTGACGGTGCATGGGACGCGGGCAGCTCCTGTGTCCTTGACATCCCTGCCTTGATGAACTGTGAGTTAAGATAAACTCTTTGCCACTGGTGGGGTGTGGGGTGTGGGGTGTGTGGGGTGTGGGGTGTGGGGGGTGTGGGGCGTGGGGCGTGTGGGGTGTGGGGCGTAGGGCGTGGGGCGTGGGGCGTGGGGCGTGGGGGGTGGGGGGGTGTGGGGGTGGGGTGTGGGGAGTGTGGGGTGGGGGTGTGGGGGGTGTGGGGGGGGTGTGGGGGTGTGGGGTGTGGGGGGTGTGGGGTGTGGGGCGTGGGGTGTGGGTGTGGGGGGTGGGGGGTGGGGGGTGGGGGTGTGGGGTGTGGGTGGAGCTTAGAGCCACAGGCACATTCTCCCTCTCCCTCATCTCTCCCGCTCTCCTCCTCCCTGGCTGCCATGATGAGAGCAGACCTTGTCTGACGATGGAGTCCACACTCTGGAACAGAGACCCCAAAGAGACCCAACTCTCTAAAGTTGGGCTCTCTGATATTTTGTCACCGTCATGAACCGCTAACTACGACCCCATGCTCCAGTTTTCCCACATCTGACTCCGGGGTGGTTGATTCACGCGGTCTGTGTCCTGACCAGTGATTGGTCAGATATGAGCACATGATCCTTTGGTGGACCAATGGGAACAGGTCAGGGATTTTCTTTTGCTCTCTTGAGGGAGGACAGCTTCTACTGGTGACTAGGGAGCTGCTGGAGGCCACGATGGGCAGGGAAAGGAAACAGGCCCCTGTGGGTGGGGAGGTAGGATTCCAAGGTGGTCCCCAAGATTCCTAATCCCACTATCCCCTTGGGTGTGGGCAGGACTATGAGCATAACGTTTCCACCCCAGGATGACGCTGAGGCAAAGGGATTTTGCATATTAATCTCCCAAGTCAGTTAATAGAATTTAATGGAAAGGAGATTGCCCTGCTTGGGCCCTGTTAATCAGGCAAAAGCCTCAAGGGGGTTGGGTTCTTTCTAGAATAATGTTCTCTAGCTGGCTTTAAAGGGAGGGGTAAATTGTCATCTTCTGGAGGCCACATGGTGCAGATTGCCCTGCCTGACGACAAAATCCCAGAATCTTGGGCTGGGCTGTGGCTCGGTTGGTAGAGTGGTTGGTTCCTAGGGTGCCTGAAACCCCGGGCTTTGATCCCAGCACAGTACAGAGTCGGGAGTGATGGTGTGCCTGTAACTCTGGCATTGGGGAGGGAAAGGCAGGAGAATCAGGAGTTCGAGATTGTTTGAAGTTAGCCTGGGGTAGATGAGACTCTCTCAAAAAGGAAAGCCCTCCTGGAAATCAAAGTCCTGCAGCCAGGAGGAGCTGAGTTCTGAGGAGCTACCACCTCAGCCTTGTCTACCGTCAGCCCAGACCTCCTGTGACACGGAGATGCTGTGACACTGAGCAGAGGGCCAGGAAGCCCATAACCAGACTCCTGGCCCTTGGAAACTATGGGGAATCAAATGGCGTTGGTTCATACTGAGTGTGGTATCTCATGAGTGCTAGGGAGTGAAAGTGGGCGTGAGCGCCTGGCTCACTCAGCTGCACCTGAGGCGAGCCCTGTCACACGTGGACTTTCCGTTATTTCAGCCTTTAAAACTCTCTTCTTCCTTTTCTTCTTCTCTTTTAACCTTGTTTCCTTTAAAACGTATTAATTAATTATTATTATTATTGTATGTGTGGTGTACATAGGGTGCTAGGTACATGGAGGTCAGAGGACAGTTTGTAGGCTGTAGTTGGACTTTTATTTGGGCTTCCAGCTCACAAAAACAGCATGGAAACTTATTAATTACAAAAGCTCAGCCTATAGCTTAGGCTTGTCCCACTAGCTCTTATGACTTACATTAACCCATATTTTTTTTTTTTTTTTTTTTTTTTTGTTTTTTTTTTTTTTTGTTTTTCGAGACAGGGTTTCTCTGTGTAGCTTTGTGCCTTTCCTGGAACTCGCTTTGGAGACCAGGCTGGCCTCGAACTCACAGAGATCCGCCTGGCTCTGCCTCCCGAGTGCTGGGACTAAAGGCGTGCGCCACCACCGCCCGGCTTAACCCATATTTTTAATCTACATTCTTCCACACACTCATTGCCTCATCTCCATTATACCCATCTTGGTTATTCCACGTCTGGCTGGCGACTCTGCTTCTTCTTCCCAGAGTCCTCTCTCTGCCCAGAAATCCTGCCTAGCTATTGGCCGTTCAGCTTTTTGGTAAACCAATCACAGTGACACATCTTCACACAGTGTGAAGGAATATTCCACAGCAGTAGGCGTTCTCTCCTTCCACCTTGTGATCTTGGATTTGAACTCAGACCATCAGACGTGCTCCCAAGGGCTTTTACCCACAGACCCCTCTTAAGCCTTGTTTCTTGGCAGATTCCAGGACTGCATCCATGGATGGACCTATTTCACATGGCTGATCTATGCAATTACTCATTGAGCCTAAGATCCTCTCTGTCCCAGGACTGAGCTGTGAGCTGTGTGTAGTGTGACTCATAAGTCAGACGTCCTACACGGCAGCCCGTCTACGGCCACACAGTCTGTCTACGGCCTCTGGGCTCTTTCCGGAACCTCTCTTGGGGGCTTCAGGGCCCGAGTGGCTGGAGTGTGTGGTTACGGGAGGGAGACTGACACCCATCTCCCACAAAGGACTAAGTGTAAATAGTTATGTGTTGCAAGCCGGAGAGGGCCTTTGTACACCCCCCCCCCCTTTTCTGTTCTACACCTACTTAAAAATAGCAATGCCATTCTTAGTTTCTGTGCCACGGGAAGCTAGATCCGGCCCGTGGGCTGCAGGTGGCTCACTCTGTCTTGGAACACAGACTGGAGGCAAATTCTTGTTCTTGAACCTCAGCTCTGGCCCTGATCATCTGAGATTCTGAGCAAGGACTTCAGGTACATTCCCTATGTGGAAAGGGGGTTTCTCGAGGCAATTATGAGATCAAATGAACTGACTTGCAATGTTGTGGGCATGTTTGGCCAGAGACGAGGCTTCCAATTACTCTTGGTGTGATCATTAAACAGTCTCCTTCCTACCTTGCAGACTCACAGCCAGGAGAGACAGTCTCCTGCGTCTGCTGGGTGCAATCATAGCACCAGATCTCTGGGCTTCTCCACATCTCTGGCTCTAGAATGGCTCTTGTGGCAGCTGACACCTAATGCAGACAATGGATGTGGGCTTCCCTTCACTCACGCCTGCAGAGTCCTTGGTCCCTCATAGTGGTACCATGAGGGAGATGGTATCTCACCTAGGGGTTGACAGAGCACAGTGAGGCAAGATGTGCTCAGCTCCATCCCCCCATCCCACTGTGCTGGCAGGACTGCAAGCCCCAAGTTTATGCCAGCCCAGAACCTGGCAATGCCATCTTACTTGGAAATCATCTTTGATGTAAATAATTGAAATGAGCTTGGAGTTAGTGTAGGCCCCGATGCCATTACCGGTGTTCTCATAGGAGGAAGAAGTGAGAGATCCAGGAAAAAGGCTGTGTGAAGATGAGGATAGATGGTAGAGCCATGCAGTTACAACCAAGGAGCCCAGGACTTCTGCAGACCTCAGGAGTGGGAAGAGGTAGGAAGGCTCCTTCCTGAAGCCCTCAAAGGGCCTGGTGCTGACCACAGCACAGCTTCTCCGGGAACTCTAAAACAGTGAGGGGAGATAAGCCAGTGCTTGTGGTCATCGTTACTGGAGTCCTAGGAAACAGACAAGTTCACAGTGGCCATACCTCTCCTCTCCAGGAACTAGACAGACCCAGGGCCTAGTCTCTTCCCTCCTGGCAAATGGTGAGGGATGTGGAAAGATCCCTTCCCATGGTCACGGTTGTGTTCAACCTCCCCCCACCCCCCAGCTCCTTTCCACTTAAGACCTGAGCAAAGAACTCAAAACCATAGATTCTGGTACTTAGAACTTTTCATTGCCCAGGTGAGCTCGCTCGCACTCATGCCTGCAGATGGTGTTGAAGCTTGGGGTGAGTCTACCATGCTCTGACTGCTCTCAGAGAGGAGAAGGACGTTAGGCTCTGGGGCTGAGCAGCTCCCCCGGGTCACTTAACATCACAGCAGTGGTGGGGTGGCTTGGATCTGTCCACCGTGGGAGGTGAGGCAGGAGGCTGGCTTCTGGGATGAGGCGCTGGCTGCTGGGAGTCTAGGTTCACTCCTGGCCCATCTGACTGTGGATGAGTCGACTGAGGGACTGGGGTGATGGGTGGGGTGGGACATGATTCACACTCCCTTCTGCAAGGGAACTCTGTGTGAGTGCTCCTGGTACATGTATGTAGCCTTTCTGCCCCGGAGGGTGACTGGGGTATCAGAGGCTATTGAGGGGACTCAGCATGAGGCCTATGTAGGTCCAGAACCAACACATAGGGGTCCCTTGCTAGAACAGGAACTCTGAGAGTGTTGAGCAAGGCTGAGCAGACCCAGTGGCTGGCTCTTTTGGTGCTGTGCAGCCCCTAAGCTCTGGATGCTGTGGACCAAGGCTACAGCCCCCGAGATCCACTCACCACCTAGGGCTGACCTGACAGGATCCCCCGCTTTCCTCCTTGTCCTCCTTGGAGCAGGACCTCACCACATGGGTCTGGCCTGTGAGGGTACCTTGTACTCAGGTCCACCCTGGCCCTGTGAGTACCAGTGATGACTCATCATTTGGGCTTCCTTTTGGTTGGCAGTGGCTCTGTCTGGCACTGGTGCCCACAAGGGCTGGGCAGCCGACCAAGATTGAATCAGAGGCTCCTGGGACAAGCCAGACTCAGCCCACGCAGTCCTCATCACCTCAGAGAAAGCAGCACGAGGGTGAGAATGATGCCGCTCACTCACTGCAGGTGCTGAGGAAGTCGCTGCCAACAGTAAACTGGCCATGGCTGGTTAAAGCAGGATGGGGTTTCGTTCAGAGACCCTGAGCAGTTCCCATCTGTGAGAGGATCAGGGTCTGGCTTAGCTGTGTAGGTGCAAAGCCTGCAGCTACATTTCGAGGACACCAGGGCCACCGTGTCCACCATGTCACTCTGCTGCCCTGGAGGAACCCAAGCCTTTGCTCAGGCACAGCCATCACCTCAAGGCTCCACATTCCCATCTTCCATGGAAGGATCTAGGGCAGATGACCACAACCATCCACAGAGGAATTCTGGGAATTTGAACTTCGGCAATTAGCCTGGGAAGGTAGGGACTGTCCTGGAGACAAGAACAATGTATAATGAGGGTAATGGGTGGTCACAAGAAAAATAACGACTGCTTTCAAACACCCCACAACTGCATAAGTCCTGGACGGAACACTCACTGCACCCCTATCCCTGGGCCTGTTTATGTTTAGGGAACCATGGAACAGAGTGGGCAAGGGACATGCTGGAGGTGCTAGATATTTTTGGCCTTCCAAAGGCAGTAGTACTGCATAGAAAGTGGCACAGACCTCCCTCCCCAGCCTCTGCCTCCTGGGGGCCCTAATGCTGGGCTGGGCTTCAATCTCAAGTGAACTCGCGAGGCCAGGGCAGCAGAGTGAGCCCTAACATCCAGGCTCACCCTCACAAACAAACATGGCGGCAGTGGTGCATTGTCATAACCTATGCAGGCTCTGTGTCTGCAAGATCAAGTCCCACGCTGACCTTCCCACTGAAGCAGGAAGCAGCGTGCCCACCTAGTGAAGCCGATCTGTGCATCCATGGCTGGGGGATCCACCGCTGGTTCGGCTCCATCTTTCAGCTTTGTGACTTTGGCCCTCCGCTTCTCCTCCGTTGCTCCACGGCTACCAACATCACCTCTTCCTTGGTTACCTCTGGGACTGACTGTCCAGCAGACCAAATAGGCCTGTAGCATACCACAGAAGGATCAGCCATGCTGGCAGGGGTGGCCTCCCCTTCATCCATCAGATTCCACATCGGCAGCTTTCTAAAGGTTCCCCGTGGCAAAGGAAGAGAGAATGCGCGCGATTTGCTGGCAGCTGCATGCCTGTGGGGTTCAGAAGGATGCCGAAGCACGGCTCTGGCTTCCCCAGTTGGCGCTGACTCTTTAGGCAGTTAGTGGATTGAAAGCTGACTCTGGCCTTCAACAGAGGCCACCCGTGGTGGGCCATTAGCAGATACTGTGAAGATCAGTGGCCACAGATTGTCTGCTTCAACCAGCGTGGAGACAGCAGCAAAGACCTCCTAAGCAAGCATTGTTCTTGGGTGACCCACAGACTGCGCTGATCCCCACAGTATCACTTTAGAGCAGGAAGTCAGGAAGGGAGGGGCTGTCCGGTGCCCAGAGGCTACCTGCCTGTGGAGCTTTTGGAAAGGGCTTTGATCAGGTGGCCAGGGCAGGCAGCAGCTGTGGACGACAGCTTTGATAAGACATTTATTCGTTTGACAGATCTCTCGTGAGTGAGTATGGAGTCCCAGGGTAGGCTTCAGACTCCGGAGCTTGAAAGGGTGACTTTCCCAACCCCTGCTCGAAGGCCCAGAGTCCAGTAGGTAAAAAGATGCTGAGAGCTGGTGATGGGAACCCTCACCCATTTTCTCCTCCCCCGCTTGCTGGGTGAAACCTGAGTTTTTTTTTTCAGGTGTTCTGTGGCCAGCTCAGGGTGGGTGGCTCCTGGCTGTTTGTGTTTCTCAATGTGGCCCCTGGACCTGCAGCTTCAGGATCCCCACGCAACTCATGAGAAAGGCAGTCTTGGGTCCCACAACAGGCCCTCTGCTGAGCCATCCCTGCCCCCACCCCACCCCAGTGATATTTGACAAGCAGGAGAAGGAGGGGTGAGACTCCTCTCTCAGGAGGCCCGTGACTGTTGGGGAGGCACACACAGACATTAGCACTGGGGGCTGAGGGAGAGGTTCCAGGGCGTGCCGTAGAGAGGGCTCCCGGGATGGTTCCTGTGTGAACTAGTTTGCTTTAGGATATAAGTCCCTAGAGAGTGTGGTTCACAGGGAAAGAGACTTTGTTTGTCCCGGGACAGACGAGGGGGGAGGGGCCTCGAGGGTGGCTTAACTCCGCACTCCACAGCCCAGCTGCCGGTTTTGCCATCCCTGGGTCAGCTGCTGTGGCCTCATTCTTAAGTCCCTTTCCCTCTCAGTCACATGACCGCCAGCAGCAATAGAAGTTACATGCAGCTTTCTCTTTGGGACGGTTAGCTTCCTTAGGTCATGTGTCCAGCCTGGACCACTTACAACAGCCAGGGGATAGCTAGATAGGAATGACACAGTCGTCAAGATGGCTTGGGGCTGGGGACCTTGATGGTGTCCCCTGAACCACGGGGCTGCGCGGACGTGGGGACAAGAACCTGGTTAGGCTTCTGTTGAGCCAGAAGGCACACAGTAGGCAGTCTCTTGGGCAGGCCTGTGAGGTGCCAGTATGCCTTTTGACAAGCAGAGGAGACCGAGAGAGCCGTTGTGCCTACACCTCTCTGCCCTGAGAGTTCTGGTGCAGAGTGGGTGTCCAGGGCAAACCCCCTCCTCTGAACTCAGGTCCTGAGCATGAGACTAAGCCGTCCTGGGAGCACAGGAGTTACAGCTTGCCGCGACGGGGCTTGCCTCTGAGCTCAGCAGGGCGTGGCCTGCTCACTGAGTCAGTTTTCTGCCAGACCTGTCTGTTCCAGTTGTGCTCAGAATGGCAACCACCTCACAAAGGAGTGAGCCTGGGGATGACTACAGCTTGATGACAGAGAAGCGGCTTCGTTTATGACAAGCCAGATCATTGAGAAAGATTTGACAGGGCAGAAACATCTGGAACAACACAGCCCAATATTGTCACCACAGGGCATAGGCAGTGACGGTGCGTCAGATGCAGCTGTTGGTTGAGAGTGACTTTCAGATTTGTTCAGTGTTCATGGAGTGAGCAAAAGGGGACACGTGGGTCAGCCACTGGAGATGAGTCTGACCCATTCTTTGTGTGGGTCTACGTTTTCACCTGGGAATTTCTGAGGTCTGAATGTAGAGCGTGTGAGCGTGGAGCGCTTGCCTAGAGGTAGAGCATGTGCTAGGCTGGGGTTCTACCTTCAGCACCAGCAACCACAGCAGTGAGGAGTCAGATCACATCTGGTGATTGCAGAGACAGGCGAGGGCTACAAACGTCTCACTAAGTACTGGAGACCTTTCAAAAAGCAAGACACCCTAACTTTTATATTTACTAAATATAGAAGTGATATTTTAGAGGTGTCTTGGGTTAAAAAATAAAATACCCACATTGTGTTTATTGGCAAATTGATGTTTTTTTAAGACAGGGTTTCACTATGTAGCCTTGGCTGGCCTGGTACTAGCTATGTAGTAGTTCGAGCCTGACCTCGAACTCACAGAGATCCCACCTGCCTCTGCCTCCCGAGTGCTGGGATGAAAGGCGTGCATCATTGTGCCTGATTCCTGTTAAGAAATGTAAAGGTGCATGAGCTTGGTTGGCATTGCATTTTTACTGGGTAGTGCTATTTCCACACGGGGGTGTTGCCTGTCTGGGCACCAAATGCATGCATGCCTGGTGCCCATGGAGGCCAGAAGAAGGTGTCAGACCTCTTAGAACTGGCTGTGAGCTGCCATGTAGATTCTGGGATTCAACTCTGGGTCCTCTGGAAGTGCAGTGTTCCTAACCACTGGGCAATCTCTCCAGCCCCTGTTTGTTTCCATACTGAATACAAAGGTTTTGCTCCCCCTGCTGTGGTGTTTCAGATAAAACCCTGAGCTCCCTGGACCAGTCTGGTTCACTGTCCCTGCATCCATTGGCTGAGAGGAGCAGTGCTCTAGGGGGGCAGAGGTGTCCTGTCTTCTTGTCTGAGATGTTGTTGTGTTCCTCTTCCAACCACCAAAGGACAGAGCACAGTCAGTGATCAACAGCCTACCACTGGTGGCCTGGGGCCCCGGCTCGCTGTCCTGAAATTGTTGTTCAAATAAGCTAATCCTACTCAGTCCAACCCAGCTCACCTGGGAGCTGGCGTTCCCAGCAGTCCATCTGTCCTCATTTGAACAAGAGGGAGAGAGTCAGCATGCCTGGAGCCTCAGGGCTGCAGTCCTAGGACAGGGCAAGTGTCAGGGGCCCACCAACGGGCAGCTGCGGAGTCACCCTTGAGCCTAAGGAAGAGAGATTCTTCAGGTCCTTGGAGATGGGACTTTGTGCTCAGTAGCTTTGCTTCTTCTAATCGCTCTCAAGAGACAGGCTACCAAACGCCAGTTATCCCTAAAGGGAGTGGAGAGTGCTGTGGGGGGAAGGGCATTCCCCACTTCCCCTGTGAAGTGTCCATATTGCACTGCCAGTGGCCAGCCTCAGAGGACGCCTGCTTCAAATCCCAGGTCAGACCCGCCGATTCTTCTCTTCCTGCTGGATTTTCATCAAGACTGTAGCCTACTGCTTCCTGGCGCTGCTGTGGGCAGTGTGTCTGGGGATAGACTGCCATATTTGTGCAGTGTCTTCTCCTCTTTGAGCCCCAGGCCCAGAAGCAGCACTAGCCCTTGCTCTGTTGTCAGAGGCTAGCCCTCATTCTTATGCAATCTCTCCTTCCCCCTTCTCTCCCATCCTGCTGTTTATCTCCCTCTTTGGGGGCAATGCTATTTCATTCCTGGGAGGCAGGTGGCAGACAGGACAATGACAACACTATTCTGATGTGTCCCAGCCACAGTACCACAGTCCTCAGATGGCTAACCTCATCATGCTGCACTATTGCAAGACATGGTGAGGGACCAGCTTGGTTGGAGAAGGCCTTTTGTGGGCGGAAAAGCAAGTCTAGAGAGCAGGAAGTGTTGCCAGGGGCCTGGGAGCCTCCATCTGCCAGTGCTCAGTCTCACTCTTGGCCAATTTATTCAAGGAAAATCCATGCACTGAGCATGGAAGAACAACAGATGATGTGTGTGTGGAGTCCACATTCAGGAGGCAGAGACAGGAAGTGAGCAATTAACATAAACGACACAAGTCAGATCATCTGAAGTGTGAAATGAAGCGTATTGACGGACCAGTGAAGGGAGATGGACTGGGGTTGGAGAGATGGCCTTCTGCAAAGAGACCGTGTTTTATTTGAGATTTGAGTGAAGAGAAGGAATCTACCAAGAAAGAAACTAGTGAGGATCTACTTTTATTCAGTACAATCCTGGACATCCTCGCCTAAGCAATTAGGCAAGAAAAAAGAGTAAATGGCATGCAGATTGGAGGAAGAAGTGAAGTTCTGTCTGTTCTTAGATGATATGATCTTATAGACAGAAAGCCTTTATTCCATTTATTAAAAACAAACAAACCCATTACAGCTAAGAAACAAATTCAGTAAAACTGCAGAACACAGAATCAACACACACACACACACACACACACACACACACACACACACACACACACACTGAATTTTATAACCAAGCATTAACAGCTCACAAAGGAAATGAAGAAAATAATTCTGTTTATAAAAATGCTCACAAGAATAAAACACTGACGGAAAATTTCTAAGGAGGGACAGGTTTATGCAGTAAAAGCAAAAAGTGTCCCGAAGGAGGCTAAAGAGGACACACCAAATGCAAGGACAGCCATGGTCTTTCTGGTGTGGGAGGACATAGCCTGACAAAGGTCACACTTTCCAAATTAGGTGACAGATTCAGCACATGCCCCACCAAAAACCCACAATGCATTTTGCAGAAATGAAAAACAAAATTCATGAAACCCCCCCCCCCCCCCAACCAACCTTAAAAAGAAGAACAAAGCTGAAGGCCCCATGCTTCCCTGTTTCCAAGCTTACGACAAGGCTGCAGCTACACAAGTGACCCTGTTTGTCCTAAGCTTTGAGGGGGCAGGAAAACGTTGCCACTAAAAAAGCCACTGTTAGGTCTCACAGGCTGTCCATGTCTAGAGACGGGCTCCGACTGGACTACAGGAGGATTTCTGTGGTCAGATAAAAGCCAGCATGCCTCAGGAATGTTGAAACCAGTTCCCATCTGCCAAATGAGTCACTTCCCTTATCTCTGACAGAAGGGACATATGGCTCCATTCACATATACCTGTGGTTGCATATCAAAGCCCACACGGCCCTCCAGGCTCCCTCAGTCCCTACTCAAAAGTATACATTTCAAAGTCCATGCTAGCCTCCCCAGGCTTCCCCCCTCCCGGGTACCCATTTGTTCTCTTTATAAAGGCAAGGCTTGTCCCTGCCCCTGCTATTCTATTCCCCTCCTTTTATCTTCTAGCTCTCTACAATGTTTTCTCTCTCTCTCTCTCTCTCTCTCTCTCTCTCTCTCTCTCTCTCTCTCTCTCTCTCCCTTCCTCCTGCTACCTCCCCTCCCGTTCAGATAGCACTGGCTATGTCCAGTTTGCTTTCCCTCTTTCTTTCTTTCTTTCTTTCTTTCTTTCTTTCTTTCTTTCTTTCTTTCTTTCTTTCTTTCTTTCTTTCTTTCTCTTCCTTCCTTCCTTCCTTCCTTCCTTCCTTCCTTCCTTCCTTCCTTCCTTCCTTCCTTCTTTCTTTCTTTTTGGTTTTTCGAGACAGGGTTTATTTGTGTAGCCCTGGCTGTCCTAGAACTCACTCTGTAGACCAGGCTGGCCTTGAATTCATAGAGATCCTCCTGCCTCTGCCTCCCAAGTGCTGGGATTAAAGGCATGCACCATCAAGGCCGGGCCAGTTTGCGTTCTTTTCTCTCTGGTCTGGACTCTTCCAGATGCCTCTGGATATTTTCTCTTTTGCACAATAAAAACCTTTTCCTTAACCATGCCATGGAGCAGTCATGTTGGCAGTTTCCTTACCAAGCCCCCTCGAATACATCTGGTGCCAAAATCCAGGGGCACAAATGGACCCAATTCCAGGGGGCCAGGCCTTTCCTAATAGAACCAAGCTGCTGATTCGACTCCTAAGGTGTGGATCATTTGTTTCTGCTGGCTTCTGCCACCCACCGTATTCAATTCCAAACACCAGATTCTTCTCTTGAGCCACTTCCCTGCCACCTGCTCTGACCACTCGTCTCTCCTCGACTACCCACTACTCTAGTTGGTGCCACCTCAGAACTGCCTGTTCAGGCTCTGTATCTTGGTCCCTGCAGCTTACTAATGCTACCAAAGTTGTGCCGGTGCACCAGGCCACTTCTCCTGCCCTAAAGGCAAACTTGGAGACTGAGGGAGAGGGAGGTCTCCATTCCCTCAACTCTTGCCTTATTTCTTTGCCCACCTGCTCTTGGAGAGTGCTATTGAGCCCCCTCATTACAGTTTCAGCTCCAGAAAGGAAGGAGGGACGCTCCTGTGGTGTCCTGTGCCCAAGGCAAGTGCTAGCTCAACATGTTTGCTGAGTATCCGGCCGACATGTGGACAAGGGCAGATTGTGCTTGCCTCTGACCCCCACCTTGGCACATAGTAGGGCTCAGTAAATATCTGCTGAATGAATGAATGAATGAACAAAGGAAATCTCTGAGGGCTCGTGAGTGCCTCCCCACTGTCTCCAGGACCCGCCATCCCTTCTTCTTCCTGTCATCTGTTTCCTGGCCCCTCTTGGGTGGGTTTGTCTCATGCCTCCCCACGGCCGCTGTCACAGCTCCTCCTGCCTGCGTGACAAATGTCTCTTACTCTGAGCATCTTGGGCCACCTGACAAGGGCCCCCTTCAGCCTGTGGGCTATGGCACCTCCTCTGATAGACCTGCTGTCCATGTGTGGCCCTCCTGGAAACAAGTTCCCACGTAGTCAGACAGGTTGTGAATCTACAAGTCAGTTGTCTCCTGCTTGCCCAGTGCTAAAACCAGCCCGGGTCCCTGGTGGCTGCACCTGTGGATGGAGGAGAGGTGTATTTTTTAGCAGGTGGCCAATGGCATGGTGTGCAGAGGTTGGAGCCTCCAGTCACATCCAGAGTGGATGCCCAGTGCCTCCTCAGGTCAGCATTACCTCAGGGGCCCAGGACGGCAGGGGCCAGCTGCACCGAGGAAGACTTCAGGTTCCCTGGATGTCCCAGAAAGGGGCTCCAGTAGATGTTGACCCCACGGCTACTTGTGGCCAAAACCCATTTCACCTGGACATTTGCAGAGCGCTCGATCCCACCAGAGCCAGGCTCTGTCCTCCTAAGGAAGGACCTGGCCAGCCAGGTTAGTGTGGTAGGCACGTCTTGGCACATTGGTGTGGCTGAGTTTCTTAGCACTTCTAGGTGTCCTCGGTGTCCCTCATTCATGTGTTATAGTGACAGGGAACCCAGAAGCCTCTACTAGGTTACATTATTAGACTACATTTCCCAGTCGGCCTTGTAGTTGAAATGTAGCCAATTGAGTACAAGCATTGTCTCTTTTTACATTGTCATTGGCTGGGAGGGAGCAAGGACTCGGTATCTGGGAGAAAGGAGGCAAGGGCATCAAAACGCAGAGTACAAAATAGCCCGAGTTGGGACCCCGGTTTCCCGCTCTTAAACAGGAGCGTAATTAGGCCCACATGCTCTGGTTTCGTGAAGCTGGGATTCTTTTGTGTGCTAAAGTGTAGAAAATTCAAAACCAGCGGTCTAAGGCGGAGGTAGAATTACTGGCTCAGAGAACTGGAAATATGTGTGTAAGAAAGCCTGGCCCATAGACAAGACCAAGAGAGGTGCTAGTCTGAAAGAAGGCGGTTCCGAACTTCCTCCTGCACGCTGCTTGGTCCTTTCCCGGCAAGATTCATCCATCCAAGCCAGCTCCCTTCGCTTTTTCAATCTTCCCAAATTCCAAGTCCCAGGGGCCCAGAGCGGCTCCCTTACTGGTGATAATGGAGCAACACAGGGGGTGTGATTTTACAGATGTCCTGGTTCCCAGACCGGTCTGCCAACTCCAGCTTCTGGATGTGTTGCTTAGCAACCCCATCCCGTCTTCCCTCCCTCTGTAAACCTCACCTCCTCCTCCCAGCTCTCAAAGCACCCCTGGCTTCCTGGGCTTAATTCAACCTAAGACCACGTGTTCCAAGCCCAGTGGCTTCATAGGCTCACGTCCCTAGACTGTGAGCAGTCCTGTCCCCCTCCTCAGCAGCCCCCATCCCATTGTCTAAGGGGGCGTTCTTCCTACCTGCTCTGTGGTGGTCCTGAGGACGCTTCCTGGCTGGTGGTTCTGTGCCGAGCCTTGCACACACCACCCCACCAATCTGCCTGGGAGCCCAGGAGAGGGGTTCGCCTTCTCACTTCATAGCCAAGGCAGCTGGGGCTCAGTCAGGAGACAGGGCTTGGTGGTCAGAGGGGGGCTGGCAGCCTTTGGGTAGCACCTGGGGTCCACACTTCCAAGCACAGCTCACCATTTGCCAAACGAACATACTCTCTGGCCTCACCTCTTCTTCCCCTGTATTTACTCACCCCTCGGATGATGGTTTGTTCACTATTTTTTTTCTTTAAATAAGCTTGTGTTTGCCATCACCAAGCCATTCCTATTGAAGGGAAAACCCCATCACCAGGGCAAATAGGAAGCGAGCAGCCTGCAGCTCTGAGGTAACCATAGAAATGAAACAGTTGGCCTGAACAGAGGGGCTGCGCCTGCAAGAAGCCGGGGCCTGTCCTTCCCTCTTTAAGAGGGTGAGGAGCTCGGCTTGCCGGGTATGAAACATGCTTTAGTATCGAACTGAGGCACTTCCTTTGAGGCAAAAGGAACGTGGTGCTCATGGGCACTATCAGGTCTTCTCAAATTTGTTATTCCCAGTGACTGGAGCAAGGTCACTTGCTTGAAGGGGGCGGAGAATGGGGGGAACAGGAGCACATGGGGGGAGGAGAGGGGCAGGGAATGCCTGGTCCACACAAGCAGAGAGAAGCCAGTGTCCTGGGAGGAAGGGTGGTGGAGGTGGCCGAGAGAGACTGTCTCCTGCAGGGCCCCGTCACACCCAGTCCTAGTGGTGAATCAGCACAGGAACCTCTCAGCTCCCCCCCCCCCCCCCCCCCCCCCCCCCCCCCCCGCCTCTCCCTGACTCCCCGGAAGAATGGGCCACCAGTGCTGGAGAAAGCGTGGAGGCACGCAGCTGGGCAGACAGGATTTTCCCACGTGTATGGTGGTGCGGCATCTGGTCCTCTTTCGTAGCAGGTGCCTTGTGCATCCTCCAAGGCTGAGCTTACGGGATATGAGGAGACTCGGAGTATCTATCTGTGTGTTAAACCTACCGGTCCATCCCTCAGCAGGGACTGCTGGCCAGCTCAGTGATAAAGAGGCAACACGACTGCAGCCATTGTCCCCTGGGAAGTGCCCCCGATTGGATTTCAGAGCCCTTGTCATCCTGAAGAAGTGCAGTGCCACCCTGCCCTGAGATCTCCTTCCATCCATGCCTGCTGCCCTGACTGGACCCATAGACTTCCTGTCTCTCGGCTCCTTTCCTGGTGCCAGCAATTTGCATATTTCAAGCCCACAACAGAAAGGTCAATAGGTGTTGGGGGGTGGGAGGGCTTGAAGGACAACTTAACACATCTCTCTTTGAACTGCACCACTGCAGAGAGGAGCCTGAGGACAAAGGAACTTAAATCATGTGTCCATCCCTGTGGGGTCCCAGGGCCCAAGGAGGGAGAGTCCACCGTTTGCCTGGAGTCAGCAAGAAGAAAAGGGCAGTGTTACCACACTGAGGACTGTCCACCCAGGGATGCCGAGAACAAGACGATGGCCCTCCCTGCCACAAACTGACCATGTGTTGGGGGCAGGCACAGAAATGCCTGACAACATGGCAGCCCAATCAGAGTTGGAGGTGTGGTCAGTGGTGGGCTGCAGAGAGTCACCTGGGGTGGTGTGTGTGTGTGTGTGTGTGTGTGTGTGTGTGTGTGTGTCTGTGGTATGCGTGTTCACGTGTGGTATGCGTGTTCATGTGTGTTGGGGTACATGCATATGTGGAGGTCAGAGCTTAACATGAGGCGTGTTCCTTTTGCTCTTCACCTTAGATTTTGAGGCAGGGTCTCTCACTGAACCTGGCGCTCAGAGATTCCTTTAGACTGGCGGGCCAGCAGGCCCCAGGGGTCATCTTGTCTCCGGCTCTCTGGTGCTGGGATTACTGGCATATGCTACCATGCTGTGGAAAAATCTTTGTACACTGTAAATATGTATTACTCTCATTGGCTAATAAAGAGCTGACAGGCCTATAGCTGGGCAGGAAGAGACTGGGAGGGAGAGCCAGACTAGGAGGATGCTGGGAAGAAGAAGGGTGGAGTCTGAGGAGATGCCGTGAGACAGAGCAAGCAGGATGGGAAGCACATAGATTAATAGAAATGGGTTAATTTAAGTTACAAGAACTAGCTAAAAATGAGCCTAAGATATTGGCTGAACATTTATAATTAATAATAAGTTTCTGTATGGTTATTTGGGGGAGCAACTGGTGGGACAGAGAAACTCTGCCTACACTACATGCTAACTTCTTCTTATGAGCCGTGGGGACCCAAACTCAGATATGATGAGCCATCTCCCCAACACCCCTCCCCCTGGGGGGGTAAGTTTCTTTATTTGTTATTTAATTGTGTGGGTGTATGTGCTTGTGTGTATGTGTATGTGCTTGTGTGTGTGTATGCCGCCCCCCACCCCAACATGCACACTATGACACATGTTTGGAGACCAGAGGATAACTTTTGGGAGTTGATTTCCTCTTTCTACCATGTAGGTCTTGGGGGTTGAACTTAGGTTATCTGGATTGACTGCAAGTACCTTTACCCACTGAGCCAGCTAGCCAACCCAAGCCCTTCTTCCTTAAAAACCAAACCAAACAAACAAAAGACAAACTGAGTTCTTTTGGGTGGGTATTCTTTAAAAATTACGTGTGCCGGTTGTGTGCTGATCATAATCCCTTAGCTTAAAGATGAGCAATGAACAGCAGCCCCCCAGGAAGGGCTCTGTGTCTCCAGAGGGGTGGTTGTGTCCAGGTGGACTCATTTGTAACAACTCATTGAGCCGGGCCCTGGTTTTATTGGAAGGGTCCCAGGCAGAGCCTTGGTGTGCCTGGGGAATGGGTTGTAGACCCAGTGCTCAAATCTGCTGTGTGCATGGTGTCGTGCTTGCGTGTGACCCGCACGTCCTCCCGTGCACTTCAGCTCCCTCCGTTATGACCCCTGACCCAACGTGGTGGCTGTTACATAAAGGACAAAGTCTCCATGTGTTCGGCACAGAGACAGGCTTGTTCAGAGACAGGGTCTACTGTTTTTTTGGTTTTGTTGTTATTTGTTTCTTTGAACGGCCCAGGTCTCATGGAGCCCAACCTAGCCTCAAACTTGCTATGTAAGATGACAATGACCTTGAACTTCTGGTCCTCCTGCCTTCAGCCGGGATTATAGGAGTACACCATACACCTAGTTCTATGTAGTGCTAGGAACTGAACCCAGGGCCTTGTGCATGCTAGGTAATTGTCTACCAACTGAGCCCATTCTCAGCCTGCCTTTTTTTTTTTTTTTTTTTTTTTTAAGATAGGGTCTCTCTTACTCTGTAGCTCAGGGTGACTTTGAACTCATGGCAATTCTTCTGCCTCAGCTCCCTCATGCTGGGATGACAGGTAGGAGCCACCACACCTAGCCTGGTTTCAAACTCATCATCCTCTTGACTGCCTTGGCTTTGCCAAGGGCAGGAACTTCAGGCACATGTCACCATCCCTGGCCAGAAGTCATTTTCTCATTTTTGATCCAAGGGTTGGGTGATCCAGAGGGTCAGTCCTAGACGGCACAGCTAAAAGAAGGAAGTTTCTAGGAAGCCACACATGGGAGAACAAACCCGGGCGCTGTGGCCAAAGCCGCGGTGAATTCAGAAGAACTTTTAGGGTTTTAAAGGACTCCAGAGGTTGGAAAGGACAATGGCGAAGATGAGCAGCCCCAAACCAGAAGTGGAGCGATGGAACGAGAGATCATAGTGGATGCATAAAGGGAAGAGCCACGCCCGGTGCGCGCTCAGTGTCCGCAACCGATAGGGATTTAGTGATCTCTCCAGAAATGAGACTTTCTACTTCTGGAGCTGCAAGGTGTGGGAGCAGGGGAGTCAGACAGAGGTGGAGAAGGGCTGGGGGCAGCTCAGGAGGCAGGTGGAAGGCGGCCTGAGGCAGCAGACCGCAGACACTTCCAGATGAGTTAGAATCTACTGGCTGTTCCCACCCTTCCTGAACTTTAAAGCTCTCCCCTCCCTCCTCCCCTCCTCTCCCTCCCTCTCTTTCCCCTCCCTCATTCCCTTTCCCCCTCTTTCTTTCTTTTGACACAGATTCTTAGGTCTCTAAAGGCTGGATTCAAACTTGCCAAGTTGCTGAGGATGACCTTGAACTCCTGATCCTGCTGCATGCACCTCTCTAGTGCTGAGTGACAGGCGTGTGCCACCATGCCTGGGTTATGCTGAAGGAGGTTTTGCAAATGCCAGGTGAATGCTTTACCAGCTGAGCTACACATGTATTTCTTAGTGGTTGTGTGTAGCTGCTTTGCCTCTAGGTTATGCAGAGCCGAAATGAAATTTCCGAAGAGTGGATTTATGTCTGAAGTCCTATTGTAACTGAAGAAATCTGAGCTCTGCGTTCCCTTGGAGGCCATCTGGGGGGATGAAGAGTGCAGAGGTCAAGAGAGGCCTGCCTGGGAAGATGTTGCCCAGAGCAACAACTTGGGGGAGGGGGGGAAGGGGAGAGGAGGGAGTGGGAGTGGAGGGACCAGCCTAGCCGCTGTCTTTGGAAGCCCTGGATAGGCCAGGGCCAGGCAGGAAGTCAGGAGATGGAGGCCTGGCGTTAATACCCTTAAGGACTGGTGGCTCGCTTTTGGAAAATGTCTTTCCTGTCTTCAATCAAAATTGCACTGTGGGGTAGCAAGGGTTGTGCCCAAACGCAGTTAATAAAAGCACCCCGCTCATGGGTGTGCTGGAACCATCCCTAGGTGTGTACACCAGAACCCACCCCTCTGAGAAGGCACATCACAGCAAACAGAGACCACCAGGACCCCCGCAGGACAGGCCCACCCTCTTCTCTAACACCCAGGAGCCGGCACCCCCAGAAGACCATCCCAGCTGTCTTCAATATTCCTTGCACCCGTTTTTTATGAGTTGGGCTCTTTGAAAGGGGACCTGCCCGTGCTGGCAGGCCTCAATTTCATCTCGGTTCTATTCTGCCTGGTAACAGAAGCCCCAAATCACAGGACAGCAACAGCAGGCATCTGGAAAAGATTGATGTGTGTGTTTTCAATCACCAGGAGAAAACCCAGCCAGGGAGTTGGCCAGCTGAACTGAGTTTGGGGGATGAGGCCAGCCACAGGCGATAGAAGTCTCAGGGGTCCCAGGAGCAGCTTTCCCCAGAGATCTCTGGACGAATCCTGGGGGAGCAGCCAGCCAGAGCTCAAAGCACAGGGCTGGACTGATTTTGAAAGTTTGTTTGTGCCTGAGAAATTCTCACTCCCACACCAATAATAAAAACACCATTTCCCGTCACTGGTTTCTTCTTCTTTCTACCCCTCCTCTTTTCCCTCTGATTTTTGTCTTGGAGGGGAAAAAAAAAAAAAAAGAAGTGTTTTGATTTCTGAAGACAACTTCTTTCTCATCCCCTCCTGTGAACTGCCGAGCAAAGAATTAACTTAGGTTTTTTCAGTGTCGGGGCCTCACTCATTAAATGAATCCCATTGTCTCTTGGAAGCCCAGGCAAGTTAGTTTAATGATGCCTCAGTCCTTCCATTCCTCAACAAACGTCCCGTGTGCCTTCTGGCTCTCTCTCCTACGGTTCTGTTGGCAGCTTTTCAGTTTCCATTTGGTTGTGCCGAGCTCCAAACTCCTCCCTCGCCAGCCCCACCCCTGCTCTAGTCAGAAAGCCCCTCTTCTGCACCCCTTTCTGATGTCCTGTGGGGTGTGCTCACTCCGTTTCCATGGTTTCTGTTCCTACCGAAAGGGACTGTACCAGGCCAGGCTGTTCGGATTTTTAAAGACTACATGGAGACGGGTTCCTCTTGGCCCTGTCAGTAGTTCGTATTTGCTGGGATAGGATGTGCCAGCTGCAGGGAGAGGTGGCGTTCTGTGCCTGTGCGGTCTGAATAAAGGAACACTTATCCCCCTAAAAAAACAAGCAAGAAAGAGTCCGAAAAATCCCTTTCACCTCTCCATCCTGGCCCCCATGAGGAAGTGGGCAGCCGTAAGACTTTCATATCCCCTTAGCAATCGGGAAATTTAAACAAAGACAGAAGCTGGCCTCTCAGGTTGAAAAAAGAAAATCTCTATTAAAAAAAAAAACTCCACAGGCTGGATCTTGTTGCATCTTAGACTGCTACTAAGCACTCCATGGTCATACGTCCCTTGCCTCCTGAGTTCATGACCCCAGCGTATCTGGGTCTGTGGGAGAGTTGGCCTGCTGGGGTGATAGGCAGGTGGAGCTCATGGAAACACGGGGTCAACCTTTAGAAAGCCTTCTTCTCCCGGCTGGTGCTCAGGCTGGGGAGAAGATGGGGGCTGTTCTAAAGGCTCGTTGCGGGTCGTGTCTCAGGGTAGGGATGCTACTGGAAGGTGGTGGAGTTGGACCATGGGTTCTAGACATAGGTGTGTTCACTGGGCATGGGTTCTGTGCCAGTCAGCTTCTGCTGTGTAGCAAAGTTCCCTACCCTTCAAAAGTTAGTGGCTTAAACATGCCTTTGCTGTCTCCAGTGTCTGAAGGTTGGACTTCTGGGCACGTGTTGAATGGCTTGGGCTCCAGATCCGTGGCAGGCTAGCAGTGGGGTACAGCTGCAGGCCTTGGGGGTGTACTTACAAGGGTGGAGAAGGGCAGACTCTGGACTTGCTCATATGGCTACTGGTCCCACATTCTCTTCTTCACCACATGTGCCTCCCCAGCCCATGCACATCGAATTTACATTGTATGGGAAGGGATATGGAGTCCAAGGCAGGGGGATCCCTGGAGGCCAGCTGCCAACAGCTGGCCTGGTGTCTTTTATTAAAAAGGTATTTAGAGGGTCTGAGAAGATCATCAGTAAAACTTGAGGACTTGAGTTCCAGAACCCACATAAAGAAGTGGGTGTGGTGGCACACATTTGTAACCCCAGTGCCGGGATGTGGAAACAGGAGGATCCCTGAGGCTCACTGGCCAGCCAGTCTTGTCTAACTGGTGAGCTCCAGGCCAATGAGAGACCCTGTCTCAAAGGAGGTGGACTGCATTTCCGAGGCTGATATCCAAGGAGATGGGACAGAGGACATGAAGAAACGGTTTTGAGATGTATGTTTCCCCGTCTTGAACGTCCCTGCGAGCTTGGGTTGGCGCCCCGTGACATGCATTTGCTGTTGTTTTTCGTTTTCCTCTCTTCAGGGTAGGAGACAAAGCCTCATTAACACGATGCAGTGAAGCAGCAAAGACACATTAGATGACTGGAGAGACTGTGTCTGCAGCCAACAGGGTGGAGTCCCTACCCCAGCAGTGAGGCTTAGAGGGGCCAGAGGCAGCATATGGCGACCTGGCTGAACTTCAGTAGAGGAGGGACCTGACAGCAGCTCTGAGTGGTGGGGATTGCTGCTGCCTCCAACCTGTGGCCCAGCACCAAGGGACAGGTGAAGTGACTCTTCAATCGTGTTCCCGTGTTTGGAGATCCTGTCAAGGTCCCTGGGGGGCTGAGGGAGGAAGTCTCCAGAGCTCACCTTCCTGGACAAGGAGGATGTCTGTTGAGTGGGGCTGTGCCCTGTGCTGTTACTACGTTTCAGATAACACAGTGGGTCTTCAGAGTGGGCCTTGCCCTAGGAGACTCCATTCTACACACAGCTTTGGACTCCATCTTGAGGAGGGTGGATGACGAGGCTTCTGGATGGACCCTGGAGCTGTGCCATCTGCTAGGTACCATCCTCCCAGCACAGACTGATAAATGACTTATTCCACGTTACAAGTTTGTTAGGGTGAATTGAGACTGTAGGGGGCACATGGGCGTAGCGTGTGTTGAGATCCTATCAGGGAAGCCCAAGAATTCATCAGACACACTAGACCAAGGGAAATATGGCTCCTCTGGATGCCATAGTGATGTTACTTGGCAGTGCAATGATGTGGCCCCATCCTAGTCTATCGTCCATACCTGGTGTGTACCTCAAGGACCAATAAGTAGAGGACTCCTTGATTGGTCCCCTGATCCTGATGCAGCCCATTGGCCGCCTGCCTGTCCACCTGTCACCCATCTGGACCTGAACTTGCCATTTTCTTCTCTGGATCTAGGTCTGCTCTTTCATCTCACAGCTTCACTCTCAAACCCTGACTTCAGCAGTGGCAGTGACAGCCCTGTCCCAGCACTGGTGTGGTGTGATATCTATCTATCTATCTATCTATCTATCTATCTATCTATCTATCTATCTATCTACCTACCTACCTCTTTATGAGTGCTCTACCTGCATTTTCATGGGCATGCCCAGAAGAGGGCATTGGATCCCATTATAGGTAGTTGTGAGCCACCATGTGGGTGCTGGGAATTGAACTCTGAAAAAGCAGCCAGTGCTCTTAACCGCTGGCTCATCTCTCCAGCCTGTGGTATCTTATCAATATAAATTCTTAGGCCACTTCTAAAGTGTTTTGAACTCTGCTGCAGCCTCTTTAACTAGATTCTTTCTGTAAAGATGTAGATAGACATAGACATATTTCTTATGCGCCTCATCCTGTGTAATATGAGAGTTAATGTTAGTCATTAAGACCAGAACAAAGGAATCTGCATTTGCCTCGCCAGGTCACCAAGGTAGGTGGATTATATGACAAACTGCTGCCCTTGAAATGGCTAAATCTTGTGAATGTATTGTTATTCAATGATAACTGGCACATTGTGCTCACAGTGATAATGAACGACACAGGAAAGGTCATTCATTGAGGTCATGGCTGAGTAAGCTGTAAGGACATCAAGGGGACAGTTTTCCTTCCAGGGTGGACCTTGAGTGTGAGCCTGTGTAGTGTGTAGAAGTTTTGCAAAACAGTCTGGGCAAGTGGGAAGTGAGATGCCATGAGATACAGGCAGGAAGTCAGGGCCATACCGCATGGGGAGGTTTTAACAGGAGCCTTGTGTCTGCCTTTTGGAAAGTGGCCTGTAGGGGGAGAGATGGAGACAAGATTGGTGAGTAGATGTCTACCCAGCTCTGCCTCCCAAGTGCTGGAATTGAAGTTAGGTACTATTATGCTCTTGGCTCCTTCAGCAAATATTGGGTGTCAAGCACATTCTACACACAGAATACAGCAAAGAGCAACTTATTTCTTTTCTGTAGTACTGGGGAAGGAACCCAGGGCCTTGTGCATGCTGGGCAATTACTCTACCTCTGGGCTGTGTCCCTAGACTTGCAGTTTTAACAGACAGGTAGCAATAGGGATACACACACACACACACACACACACACACACACACGGGGATGAGGCAGGGTATATGGCTGGCTGTGGGGGTTAGGTCAGGAACTGTGGTCGAGGAAGACCTTCTTAAAAAGTTTAAGGATTAATCAGAAGACAAGGATAGACCTGGGGTAGCTCTGCGACAAGGTGAGTTTGCAGCCTGACCTCTGCCCCAGGTCCTGAATGGCTGAGATGGCGAATAGGGGTGGGGGAGCTAGACTGGAGGGGAGATCAGAGAGGAGATGAGGTCGAGGGGGGGACTTGGTGGGTGCTGTGGGGCTTGGGCTTTCCTAAGAGGCTGGAGAACAGAGGAGAAGGAGAAGGGATGGCTATCCCTGGGTGGAGAGAGCTGATTCTGGCCGAGTGTGTTCCAGACAGAGGTGGCTTTACAGCCTGGAGCACAGGTGGGCAGGAGGATGGACTGTCAGGGCTTCTGGCTCCAGTTGGAAGTGGGGAGAAGTCTGGACAAAGAAGTGGGAATCAGAGGAAGGGATGTCCCTGGGGCTGGCTGAAGCTGCAGAAGGCTGCCCACTCAGTCGACTAGTCATACGGAGGTCTAGATGAATTAAATGTCTCTCTCCAGCATTTGGAGAGTACTATAGCACAGCTGGACCTGTACCCAGTGCCTCCTGCTTGATAGCAAGCTTGTCTCTAAATGCATGCAGTACGCTCGGGTATGACAGTTCCTGCCAGCGAGTCCTTCCTCAGCTCCTGTCGATAGCTGAGAGGCACTCCCTAGGACGTCCACAGCAGAGTTCCCAAAGGCTGTGAGTCTGTGGCTTTGTGGCCATAGTTAATCGTGGATCTGGAGATGGGTGGTGACCCTGGCTTATCAGACGAGTCCACGACATCACAGGGTCCTCAGAGGATCACAGTGGCTCAGGGCGAGAGGAGCCACCTGACCGGAACAGAGGCTTGGGTTAGGGCAAGGGGGGGCAGAGTGAGGGTGAGGGCTGGGGCAGGGTGGGGGGCAGGAGGAGATAGCACTAGAAAGAGAGACTGTGGTAGTTTGATTTCAATCATTCACTTGGCAGGATCTGGAATTACCTGAGAAGAGCATCTCAGCAGGAAATTGTCTCCGTTAGATTGGGCATGATTGGTGAGAGGTTTTCTTGGAGTTAACTGTGGTAGGAAGACCTGCCCTGTGTGTGGGCAGCACCATTTCATAGACCGGGCTCTAGGTTGGATGAAAAGGAGAGATCTGAGTGCAAGCATTCATTGCTTCTCTGGTTCTTGACCGGCTGCTCCAGTCCAAGCGCCTGCTGCCACGACTTCCCATTGTGATGGACTGTCCCTTGAACTGTGAGCAGAAACCACGTCTCCCTGAAGTTCCTCTTGTCTGGGTATTTCATCACAGCAACAGGAAAGACACTAAGACTTAAGACAGGGCGAGAGAGAGAGAGAGAGAGAGAGAGAGAGAGAGAGAGAGAGAGAGAGAGAGAGAGAGAGAGAGAGATCAGTCAGTCCAATAGAGATATACATATTCTTGTGGCATAGGGATGACCCCCAGAGGTTGCAGGAGGTCAGCAGGTGGACTCTCCTCGGTATCCCCCATAAATACAGCCCATAAATCAGTCCTAAACATCAGAATTCTCTGAACTAAGAACATGCATTTGAATACATTAGCGCAGCAGCAGTAGGAGTCCAACACAGCTACCTTTTGTGCTCTGCTCCACACCCAAGGAGCTGGCTCCTAGGTGCCACCATCCAGGCCCTTTGCCCCCTGACTCAGCTTTGTCCAGTCAATGGCCAAGTCACAGATATCCCCTAAGAGGTCGCCTGGCTGCTTGGGCCAAGCAGGACAGCTTGGCTGTGTCCAGGATCTCACTGTCTTGTCATGGTGAACTTGCAGGCCAAGGTTCAGTGACATCCCCATTCTGTTTATGTTCCCTTGCTGTTTCCTCCACCCCTTCCAGCTGTTTCTTTATTAAATGACCCCTAGTTTACCCAGGTGAATGGTACTCTGCTTCCTGTTGGGATAAGGTTGAGAACAATGGGACAGGGGGACATATATGTTCAGAACTCAGGAGCTTTGCAATGTACTATGGCCCAGGGCCAAGGGCAGGGCTCTTGTGATGACTCACAAACCAGAACATTCTATGAACACCTGAGTTATAAGTGAGTTTTGGGGTCAAGGATGGCCCCTCAGCTGGCAGGTCAGGTGATGATGATGCCCTCTTCCCTCAGAGCAGATATTAGGGTGTAACCAGGGTTGTTAGGTCTGAGCCTGGGCCCTGGCATCCCTATCACACTAGGCTTGGCCATGCCTCCCTAGTATGCCAGTCAATGGGTCAGGTCACATTGAAAAGCGGAGAAAAGAGATGTGTTCAGTGTGGCCACATCAGGAAGATGAGCAAATAAGGAGGTACAGTGACACCCCCAACTCCACCTTTGGGTTTAAACAGAGGACAACAGCTCAGCAGTCCTGGTCAAAGCATGATCCTGCCCATCACTGCCCACCAGTGTCAGCTCCTGGCCCTCAGGTCCGTCCGTCCTGGGCCGTCAGCAGGGTTTTGGAATCTTTCTGAAAGGGATCGGGCTGAAGTCTTTTCCTTCACCCTTCACCTCCTGGGGAGGTTTCAATTTCATGGGGGGTCTGTCATCTCAATATCCAATAGCCAGAGAGAGGGCCACAGTGTCTCTTTCTAAAATATCTTCTCTCCTGTCAGGACATTTACAAGGGGGCCAGTCAGGCTGTTTGGGGTCCTGGTCTCCGGTCCCCGGGCAGCCAGATCACAGAGCATCCTGGCCACCTACTGTTCCAACAAGGCCGGTTTCCTCACCGCCCTCTTCAGACTTGCGCTCGTTCCTTTTCCAGCCCGTGGGAGATGGATGGTTTCATTACTTGCGGCACTCAGCAATAAATCTCGCAGCTGCGGTGGAAGCGAGCTCGTTCCCCATGCTACCTCCCCTGTCCTGTGATTCATCAGGCTTAATCTTTCCTTTACCTCTGAAGCTGGGGGCTGGGGAGGAGCAGAGGCCTGGGGACAGAGGCTGAGGAGAAGGGACTGTCTGCTGGCAGGGTCACAGCCCGAGGCGGGCTGGAGCAATGGCAGCTTCGGTGTAAGGGAAGGGGCTGTAAAGGGAATCGGTCAGCGCAGCCCTTAGGGACCTCCACGCCTGGTCCATTTGCCAAGAAAATCTCCCGGAGAAGATGGGGAGACAGCTGAACGTCAGACAGAAAAGAAGCAGCCAGAAAGTTCTCCGCCAGGGGAGTGCTGAAGAATCTGATTCACGATGAAATGTGTTCTTGTTTGTGTACAATTAATTTTCCTCCCAAATGAAGGGCTTTGTCTCTCACTCTGTGTTTCAATAGCAACCGCGTAATTAAGGCAGCGCGTGCGTCTCTGCTCGGAAAGGGGCTGCTCGGTGTTAACATGGTGGGAAGCAAACATTGCTTGGATTGGTTCCTGGCTCTAAGGAAATTAAAAAGAAAACACAAAGGATGGAAGAAAACACCTCTAAATAGAGACTTGGCCACGGCTGGGATGATGTCACTGGAAAAATGTGAGCAGGAAGTCCCATGAATGGAGGCCAGAGACTCCTGCTCTTGCTGTGGGGGACTTGGAGGAGTGTTCAGGGATTCCCAGAATTTTTGGAAACTAGAATGACCAGTTCAATGGCCCTGGGTCCAGGTAGGAGGTGCATGCAAGTGAAGGAGGCCATCATGCTTCTCGATCCAAGTGCCTTTTTATCTCACAGTTATGCTCAGATAAATATTTAATCACTCTGAGGAGTTGGCATGCTTCCAACTGTCCTTGGAACTTAAGGAACTTGTCACTTTCTTTTTCTATTTTTATCCCATGTGCATGTATATGTGTGTACGTGCATGTACACATACATGTATGTGTACAGATGCACATGGACTTGGAGGCCTGAGGTTGGGAATCTACCCCATGGCTCTCCTACTTTGTTCATTGAGGCAGGGACCCTCAATTAAACCCAGAACTCACTGATATGGCTGGTTCTTGCTAGTATGCTTGCTCTGGGGATCCCCCTTCTCTGCCTTCAGAGGCTGCAATTATGGAAGGCCGCCATTCCCACCTGGCATTTACCTGGGTTTCTGGGGATCAGGACTCTGGGTCTTTGTTCTTGACACGCAATCACTTTTACATGCTGAGCCATCTACCGAGCTCCCACGCTCTCTGGAACTCTTGAATGAACTGTTTATTTTAGTGTGCGTGTGCGTGTGTGCGTGTGTGTGTGTGTGTGTGTGTGTGCGCGTGTGTGCACATGTGAGGTCAGAAGTGAGCGTCAGAGTCCTTGAAGCTGGCTTTGGTGAGCCACTTGATGTGGGTGCTGGAAATCTGGACTCCTATCTCCGGACAGAGCAGTAAGCGCTCTTAACTGGTGAGCCACCTCTCCAGCGCTTGACTGGACTTGTATATGTCTTATTGATTGATAGTTTTTAAAAAATGCCCGTACTGTTTTGTTTTGAGACAGAGAGGGTGCAGCTTACTCCAGCCATCTTCCAACTTCCCTGACTGATGGCAGAACCCGCCTCCCCATGCTTCCCATGTGTTCTCTGTCTTCTAGCTTTCCATGTGCGTGGCTCTCCTCACACTCTCTGCATTCCTCCTTATGCTCGCAAGGGCTTGTGGGATGGTGGGACTGACTGACACCGTGTGAAGCCAGCTGCTCGGCAATCTCAGTCACATCTGTGAAGCCCCTTGTCCCATGTTGAGTGATCATGGGAATCACATCGGGTGGCAGAGCTTCAAGGGACCTGTTCAACAGTGAGGAGATAACTCACCTGGTACAGGCTGAGAGATCGGAACAGAAATTCCGGAGATATGTGTGGCCACAGAGCACAGACACAGAGGCTCAAGCAGGATCACCACGTGACAGCGTACCTACGAAAGCAAATGACAGTGACAAATATCAGAGGTCTTCAGGACATCTGATGACACCTCGCATCACGGTGGTGCGTCAGGAGGTACTGTCACAATGAGCAAAGTTTCACAGTGTCTTAGAAAGCTCATCCCTTAGTCTATAGATAGACCACCCCGGATGCTCCTGCTCGCCCCTGAGCTCAGAAGCTAAGCAGGGTCAACCTGGTCAGTACTTGGATGGGAGAGCTAACCCAAACTTACTGTTTGACCCAGTGACTTTCAGAAGAACAGAACATCTTCATTCACAATAGGCTCAACTCGACCCACAGCAATGCCCATCAACCCGAGAGTGGGTGGGTAAACACAGTGGAAGACGAGGCTGCCAACTGTAACAGAAAGAAAAGGCTGCTGACGAAATCAGTGTGGACGGATCCCAAGAGTATTATGCTAAACGAAGAGGCCAGGCACCACGTACCATTTCACTTGTATGCAATTCTAGAACATTCAAGACTAAAGTGACAACAGATAGTGGTTTCCAGGGGCTAGGAAGAGGGCAGGAGGGGATTGTGTTTTCTCGGGTGATGGCGTCTTTTAGATGGTGACAGTCATGGTGGTTATGAGGTTCCCTACACTTGTCAAAACTCATCAAAAACGTTCACTTAAAGTCGCTGACTTTCACTGTCTGCAATTAAATTCCCATAAAACTTATTTTTAAAAGCAGCTTTATGTCACTAACATTAATGGCAAATCACTGCTCACTGCCAAAACAGCCCGCAACTGTGAAAACAAATACATACATTTTAAAAGGGTCAGAAAAGGAAACAGACAGCCCAGCTGTTGTGCATGCCTGTGCCCCTAGTCGAGTCTGTCTTTGTAAGCACTGAGATTCCAGCTGGGGGTCACATCTGCAGAGCCTTCCCACTGCGCCACAGACCACCCGAGCTGCATGACGACCATAGGGAGGAAGACATTTTGAGTCAGTGTAGCATCAGTCTGGTGTGGGGAAGCTGTGGTGATGTGAGCATGCTAGCCTATGCCAGCTGACAACCAGGGCTGTATTTAGCAAGACGTGATCTCATCTGTGGTCCACGCGAAGGCTGATGAGTGCTTCGTGTCTCCAGGATGTTCCACATACTGTTCCCCTGGCTGAGATTGCTTTTCCTTCAGATATTTGCTTGGCCAATGCCTCCTTACCCTTCGGGGTCAACACCCCCCCCCCATTTTGTAGTGCAGCTGCCCTTGGACTCTGCACCAGCTCCTTCTTCTCAAGGCATTTGAATAAGTAGTTTGGTGGCTAAGAGAACTTCCTGTGTGCACTTGTCCCCTCTCTCTGACTGATCGGAGGCCCCAGCAGGCTAGCGGCAGGCAGGTCTAGACTGCCTGGTGCAGTTTCTCCAGAACCCACAGGAGGACCTGTCACCTGGCAGGCTGCTTCAGTTTTCCTTGGCTGCACAATAAATTACCCTGAACTTGGCATGTGGATCGGAACCCAAGGTCTGACTTAGCTAGGTCCTCGATCAGAGTCTCAAGGGCTTCAGTCAAAGGCTGGGGAGGTGGCTCAGTGGGTAAAGTGTTTGCTGTGCGAGCATGTGGACCTGAGTTTGGTAAAAGCTGGACTTGACAGTATGAACCTGTAACCCTGGTGCTGGGGAGGCAGAGACAGACAGATCCCGGGGCCTCACTGACAGGATCATCTACCAAAGCAGTAAACCTCTGGCTCATCTCAATAAGATGGAGAGTGATAGAGGAAGACACTCAGACCTCTGGCCTTCACATGCACATGTGTAGGTGAACACACCCGCTCGCATGTGCACACACTTGCACAAACCATGTGCGCACATACAAAGATTGCAGGCAAGATGTGGTGTGGTCCTTTTCCACACTCCCGGAGCTGCTGAAGGACTTCTCTTCTGCAACTGCAGAACTCTTAGCAGTCACTGTGTGTGTGTGTGTGTGTGTGTGTGTGTGTGTGTGTGTGTGTATGTGTGTGTGTTTGGGGGATGGGTAGATATATGGGGGTGTGTAGGAGTGGGTGTGGGGAAGAATCTCTGGCTTCAAGACACCCTTCAGGGGAAGTCTTGGATTCTCTTTTAAGGATCCACCTGATTAGGCTAAGTACACACAACTTAATCTCCCCATTAATTAACTCAGGGCCAACTGTTTGAAGAACCTTAATTACATCCTCAAAAATCCCTTTACCTTTGCCCCATCACGTGATCAAATCATGGGATTTAAATCCTACTCTAGGCACAAGTCCCACCTCCCCAGAAGGGGGAGAAGTCTTAGGGTCTTCTGTAGAGTGCAGCCCGTCACTCCGGCTTTCAATCTTCTCTTAGGATGGACAAGACCCTGTAAAAGTTTCCCGCATGCCATCCTCTGCTCAGCCGGCCTCCTGCACCAGGACTTCATGCTATCCTCTGCTCAGCCGGCCTCCTGCACCGTGAGTTCATGCAATCCTCTGCTCAGCCGGCCTCCTTCTCCGGGAGTTCTTGCCATCCTCTGCTCAGCCGGCCTCCTGCACCGTGAGTTCATGCCATCCTCTGCTCAGCCGGCCTCCTGCACCGTGAGTTCATGCCATCCTCTGCTCAGCCGGCCTCCTGCACCAGGAGTTCTTGCCATCCTCTGCTCAGCTGGCCTCCTGCACCGTGAGTTCATGCCATCCTCTGCTCAGCCGGCCTCCTGCACCAGGTCTTCATGCCATCCTCTGCTCAGCCAGCCTCCTGCACCGGGAGTTCATGCCATCCTCTGCTCAGCCAGCCTCCTGCACTGGGAGTTCATGCCATCCTCTGCTCAGCCAGCCTCCTGCACTGGGAGTTCATGCCATCCTCTGCTCAGCCAGCCTCCTGCACCGGGAGTTCATGCCATCCTCTGCTCAGCCGGCCTCCTACACCGGGAGTTCATGCCATCCTCTGCTCAGCCGGCCTCCTACACCGGGAGTTCTTGCCATCCTCTGCTCAGCCGGCCTCCTGCACTGGGAGTTCTTGCCATCCTTAACTGCTGCCATCTTTGTCACGTTACCCTCTGAGACTGGCTCAGAGGCCCCTGCCATTCATGACTTGCTTCCTGTCTCAGTCTCAGACTGATGATGTCAGAGTCTACCTTCCCCGGTATGGGAGGCCGCATGGTCTCAAGAATGAGTCCTCTCTTGCCCAGACATGGCTGTATATTTGAAAACATGGAGTCACGTGGAAGTTGGTTCACTCTGAAGATACCTTCTGGGTTCTTTCCTCTCCCTCTCTTTCTCTACTTCCAAACATGGTGTGCGCCCCTGTATCTCTGAATTCCTGTAGTCACATGATCCCACAAACTTGGGAAGCCCACCTGACGAGCAGGCGTTGCATATCGCTGGCTCAGCCTGCCCATCACACCTTCTGTTTTGCTTTCTATTTGCGGAGGCTTCTAAAGTCGAACCTTTGAGGCTGTGGTGACCAGGAGACCTGATGGCAGCTGTGACTTAATAGTCCCTGTTACAGCACTCGTCCAACTCAAGAGGACCATCAAGAGCCTAGAAATTGCCCCTAAGCACAATCCTGGTGTCGGGTGTTTCCAGGACTGGTCCATCTGGTCCGATCGGGAGAAGGAAACCGACAGACACGTGTATCTTTGTTCCTTCCTCTGCAAGAGAGGTTTTGAAAATTACCTGAACATCTGAGGCCCTGAGGACTGGGGCCCCTGAGCACTCTCTCCATCCCTGAAGGCAAGAGTTCCTTCCAGGTCCCTGTTTCCAGAGCCTACAGGGTAGCTGGTTTTCAACAGAGCTCTATTGTGGGCAAGATATTAGCTACCAGTTGCCTAGAGAGGGAAGGAGGGAGGCAGGCTCTCTGGCCTGCAGGATGGCCACGGTATCCTTGATTAGATTCAGGCCGGGGATTGTTGTCAGGGTGGCTGCAGGTGGAGGCTTGGAACACCCATTCATACTGTCCCTGGGTGCCAGCTGGACCTGGGCAAGGGTGCTGTCTGTCAGGACTTCCTGTTATTATGGGACTTCAGCCTGTGTAGCAGGCCATATCTCTGAGATCTGTGCATGTGCATACTGCAGTATTGGTTCACAGATGAAATCAATAATGACATGATCCTGAGACCTTCTTCCTGTCATGTGACATGCTGTATCATTGTACCATATTGTCAAGTGGATTAGCAAGAAAGGGAATGTAGTTGGAATTTTCTTTGGGCCGCCAACCAGCTCCCAAATAAAGACACGGAGACTTATTATTAATTATGAATGCTCAGCCTTAGCTTAGACTTGTCCCACTAGCTCTTTTAGCTTAATTTAACCTGCCTCTATTCATTTATGCTTACCTTGGGGCTTTTTATCTTTCTTCCATTCTGTATGTCCTGCTCTCCTGATTCCTCCATGTCCATCTGGCTGGCCCGTTGATGTCTCCCTGCATCTCTTTTTCTTTCTTCCCCTGACCCCAAATTTCTCCTCCTCTCTCCACCCAGTACTGTCTATATGTCCTGCCTAGTGATTGGCCATTCAGCTCTCTAGTAAACCAATGACAGCAACATATCTTCACACATGTGTTCAAATATCCCACAACAAAGGAATCTCTCTCTCTTTCATGCAATGGATGTTCATACTGGCACTCATCCTTTTGGCTAAGATGAAGTATAGTATCTGTTCTTATCAGTCTAGTATTTCTTATTTTTAATTAATTATTTTTATTTATATAAATATATTATTTATTTAATTTCTTATTTTTAATGTGCATTACTGTGTATCTATGTGTGAGTATGTGTATGAGAGTGTAGTTGCCAAAGAGGCCAGAAGAGGGCATTAGATCCCCCTGGAGTTGGAATTCCAGGCAGTTGTGAACTGCCAGATATGTGTACTGTGAACTGAACTTGGGTCTTCTGCAAGGGCAGTGTATGCTCTTAACTGCTGGGCCATCATCTCTCTAGCCCCTACTCTAGTATTCTTTTTTTTTTTTTGAAGATTTATTTATTTATTATGTATACAGTGTTCTGTCTGCATGTATGCCTGCACTCCAGAAAAGGGCACTAGATCTCATTACAGATGGTTGTGAGCCACCATGTGGTTGCTGGGAATTGAACTCAGGACCTCTGGAAGAGCAGCCAGTGCTCTTAACCTCTGAGCCATCTCTCCAGACCACTCTAGCATTCTTTAATGTTTTCTGTAGCTTTGACATTCTTTCATACTAAAAGCTGTGGGGGAAAATCAAATCAGATAACTCAGACAGGGAACAGATATTGTGACAAAGGACAAGCCTTTGACTCTTTGTCCTGTGGAAGTTCTTCACCCTGAGACAGTTGGGGACCACTTTAAGTGGACAACAGATAAATAAACTCTGGGGCCTTCACCTGTTGCCTGCTAAAGCATGCTTTCAATCGCATTGTCAAAAAACAGGAGAGTGGCTGGTAGTGGTGGCACAAGCCTTTAATCTCAATACTCAGGAGGCAGAGGCAGGCAGATCTCTGTGAGTTCAAGGCCAACCTGGTCTACAAAGTGAGTTCCAGGACAGCTAGGGCTGCTACACAGAGGAACCCTATCTCGAAAAACCAACCCAAACCAACCCAAAACAAAACCAACTAGAGAGCACCACGGGCCAGAATGCTTTCTGTGAGTCTCTTCTACCTAAAGCAAGCTCAGTTGCTAAGTGTCAATATGCTGTGCACATGACCAGCAAGGATTGGGGGATTGCTACTGAGCAAAACCTATAAAAGCCCTTATTTTGCCTGTGCTTAGCAAACCTAAGTCTCGCCCATCGCAGAGGATACATAGAGCAGCATGACATGACCCTCAGCAGCTGCCTTACAGATGGCGTCTCTGACTGGTAATAGTTGCCTGGTTACTTTACAGACAGACACCTGAAGGTCAATTTTGCTTAAAGCACCATAGCTGTAAGATCTGATGGGCAGTGGAAATGGGACAAAAGGCCGGGCACCTCTGCCTTTATGCTGTGCTGACTGCCTCTGGTGCTTGAACCTTTGAACCAGACCCTGCTCAGTTCTACTCAGGGAAACATTTTGTTTAGGTCTACCTCCTGCCAGAGCAGAGAGGTGGTTTATATTTTTATGTATCAACTCCATCCTCATTTTTTTTTTTTTTACTCCACAGCTCCAGCACCCACAGGCCCTCAGCCTCACCACAAAGCCCAGACCCAACTATGAGGCCCCAAGCTGATAGCGCCAGATTTGAGGGTCACTTGGCTACTCCAGCTGGGGTTAAACCTGCTCCCTGTCAGCAGACAAATTAAAGGCATGGGTGGGGTGTTTGCACTCAAGAAAAGTGTCTTTTGAAACTGCCCATAGCTGAGGGTGAATCTACAAACCTTAACCAACCCCCCTGTAGCTGAAGTTTTCCTGGGTCCCACCTGGCCTGTGGTCAGGACAAATCTCTCTCACCCACCAGTCCTGCAGGCGCTTGGACCCAAATAAACACACAGAGACTTATATTACTTATAAACTGTATGGCCATGGCAGGCTTCTTGCTATCTAGTTCTTATATCTTAAATTAACCCATTTCTATAAATCTATACCTTGCCACGTGGCTCGTGGCTTACCAGTATCTGTACATCTTGCTTCTCATGGCAGCGGCGGCTGGCAGCATCTCCTGACTCAGCCTTCCACTTTCCAGAATTTTCCTCTCTGCTTATCCTGCCTATACTATACTTCCTGCCTGGCTACTGGCCAATCAGTATTTTATTTATCAATCAATCAGAGCAACACATTCACAGCATACAGAAGGACATAACAGAAATGGGCTGAGTTTAAGTGTAAGAGCTAGTCAGTGGTAGGCCTGAGCTAATGACTGAGCAGTTTTAAATAATATTAACCTGTGTGTGTTTATTTGGGTCTGAGCGGCTGCAGGACTGGTGGGTGAGAGAGATTTGTCTTGACTGTGGGCCCCAGCGGGACTGGAGAAATCTCCAGCTTACCCCCCCCCACACACACACAAATGTCAAAACAAAAGCCTGCTGACAGTCTGTGGCTGTAGAGATGCCTCAGTAGTTAAGGATGCTTTCTGCTCTTGCCATGGCCAGAGGCTTTTGTTGGGGACCCTGCACCTGATTTCATTGTGTTACTCCCCCAGTGACCTTTGCTGGGTCATTACATGAAGGTGTTTGCTGGAACGGAAAGGCAGTTTGTAATAGGAGGGACATTGGGTGAACCTGACCTGACCCAGGGCCTGGAGTTTGGGGAGTATGGGGGACAAGGACAGATCTCCGTGGAGGCAAAACTCACCTGAGACCTGACAGGAAACCAGATTCCTGGAGGAACCTGAGGGAAAGGTCAGGCTGGGGAGGGAACAGCATGTGCAAAGGTCCTGGGTGTTGTAGAGCCTGCTCTGTCCAAGCAGAGGGGACTCCAGAAGTGCCACGATGGAGTGGTGATAGGAAGTGGGTCTTGTTCTAGGGCTTGGGTGCAGGATATGAGGGGACACAGGGCTGCTGAAGGGGCCTCCAGGGTGAGAAGGAGATGCCTGGCCTAGGGATTTCTAGTTGTATGCTTCTGTGGGGACGGACCCAGAGATTCTTTAGCCTGTCCCTGCAAGTGACTTCCTGGCCACGGTTGTGTCCCTGCATGGTGCTGAAATTATTAAAGTTGTTGTATGTTGGGGGACAAACAGTCCTCCTGGCTACAGCTGTGTGAAGAGGAGAGTTAACTATTTCCTTACATAACACAAGTAACATAGGTGTCCAAACGTGTGTGTGTGTGTGTGTGTGTGTGTGTGTGTGTGTGTGTGTGTACACTCAGGGGAGGATTACAAAAAGTAGGAAAATCAGCCACAGGGACACTGAATAATTAAGGGGTGACAAGTGGTGGCTGCATTTCAAGGAGGCTCATTCCTCAGCCTGTCACCTTCCCTGGTCCGCACGGCAAGCCCTGCTGAAGATTCCCTTAATTAAAGTTTATGTCTGTTTCCTCGGCCTTCATTCTTGCAAACTGGGTGATATTGTCTCCGAACAATGCTTTTCTGCGCAGAAGAGTTGGATCACCACCGCCTTCCCTCTTCTCCCCGAGGAGGAACTGTCACCTGAACCTCCTCAGGTCATCCATTGCCCTTGAAGGATCCATCCTGAAGCATCATCTGAAAATTATGGCTCCTGAGACAGAACAAAACATGCTGTTTCCTGCCAGGACGGGCTTCCCTCCTGCAGAGTCTAGAGCCAGCCCATGGCCCGTGCTAACGACCTCTGTCCCTGGTGTGGCCCTTCCTGTCTGTCTCTTCTGGAGCTGGACTGTTGACATCTTCTCTCCCGGTGACCCTGAAGCCCTGAGAGGCCTCTTGGCTTGGCATCGTCTCCTTGCCTTCCCCGGCTCGTTCTCTCGATGCCCATGAGTGTAACTTGACTGCATCCCTGCCATGCTGGCCACCTGCCCCACTGTGGGGAAGGACGTTCTCAAGTTCAAGGTCCCTGGCAGGTAAGCAGCACAATTTCACATTCACAGACATCCTCTCCCTCCCGCATCAACCGCCCATCAGGAAAATCGGAGCTTGGTGCCGCTCGTGAAGGAGCAGGTGATGTATGAGCCTGTCTGCGGGTGCCAGGTCCTGATCTGTGTCCCGGTGAATAAGAAGCCACTTAAGAGTGTCAGGCAAGCAGGGCCTGCCCCTCCTCCGTGTTTAACTTTGACTGGGCTTTTGTGGAATTTTGGGGCGGTGACATGGCAGAGCCCATGTCATCAGATCAGCACCACAGAGGCAGAGTGCAGAATGGTGTCAAAGGTCCGGTCCCTCCTTCCCAACAGGGCATTCTGTGTTGCCAGTATGAGTCCTGCCCAGGGACCCACAAGACCAGAGTTGACCAAGAGAGCTGGGTGAGGGGCCTGGGAATTTGGGTCAGAGACTTTTGTCAGAAGATGAAGGTCATCCAGGCATAGCCTACAGGATTCTGCCCCACACCATCCATTCTGTCCCCAGGGGGTGGGTCTCAGGTCAGTGGTGGGAGTGGTGTGTCTGTCTCCTGTTCTTGGTTTTTGTTTTTGTTTTTCGAGACAGGGTTTCTCTGTGTAGCTTTTGCGCCTTTTCTGGAACTCACTTGGTAGCCAAGGCTGGTCTTGAACTCACAGAGATCCGCCTGGTTCTGCCTCCTGAGTGTTGGGATTAAAGGCGTGCGCCACCACTGCCTGTCTTTTTAGTTGTTGTTGTTTTGTTTTATTTTTGTCTCCTGTTCTTTTTGTGGCCTACACCTGCTCTGAGACCTGGTCTGACCCCTGCCCTGTGCCCTGGTGTTAACTTCACAGTCCTGGTGACACCTCATGCTGTCGTGGTCCTTGTAGGAGAAGCGGGGTTCTGGCGCATCTGAGAGAACAGACTCGGCATGAGAAATGAGTGTGGACATCCAGGCTTCACAAGACACACCACACAGGACACTGCGCAGGAGGATGGTCGGGGAGGCCACTGTTACTAGTCTCTCTTGTCTCTGTCCCTCACTGACTTGGTCACTTCCCAGAGTCATTTCCCCTGTTCTCCAGGTTGTAACATCTGGGCACTTTGTCAGGTACCAGGAATCCATACCCCAGCCTTCCAATTGAACTGTCCACATGTTTTCTCTCTTTGCAGAAGAGAAAACAGTGAGATACTATCCAGTCAACTTGGTCCCAGATGTGACAACTGGGGGCTGACAGGCCCCACGATCCTTTCTGTCTGCCTCTCTGGGCTCTGGCCAGGACTGGGAAGTTGAGGTCTGCAGCACTGGACAACAGGGTAGCTTAAGACACAAAAAGCCCTGGAGCATGAGCAGACTATCTAGAAAGTTCTTCAGGTGAAACAGAGCCAAAAGCTCCTGGAACTACCTCCCCCTCTCCATCTACTATTCTGGAACCCAAGAATGTTTCTCTGGTTGGGAAAGGCCCCAGCATGTCTCCCAGAGCCTCTACTCAGGCCCACCCTGGGCTTCCTGCCAGGGGAGGGGGTATGGGCAGTGAGTCGCAGAGTACTTGCTGGGTCAAGGAAAGGTGTGAATGAAGTTGAAAAAGCCCTGACCAGCCCAGGGCCCCACAGGCCTGGAGGGGAGAGGACCCAGCAGAGAGAACAGAAATCTAAAGAGTGAGACCATTTCCCCAAGCCAGGAGGGCGGTAAGATGACTGCATGCGCGTGTTTGTGTGTGCGCGTGTGCATGTGCGTGTGCGTGTGCGTGTGCGTGTGTGTGTGTGTGTGTGTGTGTGTGTGTGTGTGTGTGTGTGTACAGCATGCTAATCAATACTGTCTTTTGAAGAGAGGGAGGGAGGTTGGTTCCTGACAGAGCTGTGAGGAGGATGGAGCAGAGAAGACCCTCAACAGACAGACTCTGGGCTGGTCCTGCCTCCTGCGAGGACACCTTGGTCAGTTCACACTGGGTTCTGAATTCACCTGACGGGCTGATGAGCCTGGATAGGCTCTCTTGATTGCACCTGCTGCCCTGGCCTGGCTCTTGCACCAGTGAGGAGGCTCAGGACACCCCAATGCTTCTGTTCCCACCTCTGCACACTCACTCCTGCTCCTCTCTCTTGGTGTCCACACAAGCAAAGGCTGCCGGTGCCCTGGGCTTGATTTCTTTTTACCTTGTAGCGATTTCAAGGTGGCTGCAGTGGAATGAGAGCCCTGGTGGGCACCTGGAGCAGCTGTTTCCATGGGACCCACCGTTCTTACCGTGGAGCCTCATGCTGGAGACACAGTGAGGGCCAAAGGTGATCTGATAACAGCAGCGTTGGGTGCTCTTCAACCGCATCTCCAGTTAGTGGCTCTCAGAACCTGCAGTTTTTCAATTTTCTAGTAAAAGAAATTTCATCATAGAAGATCTAGTTATCAATTATGAAACCCAAGAATTCCAATGTATCACCTTATGAGCTTTCCGCTGGAATTTAGTCTTAGAGATGGCCCTGGGGACCTGCCTTTTCTGTACAAAGGTCCATCTGTGTCCTGCCTCAGTTACTCTAGAGGGAAACTGAGTCTGGCATTCAAAGCTCACTGTGGGGCAGAGATGGATCCCCTCTGCCACGATCCACTTCTCCTCTATGACGCTGAAGATGTCTTTTGTGTTTCTCCCTCCACGTGTAGGAGTCACGGGAGTGGTCCCCTGTGGCACTGCCCCCTCCACTGCCCCCTGGCTTCCTGAGGCAAGAGCATTGCTGTAGACCTGGCCTGTCACATGCTCTTTCCTGGAACCCTGAGTTTTTGAGTGAATGAAGAAAAGGAGGGCATACAGAGGGTGGCAGTCCTCCAGGGGATGTGTCCTGTCCCAGGATCCCAGCTTAGGATGGGAAATGCTGCACCCTGGCCACCATGGCTCTTGTGTTCCCAACATGGTATCCCCACATTCAACTGCTTTGAGAAGAGCCTACTCTCACACATTGTCTAGGTGACTGAGGACCTTGACTGCAACCTCAGCCCATCTGTTGGCCAGTGACACGTCCCTTTTGGACAATTGTAGAATGTGTGAACAGGATGACGTAGAGAAAGAGGACCCACAGAGCCCGCCGTGGCTGAGTGGTGGAACCCAAGCCTAGAGTGTGTGAGTCCTGGATTCCTGCTGCTGAGGCAGGGCAGGAGATACAGATTAAAAGGGCCATGAACCAGCCTGACTTTTCTAGACCAGACCAAATCTTTAATTTTCTTAGTCTCTTTTTAAAACTTTAAAATCATGACTCATGACTGGAGAGATGGCTTAGTGGTTAAGAGCACTTGCTGCCCTTCCAGAGGACTGGAGTTTGATTCCTAGCATGCACACGATCACTCACAACTGTCTGTAACTCCAGTTGTAGGGGATCTACTCCCTCTTCTGACCTCCAGCATCAGGCAAGCATGTGATACACAGACATACATGCAGGCAAAATGCCAATGCATATATAAAAATAAAATAATTAGAAAACATTTTAAAATGTATTGAGATAAAATTAATATGAAATCCACTCTATAAAGGAATATAATTGAAGTTATTGAATTTTTTTGAGATAGGGTCTCATCATGTAGTCCTGGCTGTCCTGAACTCACTCTGTAAACCAGGCTGTCCTCTAACTCACAGAGATCCTCTTGCCAATGCCTCTTGAGTGCTGGAATTGTAGGTGTGAACCACCACACCCAGCACTGAGTGCTCTTTAACATTTACAAGGCTGGAAGTTCATCACCACTTTTCTAACTCCAGAACAAGTGTCGTCCTGTGCCCACCAGGACTGTTCACCTTCACACAGCTGTCCTACGCCATCACCAACTTATTTCCTGTTCCTGTGGACTTGGCTCTTTGGGAGGGGTCACAGGCACAGAATTGCACACCTGCATGCCTTCTGTGTCTGGCCTCTTTCACTTGGCACAAGGCTCTCAAGAGTGTGAAGTCCTTCACCTCTTTTGGTTTTAAGCAACGTACATATCCATTTTTAGTTTTTAGTTTTAAGTGAGCAATATGTTAAATTACCTTACACAGGCAGACAAACTCCGAGTGTCTCTCCCCTCCTCCCAACTGTCATCAGCTTGGGTAGTCAGGGAACCTGACCTCAGTGAAGCCGAGTGAACCTCAGGTCCTTTGCACAGTCCTTTCGGACTGGAAACTGGGGAAGCTGCTCTCCAGTCCCAGGAGTTTCGTAACTGGGATATGGGAGCCTGCCTTGGCTGTCACTATCAATGCCAGGATTGAATCTGTAAGTTGAGCTTTATTTACAAAGTGTTATAAATAATAAAAGCTGCTGCAGTTATAATGAGAGATAAACAGCACAAAATGATTCAGTAGAAAGGAAGCAGATACAAATCAGCCCCAGAAGGACTTCATTAGGGGAGTTTAGGGCATCATGGCTACAGACGGTCACGATGGGGCCCTGACAAGGGAGAGTGAAACTTCAGGTCTGGAAATGAGTCTCATTAGGAGTGGTAGCCAACACAGATAGCCTGATGGGGGCCCTGCTGTCAGTGCAGAGAAGAAGAAATCGCTTGCATTTATTTATTTATTTATTTATTTATTTATTTATTTATTTATTTATTTATTTAGGAAGTAAGTCTCATACCATGTGACTTAGCCTTCATGCCAGGGGTCACAAAGCAGGAAGACACCAGGAAAATGTAATTCAAGATTGTCTTAGGCCTGGGTATGGATGAGGATGGGGTGGGGAGGAGCCAGGATTGCAGTCTCAAGTGGAAAGGAGACTTCCCTGAGGCCACAGCAGGCTCTGTCCAGAGAGGGCTTCGGGGGCAGGGGACAGTGGAAGAGACAGTGTGTGTGGTCTGATATCTGGGAGAGGGGTGGCTAGAGGGTGTGTACCCTTAACACGGAGCAGGTGACCTGAGAGGACAGAGGGTGGAAACTGTAGTCTGCCTCACGTCTCATCTCCTGCCGCCGGCGGGTCATGTAAGAAGTGTGAACAAATGCAAACAATCCTTTCAGAACGGTCCCTTGACCTTCTTTCTGGTCAGGGGCCAACCTTGGCTCTGCGATTCACTGTGCTGGTGCTCTTTGCTATGGCCCCCTGCACAGCCCCATCTTGTAGTTTCTCTGGTTTTGCGTATTCCCAGGATTCCCAGGGCCACTGAGCCCTTTGCTCCTCCTGGCGGTGTGCCACCGGGGTTAGAAGCTAACTCAGAACAGACAGTGTTACAAGTGTGGGCCGGCTACTTGCCATGCGGACTTGCAGGCTCGTTTCTGCAATGTGAAGTCCAAATGTGTCCTCACAGCAGACTATAAAAGTGCCGGCCCCCCCCCCGCCCCCCCCCCCCGCGCCCTTGTCGTGCATCAATCCCTCCATTGGAAGACGGTAGTTCCTGTCCTGTTTGAGTTCCTATCTTGACTTCCTGTGATGATGAACGTTGATATGGAAGCATGAGCCAAGTAAACGCTTTCCACCCCAGGTTGCTTTGGTCATTGTGTTTTATCACAGCAATAGACACCCAAACTAAGACATATCTGCTAGGTAACACTTTACCCTTGAGCCACATCCCCAGTCCCATTTTTTCACTTTTTTATATTGTGACAGTGTCTCAACTCAGTCTGTAGCCCAGCATGCTCTTGAATGTACCATCCTCCTGCCTCAGCCTCCTGAGTGCTGGAGTCTGCCACCAGGCTTGTGCTTCATGGGTTCACATTCTACAGGGAAGAGAGATAATGGATGAATGAGTATAAACTATAGAGTAGTTTATGGGAGTGTGTATTGTTGCATTAAAGGAGCTGAGTGTAGGATGAGATAGCTTCCAGGTCAGGCAGCAGGGTCAGGGTTAGGATGTGATGACCTAGCAAAGGCCAAGTCCAAGTGACACCAGGGTGAGCTGCCTCAGAAGTGGTTCCAGAGTCAGACTTGGTGATAATGAGCCAGGGAAAGGCAGAGTACGGGAGGGGCGTGTGTCAGGCAGGTGTGCAGCCTGAACCTGGTGACCGCAGGGCAGCTCTGCTCCCCGAACTGAGGAACATTATGCCGGGGGGCGGGGGGGGGGGATACCCGAATGGTTGAGAGGACTGGAGGCTGGGGAAAGGCACCCCAGGCAGAGGGCAAAGCAAGTGTCAGCCTGGGTCCTTTCCTGGGCTGACAGGAACCAATCACGTGGCAGCAGAGAGAAGACCCCCCCCCCCCCGGCCTCTAGCAGGTCACGTGCTTCTTCCAGACTCTCAGTCAGGCGGAGTGTGGTTTGAATATGCATGTGTAGCCCTTTGATAAGATCACAGAAAAAGAAAACTCATTATTAAGTTTTTAAAGGTTGTTCTGTGTGGCAGGGTTCTAGCTTGCATTTGCGAGCAGGCTGACGGCAAGGCTGATGATAGAGGGCAAGAAAGGCTCTTGACTCACATGAGCAGAGAGGAGACCTCAATTTGAGAGCAAAATGCCCACTAGACCTTTCTCCTCCATGCTCGACTACTGTGCTTCACGAAAAGAGAAGGTGCATGCATGATCCCCCAAAATGATCTGCCCTGGTGCATGCATGATCCCCCAAAATGATCTGCCCTGGTGCATGCATGATCCCCCAAAATGATCTGCCCTGGTGCATGCATGATCCCCAAAAATGATCTGCCAGAGTGCATGCATGATCTCCCAAAAATGATCTGCCCTGGTGCATGCATGATCTCCCAAAAATGATCTGCCCTGGTGCATGCATGATCCCCCAAAATGATCTGCCGTGATGTCACTGTTCTCATGGCGACTAAAATGACAACTCACACAGGCCTGCAATCCTAGCCTTTGGAAGGTGGAGGCAGGAGGATCAGGAGTTTACAGTCATCCTCAGCTACACAGCTAGTCTGAATCTAGCCTGAACTACATGAGATTCTATCTTAAAAAAAGAAGAAAAGAAATTCCTAACCCCAACAAAAGCCCAGTATCAGTCACTGAAATAGCCATGTGTTTTAGTTAACAACCCGATATTTTGTAGATACCACCTAGAGCCTGATGTTGTGGTTTGGATGTGGAATTCCTTCCATAGACTCACACATTTGGACGTTTGTCCCCAAGATGGACATGCTTCCGGGAGGCTGTAGAACCTTTGGGTGGAGTCTAACCCGAGGAGGTGCATCACTGGAGTGTGGGAGTCGCAGATCTCCCTGCTTCCCGTTTGGCTGTCTGCTTCCCGTTCTACTGAGGTCTAAGGAGCCCCAGCCACAGGTTCCACCACCGTGAACTCCGTTATGCCTTCCCATCATGATGGGTGGTACCTTCTCAACCAGGAGCCAAAATCAAACCCTTCCTTCCTTCCTTCCTTCCTTCCTTCCTTCCTTCCTTCCTTCCTTCCTTCCTTCCTTCCTTCCCTCCTCCCTCCCTCCCTCCCTCCTTCCCTCCCTCCCTCCCTCCATCCCTCCCTCCCTCATTTCCTTCCTTCCTCAGTTGCTTCTGAAGGGTGTTTTGTCACAGTGCTGAGTGACACCACTTATATGCCTGGATCCTGAGCAGCTAGCCACTGGGGTTTGGAAAATTTGTGGAAGTGTCCTGAGACACACAGGAAGAAAATTAAGACCCAGTGTAACAAATTCTACCACTCACGGGTAAGGATATTTCCCGGGAGCATTCTGATGTACCTCTGCCCATATAGGTGTGTGCTGGTGGTTGGGGGCGGGGCGTGAGGTTGTGACGGGCACAGTGATAGATCTAACATTTTTATTTTCTATTGTAGCCCAGCATGGCCATTTTCTGCGTCATTCTACAATGACATCATAGGTTTTAAAGAGACCAACAAAGACTCTCCACGTCCTCTGACCCCCCATCTCTTTCTTCATTCTCTTGTTTTCAACATTTGCAATGCTTCTCATTTTGCTTTCTAAACAAAGCTGCGATGGACATCTATATGACCTCAGTGAGGAGTGAATCTCCGTGGTGTGTGTGTGTGTGTGTGTGTGTGTGTGTGTGTGTGTGTGTGTGTGTACGTGCGTGCTCACGTGCACGTGTGTGTGTTTTCAGGTATATGTGTGTATGTAGAGGCCAGAGATCAACCTTGGTTTGGTCTCAGTTTTTCAGAAGCCCTCACACACGGTTGGTTTTTGAAACAATGTCTCTACTGGGATCTGAAACTTGCTGATTAGGCTACACCAACCACCCAACAAGCCCCAGGTATCCATCCCCCCGTCTCTGCTTCCCCAGCCCTGGGACTCTAGGTGTGTGCCATCGTGCCCAGCTCTTCCAGGGGTGCTGAGGAGAGAACGCGGGTCCTCGTGCTTGTACGGCAAACACTTGACTGAGCTGTCCCCTGGGCCCCCTCACTCCCCCGTCATCTCCTTTCCCTTCTCTCTCCCTTTGTTCCTGAGACAGGGGCTTACGTAGCCTAGGCAGTCCTCCAGCTCACAGCCCTCCTGGCTGAGATTACAGATGTGAGCCACAAGAGCCAGCAAGAAGCTTTCTTAATATGAATTGAAATGTTCTTATTGTAAGTTCTAACAGCCTGAGCCGCCAGGTGAGTCAGGGTTAGGAACCTTCTAGACTCAGATGGGGAGTCCACCACATGACTTTCAGAGCCTGGGTTTGTCATCATCATCCCATGAGCTCACTGTATCTCACCGAGCGTTGGCTTTGCTCCTCCCATCTGATAGACTTTGTAGTTCGGAGATTCCACTGCAGGAAGTGGCAGCCCCCTGTTTCACGTTCTCAGGAACAGATAGGGATTCGTCCAGAGGCCGTCGAAGTACAGACCGTCACAGACAGGCAGTCATCCCAGCAGAGCATTCCAGACTCGGGGACCGCAGCTGCTCTGTGCCAAACCCAAGCATGGCCCTTCTTGGGCTCAGAAGTTGGTCTTTGGCTCTCAGCAGTTCTGGGACGGAGTCTGAGGTGGCAGGTGGCTAGCATCTGGCTTCTGGTTGTCGCAGATTCGCCCTGGCATGAGCCTGTGGTACTGCAGGTCCAGGCATGTCTACAGTGCTCTGTCTGTGGCACCCCTACTTGGCCTCCCTCTCACCTCAGTTCTTCAGCCCCTCCCGCACGGTTGTCCCAAGTTTCCCAAATGTCCCAAACCTATTTCACGGCTCTCAGGAGGCCGATTAGAGCTGTTCCCACTTCTGTGTTAAACGGTTATAACCACAGGCATCAGGCTGGGCCCTGTATCAGCTGCAATTCACCATTTCGATCACAACCACCCCCCCACCCCCCCACCCCCGCCAGGCAACCGTGGGATTCTAGTGGCTGATCAGTGGGACTGGGGCCTGAGTGTCCCTGTCTCATTTCAGGGAACTGATGCGTGACATGACCCTGCAGGTGTGGAGAATCTAATCTCCTCTTCGATGGCTTTTCTGTGTGTGTGTGTGTGTGTGTGTGTGTGTGTGTGTGTGTGTGTGACCCAGGTTGGGAGGGAGGCTGTCTGCAGCCCATTTGTCAGCCCCAGAAGTCTTGCAGGAAGATATGCAAATCAACCCAACTGCCAACACTCCCTGCTTCAGGAGGGCAGAACCCATGAGCCCTCAGGTCACAGTGGGCAGGAGGCCCCGGGCTAGAGAGGGGCAGCAGGTGACATGACCATTGGCAGGAGATGCTGGGAGGTAGAATCTCAGCCGAGACCCCGAGTCAAGGTGCCAGGGCCAGTGCTCAAGTCCCCATGAGTCTGTATGTCCTGGCCTTGGAGGGGCTCCCCTTACGCTCTTCTCAATACTCCAGAGACCCCTGAAGTCCTGTGGGGGTGCCTTGGAGCTGCTTTGCCATCCCACAATGTCCCAGAAGAACCCTCCTAGAGCACTTAGACTTGTGTGCTCTTCCTGGGTCATGGGTGTTGGGTCACTGATCAGGTTTCCAGATGGCAGGTGATGGATTCTATATTCAATCTCAAGGCAGGAAGAGGAGAAGTGTGCAGAGGTGGGAACAGAAGCATTAGGGCATCCTGGGTCTCCTTGAGGTGCAAGAGCCAGTCCAGGGTAGCAGGCGCAATCAAGAGAGCCTATCCAGGCTCATCAGCCCGTCAGGTGAATTCAGAGCCCAGCGTGAACTGACCAAGGTGTCCTAGAAGGAGGCAGGACCGGAACAGAGTCTGCACCAGGGTCTTCTCTGCTCCATCCTCCTCACAGCTCTGTCAGGAACCAACCTCCCTCCCTCTCTTCAAAAGACAGTATTGATTAGCATGCTGTACACACACACACCCACACCCACCCACACACACACACACACACCCACACACACCCCACAATGCACTCTAAAACACAAACAAGCTCTTTATGCCCTAATACAAGTTTTTCATCTGCCCTCTATTTGACCTTACATTTTCTTTCCACATCCGGGCTTCTAAAATGAGCATAAACCGACATTAGGGAAAGAGAAAGTGAGTTGGGCGGGGGTGAGGTGGCAGCTTCAATCTGTCAAATGGCCTTTTCCCTGCGGAAAATGCCACCAGATGGGAATGGATTAAGTCTGTCATAGAGCTGGTTACAGCCAGAGGTGAGAGGCTTTGGAGTAACTGTTGCCCGGATAATGCCTCATTGAAGACACTGGTGAATGATGAACCCTGGGCACAGTGTACTAAACAGGGCTCTCTGGAGGCCAGACCCACAGTGTGTGTGTGTGTGTGTGTGTGTGTGTGTGTGTGTGTGTGTGTGTGTGTGTGTGTGTATGTATGTGTGTGTATGTGTGTATGTGTGTGTATGTGTGTGTATGTGTGTGTGTATGTGTGTATGTGTGTATATATATGTGTGTGTGTGTATATGTGTGTGTGTATATGTGTATGTGTGTATGTGTGTGTGTATATATGTGTGTGTATGTGTGTGTGTGTATATATGTGTGTGTATATGTGTGTGTGTATGTGTGTGTGTGTGTGTGTGTGTGTGTGTGTGTGTGTGTGTGTGTATTTTATAAGTAGGTGTTGGGGATGTAACCCGGTGGATGCAGTGCACACCCGGATTCACAAGCCCTGGGTTTGATCTCTGGGATCACATAAACCTGGCCTATGTTCTAGCACTTGTGACCTAGAAGCAGGAGGAATAGGCGTTCAAGGTCGTCTTGACTACATAATATATCTGAAGCCAGCATTGGGGAGCCTGTTTCAGAGAGACACACAAAGGGTTCTTTTAGGAAATTGGCTCACGTGGTTATGGAACATGCCATGTCCAAAATCTGTGGGTGGGCTGGCAGACTGGAGGACCAGAGACAAGCCAACACCGTAGCTCAAATCCAAAGTCAAATCCTGAGGGAGGGAGGCTCAGTCTGTTCTTCTAGTCAGGCCTGCAGCTGATTGGATGAGGCCCCGCCACAGTATGGAAGGCAATCTGCTCCCTTTAAAGTCCAGCGATGTGATGTTAATGTCACTCAGTGTCCCAAGCCATCTAAAATAATGTTTGACCACATGTCAGCACCGTGGCCCAGGCATGTTGACATAAAGAATTAATTACCCATTCACATGGGCTCGGATTGTCAAGACTTTGCTGTCTGAATATGTGTTGTTGTTGTTGGTGGTGGTGTGTGTGTGTGCGCCCATTCTTCTTTCTGTTTCCCAGTTCAGGGCTTCGCTGTTGTTCCTTCCCGCCCACATTTCTTGAGAGTGCCTCTGTGCTTGAACCAAATGGCTCCTACCATTTCCTGACCACTGTGATTGGTCTGGCGATGGGCATGTGATGGAAGTTGGGCCAATGAAAAGACTTCTGAGGCTTTGGGAAAGCCGTGGGTGCAGAGATTGTGGGGTGAGGGCCACTGGTGTCATCTCTTACTGGTTTATTTGGCTTACATTTGCACATTGCTGCTCATCATCACAGGAAGTCAGGACAGGAACTCAAGCAGGCCAGGATCTTAGAGGCAGGAGCTGATGCAGAGGCCATGGAGGGGAGCTGCTTACTGTCTTGGTCCCCATGGCTTGCTCAGCCTGCTTTCTTATAGAACCCAGGACCACCAGCCCAGGGTGGCACCACTCACCAAGAGCTGGACCCTCTCCCATTGATCACTAATTGAGAAAATGCCTTTCAGAGGGATCTCATGGAGGCATCTCCTCAACTGAGGCTCTCTCCTCTCTCATGACTCTAGCTTGTGTGAAGTTGACCTCAAACCAACTAGTACACTCCCCAACTTGCTTTTTGGTCATGGTGTTTCATCACAGCAGTAGAAACCCTATCTAATGTGATATATACATATGTAGAAGGCATTGGGCATCCTGCTCTCTCTCTCTCTCTCTGCCTCATTTCCTTGAGACAAGATCTCTGACCAAAACCAGAGCTAAGCTGGTGGCCAGAATGCCCAGCCATCCTGTCTCCCAACTCCCTAAAGTGTTGGGGTTACAGGAGTGTTCCAAAGTACCTGACTTTTTAAAAAAAGATTTTATTTTTTAAAGGTATGTATGTGCATGCATGTCTGTGTATGGGTTTGTGCATGTGAGTACAGGTACCCTTGGAGGCCAGGAGAGAGAATGTTGGAGCCCCTGGAGCTGGAGTTATGGACAGTTGTGAGCCACCAGCATGTGTGCTGGGAACTGAACTCAGGTCCTCTGCAAGAGCATTGTGTGTCTGTAACCACTGAACAATCCTTCTAGCCCCATGCTTGGCTTTTTGTGTGAATTATGGGAATCTGAACTCAGGTCCTGATGTCTGCCCAGCCCCAGCCCCTGGCTTTGAAACCATGATATGGAGCGATCACACTGAATGTGCCCATGCCAGCCACCTGCTGTCAGCAGTCACCAGATGTCTGCTTTTCTCTGCACCTGCTGTGTTGCTGGACAGCTTCAGCCCTTTGTGCACGCGCTGTCCCTGCTTCCAGGGGTCCTTTGGGGTGAGGGGACAGGAGATGTGTCTTCATTCTCCTACTGCTGGCTATTTGGAACAGTTCCACTTTGAGCCACAAAGGAGAAGTGTCACGAGAATTCTTATACATTCCTCCTGTGTACAAGCGGAAGTCCTTCCAACCAGTAGCTTCCATTTTGGGGGTGCAGGGTTTGATTTCAGCCCAGGTAAGGAATATCACTTTATCATAACCCCAGCCCCCATGAGAAATCAGCATCTCCCATTGCACACCCCGCCATTTACTGTGAGTGAGTGGCTGAGTATCTATTCTATCTCATTTAAAAGGTGGCTGGTTTTTCCACACGGCACTTGGGAAGCCCATCCTCAGCCACATACTGAGGAATGGAATTGCCCAAGCAGTGCAATTGGCAAAGTCACCAAACAGTCACGTGTCTTAAAAGTGGTTGCCCCAGTCTCTCTCCTGTAGCTGGGGACAGTCCTACCCTCCCAGATGCTTGGACTACGTTGGTGACATTGTACCTTCCTGCCTGAGTCCAAGACGTTCCGTGTGGACTGGCTATTCATTTTACCTTCTGTGAGGCTCCGGCCCTTCCCTCATGCCTGGTTCTACTGGACTGCCTCTACTTTTCTCCTTTTCTTTCCTGAGGGTCTTGTCACTTACTCTAGGTGTTCATTCTGGTGGCTGCTTCCGTCCCTCCAGGGTCAAACGGATACCTCCCGTGGAGGGGAGTGGGGTAGAGGACAGGAGATCAGAGCCCAGGGTGGGCTGGCCCACAGGGCCCGAGTGCCACCAGGAGATGGAGGGCCTGGTAGATGGCTGTGAGCTGAAGAGCACTGGGACTTCTCTGGCGTGATTCTGCTATGGTTGGCTCAGCGGAGCTCACTTCTTCGAGAAGACTCAGCCTTGGCCATCCCAGGGGCCTGTGGTTCAGACCCGGGCCTTGACATGGTCATGTACACAGCTACACCTGGCCCTGTGTGGCAGCCCTGGGACCTGCTCTGCCCTGCTGTCATTTGTGACTTCTCTCACATCCATCCCCTCCTGTGCCTGGCTGTTTCTCAGCCTCATTACACCCGGGCACGCAGACAGAGGTTCAGGCAAACGGCTCGTGAAGCATCTTTTTAAAGGTTAATGGTGGCTGTTGAGGGAAGAGGGGGGCATGATTGGATGTGCTCTGTGATGGTGTACTGTTTTCAATTAAGTGAGAATAAAGAGTCCAGTGTTATGGCAGACACCTGACTGGCTTACCAAGGAGCCTGGGAGCTGGACCATTGCCCCTATGAGCTGTGTTTTTCCATTGATAATCTGCTCAGGGGAGGGCAGTGGGTCAGGGGAGCCCAAACTCTGAGTCCAACTTGGCTGGATGGCTGTGTGGAGAGGGACTGTGTAGATGTCACACCCTGGCTAGGTGGCCTCTGGGAAGGAGGGTGTCTGAGCTCAACCCAGGTGCTCAGGGTGCAAGTTTGGACTGAAGTTGGCCCGGGGGAAGGAGGACATCACTAGAGATCTCTGCTGTGTCCCTTGTCACCCAGTCCTCACCTTCATTCAGCACCATTCGAGCTGTCATCAGTCAGAATGAGACAAGATTTGGCCACTGTGACAAAGGAGGATGGTCAGGGACACGAGCAGGCCGTCTCCTCCCCGGGCCTCAGTTTCCCCAACACCCATGCAAATTCATTCATGTATATGCCTGTATCACAGTCATACCTACACACATTGACTCACATTCATAATTGTTCATGGTGGTTGTCAACCTGACTGGATTCAGAGTCAACTGAGGCATGAGCTTCCGCGTGAGGGATTGTCTAGATTGAGGTTAGCTCTTAAGAATGTGTGTGAGGAATTTTTCTTGGTCATATTAACTGAAGTGGGAAGACACACCCTGAATTTGGGGGCAGCACCTCCCGACAGCGGTCCACATAAAGGGAGATCTGAGGGAAGACCTTAGCTCTTTGACTCAAAGACTTTGCAACTTGCTGGCAAGTCCAACTGCTCTGCTGCTGCTGCTGCTGCCGCTGCCGCCGCCGCCGCCGTCACAGCTGCTGCATCCCTCCCCTGATGTCAGGACCCAGTTTCTGGGTGTTTCTAATGTGGACTGAAGACCAGAGGTCTCCAGAAATCCTCCAGGCCTGCAGTATGAGGTTGAGGCTGGAGGTGTGGAGCCGCATGGACTGAGCAGGCACTCAGCTCTCAGCCTCTCCAGCGGGAAGGCAGCCATTGTCGGACTACAGCAGATGGTATGTAAGCCAACCCAACAAATCCCATTTTAATATTCTGTTCCTCTAGAGAACTCTGATTAATTCTGTATTCATGTGCTCACACACTCATGCATACAGCCATTGCACACCCATTACACACATGTCTACTCTCGTATGTCTATCTACCCATGCAAACATGCATACACGGCCATACACACTTCCCATGTGAACACATACAGGCACACACATACACTGACATTCATACACTCTCAATTACACACTCACATATACACATTTACACACACCCACACCCATATACTCATGTATAGTTGTGCTCATTCACACACACATGCATAACACACACCTACACAGACACATACGCTTACACATAAACACATCATACTCACTTTAACTCACAGGTGAGCAAGTCAGGCAAAATGGAAATGCCAGCGTGCCTGGGCCTCCTCACCGAGTCCCTAGGACCTGCTCATCACAGCAGGGAGTCCTGGTTGACCTTGGTGACTCCCTCTCCTCTCCATGGCAACCAGTCTGACACCTGTTTGTCAGGTTAAAAGCCACGGGCTGACATGATCTCTCATGTTAACTCATGTGGGTCAGCTGATCAGCTGTTGATCATGCCCTGTGAGCTGAGGCAGCGGGCTCATGACTGACCCCTGCTACACAGTGTGTGTTGGGGGTGGGTTTGGTACAGCTGGGCTGAGGCTGGGGTTAAATAGTGTGAATACAGTCCACGGCAATGGCTCACAGTGCTGACGGCAACAAGCGCTGATCCTCAAGGTTATATCAGACCTAGTGAGCTCCAGTGTGTCCATCAGGAAGTGGGTAAAACCTACAATTGCCAACTTGATGGACCCTCCCCCAACCAAACCCCCTCAGTGGGGGAGGGGGTGGCTGGGGGAGGCTCTGAATGTGTCCACACAGTGCTCTCCAGTGACTGGAGGTGACCAGGGCCGTGGAAACCCAGGCCGGTTGGCAGGCTCTAAACTTTGCGTTTTGTGCTCTCTGGTTGTGGGACACACTGGGTTTGTGTCCTCACAATGTTGTCCCTCCTTTCAGGGTCACTTCCAAAGAATGCTAAGTGGCAAGCACCAGAGCTCGGCATTTGACGCTCTGTGGGGACCAAAGCAAACCTCCTTTGTGAGCCGTGACAGCGCTGCTGGCCGCTGGCTGCGGTCCTTTAGCTAGGAGGGGATTTACTCGGCACTTGCTGCATAAGCACCCGTGAAATCAGCCTATGTTCTCTAGCCGGGCAGACTTTGATACTGAGGAGGGGCCCTGTCCCAGTCTGGCTCCAACTGGAGAGCAGAGTCCAAAGCAATGGCCAAACGGCCACTTGTGCCAGGTGCTCAATGGGGCGAGAGATTTCTTGTGAGCCGCTGACACGGTGATTGCCAGCTCCTGACCCTGCTCAGCCGGGCTGGGGTATAAGTCCGGCTGAAGCCGGCGCTCATGTGTGCTGGGGGCTCTTTGAGGGCCCTGGCTGCTGCGGTCAGATGCTCTTCTCCACTTTAGCCTCCTCTCCCGGGCCACCCCCGAACCCAGGTGTCCAGCATCACACGAGGAGTTCAAGCCACGGTCCTCAAGGCATCGGGAGGAGGCTGCATGCTCTGCTTCTACCCTCCTGTCCTTGAAGGGGGTCTGGGTTGTATGTAGGGGCTGGTGCATGGGATGCCGGGGGCTACCATGGCAGAGAAAGATGAATCTTGATGTGTGACTCCCCCCCCCCGACCCACTCCCCAAGCAGGGGTACTGCTCTCTGTCCCAATTTTTTGCCCCTTGGGACCTTAAGGGGAGGAACTTCCACTGAGGATCAAGTGTCTCTCACTCACTCTTTCTCCCTTTGGTCTCTGCCAGACAAACACTGGCAACCCTTTTTGCAACTTCTCTGGGACAAGTCACTGTCCCAGCTCTTGTTGTGCCCTATGATGTGGGTCACTGCTCTGGCTTGTGGCACTTGTGCAGTGGTGACAGCCCAGTCATACAAGGCACCCATCTTCCCCTGGGCACTGGTCCTGGGCTGAGAGAATTGGGCTGGGGGAGCTAAGGAGGCCACTTCTCTTCCTTCCTATTTCCGTGTGCCTCCAGCTCTTACGTGAGTCCTTTCTGTTTTATCAGAAGTCCCTGGTGACATCCCAGCCTGGTCACCAAGGCCAGCCCAGCCCCACTCAGCTCTTCTCCTGTGCAGGTTCAAATTCCCATTCCCTTCCTGATGGGAACACATGGCTTGTCACAGGGGAAGCCACATGGGATCCACCCTCCTGGTGTCCTTCTGCAATAAACACAAGCCCAGCTGTCCTCATGAAGCACCCACTGTATACACGGGGCCAGGAGCCCATGGAGGGGGCAGTGTGTGCTGCACTGAGGACCAGGCCTGATGTCTGCAGCAGTGCCTCCACGGTTCCTCGAGAGCAGGAGGGCAGTGCATGACTGACCCTGGAAAAACCGATTCCCCAGGCCCACTGTGCTTCATGAGTCAGTGTCGACATCATGGTGGATGACTGGGAACTCTACGCATCTTCGGCTCTTCCCACCTCCACACCAGCAGCAGAGCCCACACATACTGTATGCCAGGCCCTGAGCTAAGTGTCTCCACTCTCCTAGTCCTCACAGCAGCTCTATGAGCTGGGATCATGATCATCCCTGTTCTATAGATGAGGAGATGTCATTCTGAAGTCTCTCAGCTCGAGTGTGGTATAGCTGGACCTGGGTCTCCACCCTAACCACTCACTAAGAACCTCACAAGAGGCCACGCTTAGCGATTAGAGGGAATTCTCAGAGGATTTATTGTGGCCCCTGGAAGGGTACAGTGGCTGTTGCCAGTTTTTAGGGGTAGGGCCTGAGTCCCCGCAGTCCAACAAGCTAGGTTTGGCCACTTGTCGGCAATAGGCCAATAAAAGAGACAACTAGTAGCAGAAACACAGAGGAAGGCTATTTATTCAGTGGCCACATGGAGGAGGAAGAGCAAATCAAGAGGTTCAGTGGACCCCTGGACCATGTTAGGTCCTGACAGGAGGTTTAGATTAGAGGTCTGCAGAGCTAAGCAGTCCTGGTCAAGGTGCGGCCCCACCCACCACTGACCCGCTCATCTCTCCTGCAAGGTGTTCTGACAAGCCAAGACTCTGAAATCTCATTCTGGGGACAGATTCCTTCTCTGGCTATTACCAGGTTTCAGTGGTCTCCTTCCCCCAGCATCTGGGAGCATCAATTCCTTGGGAGTCACCGTCTCCACGGTCTGATTCGGCCGTTGTCTGGACGGTAACTCTGACCTCACTCTTGGTGACCTGTCTGCCAGGAGCCCCATCCTGTGGCCACTCCTGGGCTCTGTACCTCTTCTTCCTTCAGGAGTCAGAAGAGATGTCTCCTGTTTCCCGTGTCCCATCCAAGCACGCCTGACCCTCACCGCATCACTTCACCACCATCTTACCAGTTGCTGCTTGGTGCAAAGCTACCCCTCCTGGGAACCACTGTTTCCAAAGGCTGCTGAGTACCGGACATCAACCCAGTTCTGACTCCATTCATCACAGCCCTGAAGAGAGCCTCAAAGCATTGATTGTGGGGCCAAGCTTAGAATGTGCCAGGTCCAGCATTCTTTTTAAGGGTCTCTGTCAACATTAACAATTTGCTTAAAGAGTGCATATCAAAATTCCCAGCCAAATGGCAGGCGACGGACTTACCTGTGAAAATGAGGGATCTCAGCTGGAGAAGCCTGCCTACCTACCGGCTTTGCTGTCTGGGCCGGTTGGTTTGTAACTGCCAACTTGATACAAATCTAGAATCACCTGGAAAAAAGAGTTTTTTGGTTTGTTTGTTTGGTTTTTTTTTTTTTTTTTTGGTTTTTCGAGACAGGGTTTCTCTGTGTAGCTTTGGTGCCTGTCCTGGATTTTGCTCTGTAGACCAGGCTGGCCTCGAACTCACAGAGATCTGCCTGGTTCTGCCTCCCGAGTGCTGGGATTAAAGGCATGAGCCAGCCTGGCCTGGAAAAAAGAATCTTAATGAGGAACTGTCTAGATGACCTTGGCCTGGGGGTTGCAGGTGGGGGCGAGTGTCTGTGGGAGACTGTCTTGATTAGTAGGAAGGCTCACCTTCTGTGGGTGGCACTAGTCTTTGGGCAAAAGGTCCTGGATTTCAGCTGAGCACTGACATGCATGCATTATTCTTGGCTCTCTGCTTTTGACTGGACACAGTGTGACCAGCTGCATCAAGCTCCTGACTGCCCGTGTCATCCTTACAATGACAGACCGTGACCTGGAATTCGTGACCTAGAATTCTGAACCCAGTAAACAATAAACCTTGTGCTGCTTTTAACAGAGATTTTTACAGCTGCCATAGGGGGATTTTTACAGCTGGGGCGGGGGGAGGGTAGTTTGCTAGATGAAAGGAAGAGCACATTTAGAGGCTCAGAGCAGGGGACAGGGCAGAGACCTGAGGGGCCTGTGAGGATGCTAGTTTATCTGCTGGGTTAGCATGCTGATAGGAAATGAAAATATGATAGCATCCGATCCAGCAGTATGACGTTTTATTTTATGTGTCTGGGTGTTTCACCTCCATCTATGTCTGTGCACCACATGTGTGCCTGGTGCCTGCAGAGGCCAGAAGAAGGCATTCAACCCCCTGGGATTGGAGTTACAGATGGTTGTGAACCACCATGTGGGTGCTGGGAATCAAACCTGGGTCTGCTGGAGGAGCAGTCAGGGCTTTTAACCTCGGAGTCATCTGTCCATCTCTAACATGACATTTCTTTGTGACGGCTAGGTGCCAGGTCTTCCCTGGCAGGCCCATATTGTACACACGGAAAAAAAAAAAACAAACCAGAACAAGTCAGATGTAAAACAACAGGTCCCTAAGCAGAGGTTGTCAAGGCAGTCATCCACACACAGACCTCTTACTTCACTTAACATACGGATGGGGGCATCTCTGCGGCTGCCACAGCTGCTGCGCTGGCCGCCTGGACATGGCAGTGAACACGATCCATCTGTTGACAATAGGTTCCAGCTTCAGAGGATGGACAGAGTGCAGATAAACAAGTCAGCAAGCAGCTTCCGGGGAGGCTGGCGCAGGGGCAGAAGCAGATGGGAAGGAGGGGGTCCTGGGGCAGGGCAACTGTCTTGCGTTGTGTGATGCCGGAGGCACTCCCCGAGGAGGTGACCCTTGAAGGCTAAGAAGCAGTTGTCATGGGGGGATCTGGGAGCCGGTATGCTAGGTGGAAAAAAATAGCACATGTAAAGGGTCAGAGGACGGGGCAGGGCAGAGAACTAAGGGACCCGTGAGGATGTTAGTTTACCTGAAGAGGAGGGAGGTGGTGGGAGATGGGGTCTGGACACACATCAGCCACTGTCCTGAGGAGACAGGAAGAGAAGTAAGCAGCATCAGTACAAAGCTGTTTAAGTCTCCGCATGCAGGAGGTGTTACACCTGCCGTCCATTCCCCTGGTGAGACACTCAACCTCCACTCCATCTGCACGGGCTTCCCTGGTCCAGGCCTCCGAGGTTGTAACTTTGCTCAGTTGATCAGGTGATGAACTCTGAGTCAGGTGATCATCCTAATCTGAGAGTGCACGGTCTCTCTCTCAAGGCACCACGGGAAAACTTTAATCTTTAAATACAGGTAAACAAATCGTGATCTCTCCATGGAAACAGACCGGGGGAAGAATGTGTTTAAACAGCTCCAGCATCGGGGCGGTCGTTCCTCATTCTCTTGGGTTGGAGAGCCTGCTCTACTTTCCAGGAACACATTCTCTTGCCCACATTCATCTGTACTTGGGGAACACGGAGGAGGTATTTCTATGTGGTTCATATTTATGGTTCTTTTTTCCAACCTAGCAAAGGACCAAAAAACAAAAACAAAACAAAACAAGCCCGCAGACTCACATTTGTGGCCAGCCCCACAACACCCTTTTCTTCCTGCATGCTCTGTGTTGAATGCTATGAGCCCGCGCTCTCTGCCCCTCAGCGGTAGGTGGTGGCTGTATTTGCCCACCCGGAGTCCAGTCCTGGGTTCTCTGGTTTCACTACCTCGGTTTCACCCTAAGCGCTACTCCCTTCCCGACGACAGTCGTGGTGGGAACTGGCCTCGTTAGCTCAGCCCTCCTGACCGAGATCCTCCAGAGCCAGTGATGTTCCCCGCCTCCTACTCTGTTCCTGCATACCACAGTTTTGCAGATGGTGGGTGAAGCTCCATGCCCTGACTGAGGAGATGTAGAGGGAAGAACACCAATTTTGTTGTTTTCTTTGTTTTGAGAGAGCCTCACTATGTAGACCTGACTGGCCTGGAACTCAGACAGATCTTCCAGATTCTGTTGGGATTAAAGATGGGTGCGACCATGCCAGGTTTAATGCATTGTGTGTGTGTGTGTGTGTGTGTGTGTGTGTGTGTGTGTGTGTGTGTGTGTCAAATTCTAGGAAAGGTAATTTATTTATTTGTTTATTTATTTTGAGACAGAGTTTCTCTGTGTAGTTTTGGAGTCTGTCCTGGAACTCACTCTGTAGACCAGGCTGTCCTCAAATTCACAGAGATCTGCCTGCTTCTGTCCTCCAAATGCTGGGATTAAAGGTGTTTACCACCGCTGCCCAGTTGCCAATTTTATTTTTAATTTAAAAAAATTGGTAAATTTCATATATAAGCACTAATTTTATTTTAAAAATTACTATGATAAGGCTGAAAGCATTATTTAAAAACACTAAGAACAAACCAAAAAACCCACCACAACAGAACCAAAACACCCCTCTCCTGAATCAGTTTGTAGCAGAAACAAGCTTGTAGTTCTTGCCTCCTAAGGCAACTGGACCAGAGACTCACGATGCCGTGTCACCCAGGCAAATTTTGTGTCTGAGCAGTTGGACGGATGCCCTGATTGGCTGGGAACAGGAACAACTAAGCTTCGATCTCTGTGCGAACAAACCTTTGGGGGTTTTAAGTGCAGCCGTGAGAATTCTGACATCCCCTTGGTGTCAACTGCCCTCTGTCCCAAGGACCCTGCCCATGACCCCAATGAGTTGCAGAAAGAGCCAAGGAGAACCCCAGGAGGAGACTCCTGTCAGGATCTGGGAGGAAGTGAAAATCACGTCTTGGCAGGTGTCTCAAGGCATCTGTGTTCATCACAAACATCCAGGAGCCCACATGTGGGAGAAAGCTGCATGCAAGAAATCGCAGGTGTAGAACATGTGATGTATGATTCATTTGACTTTTTTTAAAAACTGAAATGGGGGCCATCAAGATGACTCAGTGGTCACCATAAAGTCTGGTGTCCTGAGTGTGATCGATGGCATTCCTGTGGTTCAAGAAGAGAACCTGTTCCTACAAGTTGTCCTCTGACCTCCACACACCATGGCTTGCCAGCCCATGCACACTCACGTCCACAAAATAAATAATAATGTACAAAATAAAAATTTAAAAAAAAAGCGACCTAGCTTGAGAAGGCTTCACCAAATACCTAAAGATGGATGAAGTCTCTGCTGTTGGTGAAGTCAAGCCAGAGAAGGGACAACATGAGAGCCGGGGAGGCTCTGCCTTAAAGGAATAGAGGCTTTTCATTTTTTAAAAGATGGAAACCACTCCTGGAGAGGGTTGCTAAGGTTAAGGAAATGGTTGTTAGGGTGAGAATTACAGGCCCTGAGCTGTTACAGCTCTGCCCCTGGATCATGGAGTGTGAGGCGAGGTAGTTCATAGAGCTCGGTGGAGTGGGTTTGGGGTTTGTGATGGGGATCTGTCTGCCGAGTTCTGCCCACTTACAGGCTGCCATTGTGGGTCACACAAAGCGCAGGTGTCCGGAGCCGGAGGGGGGGTCCCCAGCCTCTGGTGTGCATCATCTTATAAGTCTAGGGCGGTGTGCACCCAGAAGAGGAAGCAACAACAGTCTGAAGTTCCCACCGGAGCCAAGTTTCCCATTAAAACATTGACATGGAAGCAGGGTGTGGTGGTTCCATCCTGTTACCTAAACACTCAGAAAGCTGAGGCAGGAGGCTTGCTCTGAGTTTGATGCCAGTTGGGACTATATAGTGAGATCCTGTTTCAAAAAACAAACAACAAGCCTGAAGTGTCCATTTGGATCACATTTGGTGGAAATGTTCGAATTGTGTTGACCTGGGAGCAGCAGGGACTCACTCCTGTGTGATTCTGGAGAGCTGGTTTAGAGGGGCTCAACAGGAGACAGGTAATGCTGGGTAAAGGAAGACAGACAGGAAGTACTGTCTGTCTGTCTGTCTGACTATCTCATCTACAGAGTCACACCCACAACCAAACCCAAGTGTAATTGGGTTTGAATTGTTACTTCACATATATCTAGCTTGGTGGACAGAATAAATCTGTCTCCTTAGTAACTCAGTGGGCAGGAGGAGGACACAGGCTCCATTGGCTAGAGAGTATTTCTAGAGTAGTTTGGGCTGTTGCGTTGTATTTTTGTATTGTATCTGGCTGGTGTTGTATTTTTCAAAACAGCTCTCAGTATCCGCATTATACAACCACCTCCCTGTCAAACGGAGTTCCCCCCTTTGGTGGTCTTCTCAGTAACTGTGAGGTGATTGGTGCCTCCTCAGCAGGAACTTTGAGCACTCTTGTCCAAAACTCTGAGCTAAAATAAAATCAGCACAGCTCTCTGACGCCCATTGGAAACAGACTGGACACCCAAGTGATTCTATTACGAAGATCGCAAATCACAACGAACTGAGTGTGTTGGTGTGAACCCGTTAGCTCAGGGCCCAGAAAGTGAGGGCAAGAGGTGGAGAGTTCGAGACCAACCCCACTACATAATAAGATCCTGCCTTAAAGGGTAGGAAGGAGGGGAGAGGGAGGAGGGGAAGGGAAGGGGAGGAGGGGAAGGGAAGGGGAGGAGGGGAAGGGAAGGGGAGAGAGAGGAGGGGAAGGGAAGGGGAGAGGGAGGAGGAAAGGGAAGGGAAGCCCAAGGCAGAACGAAACGAGAGAGATGGTGGAAAGGGATGGGGAATGTGCCTGATGTCCTATTCTGGCCTCCACTAAAGTCAGCCGTCCTGTCAATTTTATTATGAATTTCCTTTGTTCTTTCAGAAGGAGAGAAGGAGGACTCGTGGAGCAGCTCAGTCGTGTGCTAGCCACACAGGCATGAGGTCCTGAGTTTGGATCCGGTGTGAAAAGCTGGCGAGAGCGGGGACAGAGATGGGCAGCTCCTCAGGAGTCACGGGCAAGTCCAGGTTCAGTGAGAGACTCTGCCTCAAAAACCACGGTGAGCAATCAGGGAAGACTCTTGGTGCTGACCTCTCACATGCAGTCTCATGTATGTGTGCACACACAGCATATATGCACACATACATGCACACACACAAACATGTACACACGTACATAGACAAACATGTACACACATATCATATACAAACATGCACACACACAAACGTGTACACACAAAGATGCACACACACAAAGATGCACACACAAACATGCACACACACAAGCATGCACACACACAAATGTGTACACATACGAAGGAGAAAATCAGCTATTGCAGCCTAGGTTGTCCTCTCCCATGTGGCTATTGCTTCTGTCACCCAAGGGGAAAACATACTGTGTCCAGCTGTATGTGAGATGCCTTTCTTTCTGTCCACTGAGGTAGGATGGGAAAATCGAGGGAGTTCCGTCCTCAGGGCTCCCAGAATCACAGCCTCACACATGCCATGTGACACTCTCCTCGCCACTCCCCAGTCCTGTAAGTGCCAAGCAGATTTTTGAGCTGACTGCCCAGGTGCTCGCCTTGTGTGGTGGGTGGGCTGGACACGCCAGAGGGTCAGGGGTGGGATCTGAGGAGGTGGGATCCCGAGGGCTCTGACCTCAGGGGATCACTCCACTGATGGATCATTAAGACAATGTCACTGGGGTTTGGTGGAGGCGTGGAGTGTGGCCTGGTTGAAGGACATAGCCGGTGTCCTAACCCTTGAAGTCTTTCCCGTCACATGCTCCAGCCACCACAATGTTCTGCCTCACTGTAAGCTCACCGGATCAAGCCAGCCAATCTGAAATTCTGAGCCAAAAAACAAAACAAAGCAAAAACAAAAAAATCCCCTTTCTTAAGTGAGCTGACTTGCTCAGGTCATTTGTCATAGCAAAGGAAGGTGATTAGCAATTTCCTTATGTGTTTTCCCAGGGGTTCCCCTCAGGTGTCCACTTCAACTCTACCTTGTGTATTTTCAATCACATAGAAAGAGGCCAGTGTGAGGCACCCCAGCACCCACCCGTCTCCGGTTTCAACATTCTCCGTGTATCTTGTTTGTCTACACCGTATTCCATTTGTGTCTTTTCTCCTGGATTATCTTGAGACCAATCCTAGACCTGACATCATTTTATAATACTTCAGTAATGCGTCTAAAAGGCAAGAGCTTCTTTTCAAAGTACTGACAGGACATCAGAATCTTGTCTGAAAATGATTAGCAACAATTCCTTAGATGTTATCAGATATCTGCTCAGTGCTGGAATTTCTCGGATGATCTCATAAGAATCCCCCTCCTTGGTTTTATTTATTTTATTTTTTTTAAATAAAGCTTCAGGTGAGATCAGGGTCTGGGGGATGTTTCCAAATGAGATTTATTTTTCAAAAGTTCAGTTTGGACACCTCCATCCCATAACAATGCCCCCTCCCCCCGCTTCAGGGTCTATGCTGCCAGATCTGTACTCTATCTCTTCCATCTGTTGTTAATTTCCAGTGTTCTTGGCTTCACCCCTGACTCTAGTGTGTATGCCTCTGTGTGTGTGTGTGTGCGCGTGTGTATGTGTGTGTGTGTGTATGTGCATGTGCACACACTCATTTGAACTCTGATCATGTTCTGATGAAAACAATTTCTGTTTTTTAAACTATGGACTCTGGTCCAAAATTATTCTAGGGGAAATCCTGCCCTAGAGAATTGGTCCTTAATTTTCCCACAGCCAGCAGGATCCCCTTCCTGGGCAGACTTGTCCACCTGACCTGGCTGTTTGAAAGGCCCAGCACAGATCACTGGGGGATTGTCCTTTTGCAGATGCACTAGGGATCTGTGTGATTTTAGGGGAGAGATGCCGCTGTGGAGACCCCACCAGCCTCATCTAGTTAAGTATGACAACCCCAAAGTGCATCTGTTTTACCCTTTTTCCTGGTGAGGGCCAGGGATGGTGACGTTGTGGGGTGTGGACCTTTGGCATCTTCGTAGGCAGATTCACACCTGGGAAGCTAAGGTGAGCCACCCTGGGAGACTGCAGCCAGAGCAGAGGGTGGGACGTAGGCAATGCCAGAGCAAAGTCAGTGAATTGTGCAGAGGGAAGTACTGACTGGATAATAAAACCCCGACTCAGGGCCTCACACTTCCTCCCCACTGAACTGTCATCTCAGCTCTCAAGTGCACCTTATCAACATTCTTGGCAGACTTTTCTCCCCCCTCTACCGGGGATTGAACCCGGGACCCTGTGCGTGCCGATGGAGCACTCCCCACCCCAAGCCATCCTTTCAGTTTTTCCAGTGGGGTTTCTGTTCACGGTTTTGCTTTCTTTTGTTTTGGGTCAGGGCTCTCTGTGAGCTACAGGAACAGGTTTGGCCACAGAGGGACCAGTTTCAGCTGCTTGTGATGTTTTGGTCACCCTATTTAAGGAGCAGCTTCCAAGAAGAAAGCACAGACCGCCTGGGTGAGGGGCCAGTCACCTTGATTGGCAGGCCTTCCTGAGTGTGTGTGGGAAGGCCTTGTTCTCCTGAAGAGAACTGGGCTGTTGGTACAGGAGGGGAAACGTGGCTGTCGACCCTCCCAGGCCACCTCTGCGCCCTCCTTCCTCCTGCATCTTACCACAGGAAGCTCTCTTACTCCAGAATGAGGTTTGTAAACAGAGCGACCAGTGTAGACACGGTTACAATCCGACCGTTGTCCTCACTACACTCAAGGACAGATAAAAGGGACTGACTCAGGATACTGTTTATAATAAAAAAGGACAATAGAATCCCACAGTATTAATGTGCAATAAATAAGTGTCTAAACAGCTGCACCATGACGTGAGGCACCTGAGAAATGTGGGCTTCTGTGGCTTCAAGAGCAGCAAGACCTCAGAAGCCACCTGCCTGAGACCTCCAGGAGACACAGGGCAGGGGTGGAGTCAGCACCATGGCACGGCATGGCGCACTCCGTTGATTTAAAAAATACAAGGGTTGGGAAGACGGTCCTATGGGAAAGTGCAAGTGTGCGGGGCTGAGTTCAGATTCCCAGAACACAAACAGGAAATCTGGGCATAGTGATGATGCAGACCTGCCATCTCAGCACTGGGAAGGTGGAGACAGGAGGATCCCTGGGAAGCCGTGTGTTCCAGGTCAGTGAGAGATGCTGCCTTAAAAAATAAGGTGGGCATCATTCCTGAGGAATATACCTGAGGTTGACTTCTGAACTTTACTGTACACACATGTGCGTGTACACACACACACACACACACACACACACACACACACACACACACACAGAGGCACATACACACATACAGACTCTTGCATAAAGCACGCATGCTCACACACACACACAGACACAAACACACATGCAGAAATGCACACACACATACACACACAGAGACACAGACACACATACAGACACAAACATACACACACAGACACAAACATACACACACACATGCAGAAATACACACACACATGCAGAAATGCACACACACATACACACAGAGAGACACAGACACACACACACACACACGAACATGCACAAGTACAAACACAGAGTAACAGTACTTCGGGGTCCAGGGGAGATAGCTGGAGACTCACCCAATAGACATTCAAAAGGCTGATTAGGTGTGCCATGGGACTGTCTCAAGCGTTACAGCACCTTGAGCTCCTCCTGTCCATCAAAAGCCAATCTGGTGGGAAAAAGGGGAAGAACTTGAACCTCAGTGGGTGTCTTGTCTGGATCATGAGCCCAAGTGACCTCTGACCTTCGCTGTGTCTGACTAGACTTTTCACACTCCTGTCCTGACAGATGTTGATTGGAGTAAACTGACAATGAAGTCATTCCCCTGCCTCAGGTGATCAGGCGACCCCCCCTCCCCACCAGAAGGAAGCAGCTTCCCTTCCATCCATCAAATCCACCTCTACACCCCTCGCAGCACATAACTGTGTCTCCCTTGAGTTGACTCTGAAGTCTTCCTGGATCTCTCATTAACGACTGAGGTAAATAAGTTTTGACACATGGTTATTTAATGTTTGTGAACTAGCTTTATCTTTGAGAAATTAATCCAAACACTGTGGAGATGAACACCCAACTTTTCTTTTTTAAAGTTGTTCCTTTTAATATTTAAAAAGTTATTGTATTTTTTGGGGTTATATCATTTCCCCTTCCTTTTCTTCACTCCAAACTCTCCTATATACCTCCCCTTGCTCTCGTTCAAGTTCATGACCCTGTTTTACAATAAATGTGTGTGTATATGCATATACATATATATTTCACATAACGCATGGCCTCAGAGATACTGTGAAGCTGTGACATCATAGCCCTGAGATATCACTGGGACAGGGGGCAATAGCCAATAGCCTGATGTGTTTTTCTGAAGGGTTTGTTTTTATGTCATATAATAATATTAATAATGTTCATAAAATATCCAGAAACATTACACACATACTCAAAAAAAAACTACCCCAAAGTTTAGTTTGGATGCAGGAGGATAGAATACATGTATTAGTTAGTCCCCACAAGCTGTGGAGTTGTGCCCTGGGCACGGGAGCTCTGTGGGTCCTGGGGGACCCCTCTTGCTACACCACCTTCTTACTGGCTCCTCCAGTCTGCTAATCCCCATAAGCCACCCCTATAGATCACCCCTTGTTCTCCTTCTCACAGGCCAAGCTCACGGCCATCTTAGGCTGGGGCTTCTGGATGTCACCTCTGGAAGCCAAGACATATGTTCTCCCCGTTTTCCATGCACCCAGGACCCCTCTGCAATGTCTTCTCCCAGGAGGCCTCCCCGTCACCTATCTAAGCAACTCCCTGTTTCTCTTGAGCCCCTGACCCCCGCCTGATTTTTTCTCTCCACGTTGTGTTATTCATCTGCTTTCTTCGCACAAGTCAAGTCTAAAATGGCTGTGTGTACTCCTGTGGCCAGTGCTTGGGACAGACATGGCCGTGCCAGCGGGTACGCTGTCATACTTGGTGAACCGGTATCCGCCCAGCTGAGACCTACCTCCTGGGTTAGGCTGAGTCATTTCTTCTTCCCATCATGACTGTGTGTTTGTGTCTAACATGGGCTTTCTGAGCCCCTCACCTGTGCGATGGATTGGGTTGGGGTGGGTTAGACAAAGGCAAGTCCCACAATCCCTGCCTCCTGGAGCTGACCTTCTCCACGGGAGATGTGGACATTAACCACCTGGCTCGTGTCTTTCCCACTCTCAGATGTCCTCCCACCTCACTCTGAATGTGTGTGGGCTTAGCATTTGAAAGTCCGAGCCAGGAACCAGGTGTGATAATAAGATGGACTGAGGCTGCGAGCAAGGTGGTGAGGGAGCAATTCACAGAGGCAGAGAGTTGGAGGTACAAACAGGAGCTCGCGGGAGTAAACCAGAGGGACAGTCACCTGGACAAAGGGAGCAGTGGATGCAGAGGCTGGGGACTGACCAGCTTCTGCTGATGGGTCAGCTTCGTGCGGTCTGGGAAAGCAGGAGAGTGAATGAACTTGGAGGGTGACTCAGCTTTCCACCCAACCCGCGGAGTTCAATGAACCCAGCCCAGACATACAGCTCTACCCACTGCAATCTACCCGACCTTTCTACCCTAACCCGCCCCACTCCAACCCACTCCACTCCAGTTCAACCCTCCTCCCCCTCACCTAATGTAATCATCCCATCCCAGTCCAGCTGAAGTCAGCCCAGGCCAGCCCTGGGGTCTCTGAGAACTGGTCAAGTACAAAGGATTTTACAGAAGCAGAGACTCATGAAGCCCAGCTCTTGACCTCCAGGAGCTCTGGGTCTTTCAGGGAAGGGGTGGGGGATGGGCAGAGCAAAGGATAGGATTCAAGTTCAAGGCGATGCAAGATGCAACCCAACGACTGAGCACTTACCACAATGCCAGGGAATTTGTGCAGAGTTCACTCTGTAAGGGGAGAGAAGAAACCTCTTTCTACAGTGACCAGGCAGTCCTTCCATTCACTCACTCACTCACTCACCCAGCAAGATGTTCAGGTTCTAGGTGCTTGGGGCTGGAGGATGCGGGGAGTGGCGGGAGATGGATCTCTCCCCTATGGGACTTCTGAGAGTTCACCCACAGCGCAGGGAGCAGATAGCTACCTAAGACCTTTCAGAAAACAGGGGGGTGGATGGCAGAGAGCAGGTAAGCAGAGAGTGGGTGAGGGAGTGGGTGAGGGAGTGGGTGAGGGAGTGGGTGGGGGAGTGGAGGGGAGTGGGTGGAGGGAGTAGGGGGAGTAGGGGGGAGTGTGTAAGAGGGAGTGAGTGGGGGAGTGGGTGGGGGGAGTGGATAAGGGAGTGGGAGTGGGTGGGTGGGAGTGGGTGGGGGAGTGGGTGGGGGGAGTGGACAAGGGAGTGGGTGGGGAAGTGGGTGGGGGGAGTGGGTGAGGGAGTGGGTGAGGGGAGTGGGTGGGGGGAGTGTGTAAGAGAGAGTGGGTGGGGGAGTGGGTGAGGGGAGTGGGGGGAGAGTGGGGGGGAGTGGGTAGAGGGAGTAGGGGGAGTGGGGGGGAGTGGGGGGGTGTGCAAGAGGGAGTGTGTAAGAGGGAGTGGGTGGGGGGAGTGTGTAAGAGGGAGTGTGTAAGAGGGAGTGGGTGAGGGAGTGGGGGGAGTGTGTGGGGGGAGTAGGGGGAGTGGGTGGGAGTGGGTGGGTGGGAGTGGGTGTGGGAGTGGGTGGGTGGGAGTGGGTGGGGGAGTGGGAGTGGGTGGGTGGGAGTGGGTGGGAGGGAGTAGGCGGCAGAGACCACCACAGCATGTGGCCTCTTAGACTCAGTGTGTGGAGACAGAGCTCTCTTGCCCCTTAGGACTGCGACCTGCATGCAGAGCCTTGAGACTGGGACAGGGACAGTAAGTGCAGGACTGTGAGGGGACCAGGACCGCTTCCTGGTTGTGCCTCAGGAACAGCAAGGGCAGACAGCTGTTCTGGGATGGGGAGCAGATTCAGGCAGGAGGGGGTGGACCTGGCCTGTGGCTCAGAGGAAGGCCTTGGTGAGAACAGGGCTCAACTCCTTATCTTCCACTGGCTGCTGGGAGGGGCCATCCTGTCACTCTCTGGAAACATCCCATGGGAACATTTAACTTTACTTGGGCTGTGGAAGCTTTTTTAAGGTCTCATCCCACCCTGGTCTCTCTCTGCTCCTTGGCCTTCCTCTTGGCCTGTCTTATGAACTCCCTGCTCCTCCGACTCTTCATCCCCAAGCCAGACAATTTCCTGTGCATTCCCGAGGCGATTTAAACACAAGCCCAGGTGCGGCTGTCATCCCATGTCAACGCCCACAGAGAAGGAACAGGAGGGACAAAGAAAATAATTGTGTGACCCCTGTTCAGTCTGGCTGGCACAGGGAAATAAGGCAGGTGACTCTGGTTGTGGTTGATGCTGACATTTCATTTGAGTGCCCGGGTCAATGGAACTTCAAAACAATGAGCAGCCAAGTGATGCTTGGAGGCACCCAGGGTCTGTCTGATGCTGGGAGGCGGGGAACCACGTGTGCACAGGGCATGTGTTACATGTGCACGTACTGAGTACTTACCATGTGCTGGGCATGGCTCCTGACACTTCACCTCACTCTCCTCAGTAGCTCCGCAGAGGGCTCACACTGCTTACAGGTAAGAAAGGGAAGGCAGGCTGTTAGAGTATGCTGTTGGTCCTCACAGTTTGCTGAGGGATGCGACTGCAAACTGCCAGTCACCAATGCTGGGCAGCACATTCTGCATCTGAGGAGCCCAGTGTTGGTGGAACAGGACAGGCAGCCTACTGCTACAATTATAGATCCCAGGTTCGGCCTCTTCTCCCGTCAGCCCATATACCTAGCGACTGCAGCCCAGAAGAGCAGCCTTGCAGATGTGGCTTATGCTGGCCTCTGTGACTTAACACCCTTCTGCTAAAGCCACTGCTTCTCCATGGTAGGGGTGTGTGTGTGTGTGTGTGTGTGTGTGTGTGTGTGTGTGTGTTTGCTTGTATGTGTGCAAAAGTACATTTGGATGCAAAGGTGTATTTGCACACATGGGTATGTGTGATTGTGTAAACATTTGCACAGAGCTCCTGGGGCCTCATAACCTGGATTTGTATCCCAGGTCAGTCACTGGCTAATCCATAACTTCAAGCCAATGGTACAATTTCTGGATGCTTCTGTGTTCTCCTTTGTCCCATGGTAGCAATCATTCCCTACCCCACAGGACTGATTGGAGATGCTTTGTTTCTGTGACACTCGGAGAAGGGGGGTATGACACAAGATCAGTGCTGGACAAATGTCAATCACTGCTGGCTCCCATGACCCTTTGTCTCCTGAAGGCACAGCTCTGCTCCCAGGGTGACTGCAATTCCTATCTGGTTCTTAGGAAAGGCGAATGGAGGAGCATCATGGCCCAACTAAGCCAGGTGGCCTTGAGCAAGTGTGTCACCTCCCTGTGCCTCAATTTCCCCTCCAACAAATAAGTCCAACCATCCACTTACAGGGAGAGGCAGGCGGGGAGTGAGCACTTGGAGTGGGCCTCAGCTCTCTGGTCTCCGTTCATTTTCCAGCCACATTACCCCATCCTCCGTTCTCCAGCCATCCACTCATGTTCCTACTAGAAGATCCCTCTCCTGGCCTTGCTTTGGTGACCCTTCCTCGAGTGTGTCACGTCTCAGTCAGGCTGCTGCAGCTCGTAGCCATCCTCTGCCCTGATAGTGTCAGCATCGTACAGCTGGAGCCAGTACCACCGACGGCCCGAGCTTTGGGGACCCCGACAAGCCAGGCTTGGCCACCTGTCCCCACTACACCAATTAAAGCGACTAGCAATAATGAAGAGCAGAGAAAGGAGGTGTTCAGTGTGGTCGTACTGGGAGGTGACCCCCATGTCTGCTTTGGTGTCCTGATACGAGGTTTAGCTTTCAAGAGAGAGGCAAGAGGTCTGCACGACTCAGCAGCCTGGTCCAGGATGGGCAAGGTTAGTCCATCACGCCCCACCGCTGTCCTGGCTCTGACCTGTCCCCACAGAACAGTCTGATGAGTTGTTAGAATGTGTAGAATCTCTTTCCAGAAGTAGGTCCCTCCTCTGACTGCCACCAGGGCTTCAGCCTTTCTCTCCCCGCATCATGGGATTCCTGGAGAGCGTTTAATTCTGTGGAGTCCACTGTCCCAGTGATCTGATGGCGCAGATGTCTCTCTTCTCCTGTCAGCACGGTCACGTCGGCTCCACCGCCTGCTTTCATAAACAGAGCTTTCCTGAGACACGGCCCATCGGTGTCTCACGTCCCTTCTAACTACTTTCTTGCCTCAAGGACTCAGGCGGCAGTTGGGATGATGAGCATACCCCTGGGATTTAAAACGTCTCCCACCTGGCCCCTGCTCTGTTCAGCTATCACACTTGGCAGCCACAGGCCTGGGAGGGGCCCCCAGAGAGGAGGATCTGAGTTGGGGTCTGGGTTGTTTGTTTTTGGAGATAGGATTTCTCTGTGTAACAGCCCTGGCTGTCCTGGAACTCACTCTACAGACCAGGCTGGACTTAGACTCTCAAAGGTCGGCCTGACTCTGCCTCCTGAGTGCTGGGGTTAAAGACAGGGGTCTGTTTCCTGAGGTGATTTTGGAAAGTCCTACAGGGGTTTTGGGGTAGGAGGCAGGGTGGTTTGATCTCTGGCAGTCCTGTGGTCCCCAGCTGTCATGGCAGGAGGCTGTGTCTTGGATGTCAGTTTTCTAGGCTGCCCCAGGCCAAAGGAGACCCTCAGGAGGGAGAAGTTGGGGTTATGGTCAGATGCCCACCCAGCAAGTACTGTGCATGGCACATGGGCTGTGCCAGCTGCTCCAGCACCGCCAGAGCCCATCTCAAGTTCCTAAGGCACTTTCTCAGGTGTTGACCCTTTTTCTCTTTTCTTTAGAGATGGGGTGTCTTGTAGTCCAGGCTGGCCATGTAGCTGAAGATGACATTTCCTGTCTCCTGTGCTGGGATTCCAGGTGTGTGCCACCACTCCCTGCTTACGTGGCACTGGGGGTGGAAGCCAGGGTTTTGTGGATGCCAGGCAAACACCCTACCAATTGAGCCCCAGCCTGTCTGTTGCTTGCCTGTGGCCTGTGACTGTCCTGCTGCTAGCTGTGGCCTGTGGACTGTAACGGAAGACAGGCACTGAGGAATGCTGCCCGGGGACGCTGGAGTGGGTGTCTTGGTTGTAGACATGTCCCTGCCTCCTATTCATCTTTGACAAGATTAGGTTCCCCTTCTTGAGATAGCTGAAGGAGCCATGAACCTGGGCAGGAAGCCCAGACTCAAGAGATGGATGTGTTCAAGGATTGCCTCCTCGGGCTGTTTGACCTGGGGCAGATGTGACAGTCCTTGAGAGCTGGGGTGGGATGGGGTCATAGGAGCCAGATGCTCCAGGGTTTAATTGTTTTATTTCCAAGATGAGGAAGCTAGGGTCTGGGAATGTGACCCCGTGGGTAACCTAGGGAATCCATGTGGGGATATTTGGGGGCCATTTAACCCCAGCCTCAGCTTTTAGCCACACAGACCCTCTTCTTGCAGCCTCAGGGTCCCAAGGGGTTAGAGGAGAAAGCTTGGAATACTTCATACTTTGAGAGGACAGACAGTTTCCACCACACCTCCCCTAACACCCCAACACCCATCGTCCTTTGTCCCCCGCTGTGGACAGTCCCCCACTAGTATCCGGTGCCAATGGACCATATCACACTCCAAATTCACTTATGGAGCCTGCTGGTAAATGCTGCCTTAACTTCTGCTCTCAAGACAGGCAGCTGCTCCCATGTTAGACATTCCACGGCCGTAACAAACACCTGACAGATACAACCAAGGGAAGAAGGGCTGGCTTTGGCACGGCAGGAGAATTCAATACACAGTCCTTAGGGTGGTGGGGTGGGGTGGGGGAGGGAGGAATATGAGAAGAACCTTCAAAGATATACGTTAGTGACCTGCTTACCTCATTATGCCCTACCTCCTTAAGTTTCCAGAACCTTCCAAAACAGTACTACCAGTGGGGACCTGCTGTGGGATGGTCTGTATGTCAAATGTGTTGCTGATTGGTCAATAAATAAATCACTGATTGGCCCATGGCCAGGCAGGAAGTATAGGCGGGACAAGGAGGAGAATAAAGCTGGGAAGTGGAAGGCTGAGTCAGAGAGACACTGCCAGCCGCCATGATGAGAAACAGCATGTGAAGATGCCGGTAAGCCACAAGCCATGTGGCAAGGTATAGATTAATGGAAATGGATTAATTTAAGCTGTAAGAACAGTTAGCAAGAAGCCTGCCACGGCCATACAGTTTGTAACCAATATAAGTCTCTGTGTTTACTTGGTCGGGTCTGAGTGGCTGTGGGACTGGCGGGTGTCAGAGATTTGTCCTGACTGTGGGCCAGTCAGGAAAACTCAAGCTACAGGGACCAGTCATTCAACCCATGAGTCTATGGGGATATTTAAGATTCAAGCTGTTGGATAATAGCCCCAGGTCATGAGCGTCACTGAGTCAGGCAATATCCTGTAGCCATAAAGAATGGTTTAGCCCCATCCTGACTGTTTAGCCCTACTGCAGAAATTATATGCCCCGGTATTGAAGACATCCCATCCTGCTTCCAGTCAAACCACACACAAAAAAGCTGTAACTTCCTGGTAGCTTCCCACATCTACCCACAGAAAGGCTGGGGCCTTCCCTGTTCCAATAAAGCAGTCGCAGCCTGTAGAGATCAAGTCTGTCTGTCTGTCTGCCTGTTGTCTGCCCCATTTTTCTTATATAAGCATAACAGCCCCTGAGCATGTGATAGCCTCTGGGGTTGGCTGTGTGCAGCCAATGCTTAAAATAATAGCTGTCTGAATAAAGAGTGAGAAACAGAGAAAGGTGTGTGTGGCTGGGCCAGAGTCAGGATGCAATGCCAGAGACCAGAGAGGGGTCTCCAGGGTCTACATCCCTGAGTCTACAGGACGTTTACTCCGTGTGGACAGAAAATGAGTGAGGCTGGAAGTGGGAAACTGTGACCTTGCTGTCTTTAGAGTGTCGGGCTGGCCTCTGTTTCCTTTTTATGTCTGTCTGAATGACTATTTGGTTAATATGTCCCTCCCCAACCTTGTCCTCAAAGGAACTATCATGATGCTAGGAACCATGCTCATTTTCTTCTCCATTGCCTGGTGTGGTGATGATGCTGTATGAACACTGGTGACAGGGACAAGGAACAGGAGGAGGGGCTCGCCTTGACACGGGAGTAGCCCTGTGTCTGCCTGTGTCCCCTTTTGGGAACGGGAACTCCACATCTGCAGACTGTGCCAACTTCTGACATTTAGCACAAGAACTCTTCTGGATGCCACCGTGGTGGTCTCGAAGGCGACCTTGTGTTGAGCAAGAACAAGTAGGCAATGATGAGCAAGACCTCAGCCATCTCCTCACGGCTTAAGAGGAGTCTTTGTGGCGGTGGGCATGGGGCTGCTGTCACCACCAGGACAGAGATGATGAAGGGATGAACTGCAGACTTCCTGTGTTTCAGAAGTCAGTGGCTTAGACAGAAGCCAGCTCTGAAACCATGGCCACCTGCCTAAAGACCTAGGGGGAGTACCCCAGCCCTCCTGCTCCCCCTCCTCTCCTTCTTCATCCTCCTCTTCCTCTTCCCCCACCCCTCCTGCTCTCCCTCCTCTCCTTCCTCACCCTCCTCTTCCTCTTCCCCCACCCCTCCTGCTCTTCCTCCTCACCTTCCTCTTCCTCTACCCCTCCTGCTCTCCCTCCTCACCTTCCTCTTCCTCTTCCTCCACCCCTCCTGCTCCCCCTCCTCTCCTTCTTCACCCTCCTCTTCCTCTTCCCCCACCCCTCCTGCTCTCCCTCCTCACCTTCCTCACCTTTCTCTCCCTCTTCCTCCACCCGTCTTGTCTGTTGACAAAGGGGTCTTGGTCAGATGTCAGCACCCTGTGCTGATGCTCTGGGTAATAATGGGTGTCAGTACCAGTGTCTAGAGAGTGGTCTGGTCCTGTGAGCAGCTTTGTGGGCTAAGAGTTGGACTTTTGGTTGTATAACTTCTTTAAGTGGGGGGTGTGTGTGTGTGTGTGTGTGTGTGTGTGTGTGTGTGTGTGTGTGTATGAGAGAGAGAAAGTGAGTGTAATGTATATGTGTGTATGTGTGTGTGTATATGAGAGAGAGAAAGTGAGTATAATGTATATGTATGTATGTGTGTGTGTGTGTGTGTGTGTGTGTGTGTGTGTGAATGCACATGTTCCATGGGACATGTGTAGCAATCAGAAGGTCAGAACACACCCAGGACTCAATCCCAGACTCCCTTCTCCTTTGAGTCAGGGTCTCTTGTGTTTTGGGGTTGTGTACCCCAGCACCTGGCCTATATGTCTTCACATACACCATATAGAAATTCACCCGTCTACTCCTCCAATGTTTTATTCTTAGATTCATTTTATTTATGTGTTTGAGTGTTTTCCCTGCATGTATGTCTGTGTACCACATACTGGATCCCCTGGAACTGGAGCTACAGAGAGTTGTGAGCTGCCATGTGGGTGCCAGGAACCAAACCCCTATCCTCTGCTCAGCAAGAGCAGCCAGTGAGTGCTCTTAACAACTGAGCCATCTCTCCAGTCCTATACCACCCACCTTCTTGCATAAATGCCAGGATTACAGACCCATTTCTCTCACGGGTTATGGGGATTTGAACTCAGGTTCTCACACATGCTCGGCAGGTGCTTTTACCCCCTGAACCATCTCCCTAGCCCTGTGACTTTCTCATTCCTAAGTCTGAGTCTGGCTCCTTCGGGGGATCATCGCTCAGCTGGCCTTTCTGTCTTAGGAAATCCTGTTTTCTGTACGTATTCATCAGAGCGAGTCTGCTGCTAACACAACAGCCCATTCACAGCGTAGGAATATGGAGCTGCCTACCAAGTACCAGAGAGGCAGATGGTCAAGAATGTGCTTGTGCCCAAGATATACTGCGATGCTGGGACCAGGTCAGACAGACAAGCTGGGGCAGCTGCTGCTGCTCACACACGCTCTCTTTCACTGGGTTATTCAAGAAGCGTCTAGAAGGTACCGACTATGCCAGGCACCAGGGAATAAGGATGAACGAGGCAGAAAGGCCCTGTCTTCAGAGATCTTCCACTACAGCCGCAGGGTGCGGGAGTCAGATATCTCTGTTGCCGGGACACACACCGGGGGTGGGGGGGGTGGGGGGGTGGGGGGATAGCTCAAAGGTTAAAGGGCTTCTCGTGGCTCACGGGTTCAGAGATTCACATCATGGCAGCCAGAAAGCAGAAAGGGAAACAGAGGAGGGGAGGAGGGGAGGAGGGGGAGGAGGGGAGGAGGGGGGAGGAGGGGAGGAGGGGAGGAGGGGGAGGGGATCAAGCCTCTTCTTTGACTCTTGAGTTTTCTTTCTCACCTCACCGCCACCATTTTTTTTTTGTTTGTTTGTTTTTCGAGACAGGGTTTCTCTGTGTAGCTTTGCGCCTTTTCCTGGAACTCACTTGGTAGCCCAGGTTGGCCTCGAACTCACAGAGATCCGCCTGGCTCTGCCTCCCGAGTGCTGGGATTAAAGGCGTGCGCCACCACCGCCCGGCCACCACCACCATTTTTGTTTGTTTATTTTATTTTATGTTTGAGACAGGGTTTCACTATGTAGCCCTGGCTGGTCTGGAACTAGCAGAGATTCATCTACATGCCCCCACTGGGATCAAAGATGTGTGCCATTACACCTGGCCCCCACTCCCTTTTTCATGAAACACGTTGGCCGGGACTATGTGCACTTTTCTGAAATTGTCCCCACCAAGGAGAGTAGGGCTATCCATCTTCCCACCTGAGAAGCAGACCTGGGCCTCAGGCACGTGTGCTCAGCAAGCAAGTCATTTGTCCCTCCATCTATCAGAGATGGAGAAATATCAACAAATACACTGAGCAGGGCAGGGGAGTTTAGGAACACAGAGGGCAGAGGGGAGGCCTCATTCACAGTCTGCAGCAAACTGGTCCCAGAGCCCGGAGCCTGGAGGCGGCGGCTGTGGAAACCCTGGCCAGAGCAGCCAGTGCTCAGCACAGCCACAGAGGCTCCAGCAGGAGCAAACAGCACGGGTTCCCAGGATGCCAAGAAGCAGGAAATCAGCCAGAGGCTGACTGGTCCTTAGCGGGACACAATGTGGGTCATTCCATGTGGAATCCAGGCCTTTCAGCTGACGCTCAGCACAGTGACTGGTTCTCACAGGGCACCGTGAGATGGTGACTTAGCAGCCAGGGGAGGTCTCTTGGATACTAGGGAACCCAGCCCTCACTGTGATTCATGGCGCCTCTGACATCACGGGGCGCCTTTTGAGATGCAAAGTCAAACATTGTCTAGACAGGCACCAGGGGCCAAGGGACATGCAGTTGTCCTGTGTGGCCTGCTGAATGGGACATAGAAGCATATGGTTTCCATCATGTGCTGTGCTGGGACTGGCTTTTCTCGGGTGTGATACACATGGATACAGAGAAGGCTGTCACAAGGGAAGAAGTGAGGCTCACTGCCTCGAAGCAGGAACCAGTACACAACACAGGGCCACCGGGGAAGTGCTAGGGTTGGAGCAGGCAGAGGGGATAGGTGTGCCTCTGGGCCAATAGGGTGGTCTTTGCAGGAACAACAGTGTAGGGCAGGCCAAGCAGGTGTAGGAGGACTCTGGGCTGTCCCTAGCTGTCCCTGACCTCGGGGGTGGTTAGGGCAGATATGCAGTGACCTGGTGCCCAACAAGGAAGGTGTTGATGTGTGTTCCGGACTGGGTCTGGTTTGCACTGAGAGAGACACTGCAGACCATCTACTTCTGGTGTTGGAGGTTGGCCGCCCTGGCCAAAGCAGGTCTCCATGTCAGCAAGGACCTTAGAGGCTGAAATACCAGAGTACACAGCGTAAAAGATCCAATTAAAAACACACACACACACACACACACACACACACACACACACACACACACACACACAGGCATGCACCCATACACATGCCTCTAGAAGCAGCTGAGTTCAGATGCCTTCCCCATCCTGGAAGCAGTCATCACCTCCTTTTCCCAGAACAGGCCCTTTAATTTGCAAGAACATTTTGGGAACCGCAATGATGTGGTTAAAAAAGAGAACAATCCCCCCGCCCCAGCAAGTGTTATAATTATGCACCGTGTGTGCATTCTGCTTTCCATCTTCTTTGGAAAGTGTAAAAACCCAATAGAGGAAAACAAGAGACTCAGGCCAACAGCCAGCTTCCTGTGGGCAGAGCCCGGAGGGACTCAGAAGGGAGGACAGCCTCTTCAATGTCACCTGGTTCTTCCGCTTGCACAGGGCCTGGGAGATTCGTCACAGGTGTTCCCGATGACAGTCACACTTACTGTGCCTCCGGCTGGGATGCCACAAGCAAAGAGTGGGAGGCCTGTTGAGGAAGGAGCCTGCTTGGCTGAGGCCCGGCTTAGTCAGCCCTGGTTCTAACTGGGAGATCACGGGCTCCCCTCCCACGGTCCATCCCAGAGGCCTCCACGTCAGTGAGACACCAGCACATCTCTATAAAAGTACTGTGATGCCTAAGCTTGGCTGTCAACCTGACACACCCAGTAAGAAGGAACCCCAGTTGAGAAATTGTCCCCTGGCCACATCTGAGGGTTATTTTCTGGAACGTTAATTGATGTGGAAGGACCCAGCCCACTGTGGGCGGTGCCATCCCTAGGCAGGTGCTTTGGGGCCGTGTAAGAAGCTAAGCACAGCCAGGGAGTGGGTCAGTAAATGGTCTCTGTTTCAGGTCCTGGCCCAGCTTCCCGTGTAAGCTCCCGCCTGCCCGGGCTTTCCTCACCGGCAGACTGTAAGCCAAATAAGCCCTTTGCTCTCCCGAGTTGCTCTTGGTCAATGTTTATCGCAGGAGTGGAAAAGCAAACTTTCTGTAAACCACTCGTTTCTCGAAGGAAAAGCCTTCAGCTTCACAATGGGAAAGGGTATGCAACACGACACAGAAAATATTCCAGATGAACAGTCTGTGGAAATGGGGTTCGGTTCTGACGCCGTGGAAAGTTTTGCCTCCACGTGGCTGTGTTTGCTTAGTTTCCCCTGGCCTCGGTGCAGCCAGGCTTTCGGCAGCAGCTGCTTCACATAACCAGTGCTTTTGTGTCAACGACTGCGCTTGCTCATCTCCACCCACTCCCCTGCCTTTCCGTGCTAACAGGCTACGAGTTTTCCTTCTTGAAATTCACATGTGTGTGTGAGTCTGAGTCTGTATGTGGTCGCATCCACGTGTGCAAGTGTGCAAGTGTGCATGTGCAGGTGCATGTGTACTTTGCCAGCTCAGCTCTCCCCAGCCCAGGACCTGAAGTTTTTAAGTGCATGTAGAACACTATATTCAGAATAAATCCTGCTCTTCCCAGCCTCCCTTGCAGCTCAATGTGGCCGTGTCACTCTGCTCTGTCCAATGTACAGAAAGAGAAGATCCTTCAGGGAGAGTCTTTAAAGAGTGGGGTTCTTTGACTCCCTACCTTTTCCCCTGGCCTCACGACTCCATGTAAACATGTCACTGAGCCCCAGTGGTCCCAGTGGAGCTGCCCATTGGGTGAAACAGGAGCCTGGACCTTGTGAGGCTGTTCCCTCTCAGAGGGATTTACTAGAAGAAAACCACAGCTAGACCGAGGTCTGACTGGTATAGAAAGAAGCCTTAGCATGGTGCCCTGAAGCCTGACTCACCCAGGGAGGCCACTCTAGGATCCTTGGTAGGCAGCACCACCCCATGTTAGACTAACAGAGACCATGCTTCTGGCCCCTAGACACGGCCTCACCAGTGGCGGGCAAGGAAAGATACAGGCTTTGGAAAACATAAATATAAATTTTCTCTAGATTCTCCTCCTCAGCCGTGAACAAAATCTCTGCATGACCACATTGTGAACATGAAGACGGTTCGATTCTCATTCCACACAGGAAGTAGGAAAAGAAAAAAAAACTCCAGTAGGCAGGTCTGAGCCAGGCTCCTGCTTTCCTACACTCATTGTGAGGGTAAGAGAACCCATGTGTGCATACATGCCCACACACACACACACACACACACACACACACACACACACACACACACAGAGTGTGTGCATATACACCTACACACACATGCTCATGTACACCTATGTCACTCTCCAATTCTCCCTCCTCCCCTTCGTCTTCCCTAGGCTCACCTTCCCTAGTTCTTCCTCTTCCTCAGTTCACATCAGGGGCTGGAGAGGGAGGGCCAGATGGCTTGTCCTAATGCACTGGAAAGAGAGGCCAAGAGAAGCCCTGTGATCAGGACACCTTGAGCTTTCCACTGGGGGCAAAGAGGAGGAAGAGGAAGAGAAGGAGGAGGGGGAGGAGGAGGAGGAGGAGAAGGAGGAGGGGGAGGAGGAGGAGGAGGCTTAGGGTTGTAGGCTTGGTCTCTGCACCTCCTTCACCTATAGGGATTTACCTCCCCTCCCATGAATCCTCCCTGTCCTTCCCCAGTTAGATCCCACCTCAGTCCCTGAAGCACCTACAGTCCCTGCTTTGCACAGGACTAACCCACAGTTCATAGTCCTAGGGGTCCCTCACTCCCTTCTTCCCAGTCTGCCCATGGCCTCTGTGTTCTAATCTGTAGGAACCCAGGCTCCACTCTTGAGGGACAATTGGGTAGAGCGGTCATTAAGGGCCCAGACTCCTTTCATTTGGTCTGGGTATTAGGGGTCCGCACTGTCACGGACTAGCTGTCAGGCCTCCCAAGGGAGCTTTCCAGACGGGAGATCACAATTCAGTGCGCATGTTAGTCACAGGATGAGACGGATAGAGCTGGTGAGAACCACCCAGGTGGACTTGGCCATGGCGGCTCACCTGAAGGATGCCATAGCCTTTTCCCATAGGAAGCACTGCCTTGGTGTCCTTGTGGATAGCTATTCAGGGCATGAAGGACTCATCTAGCAGGCAGGACTGCTGGGTCCAAATGGGTCTCCTGTGACCATGAGAGGGTGGACTGCATGAGAGGGTGGACTGCAGGGTCTGCCCCACCCAGAGGGTAGGGAAGCAGATCCTAAGATTTCTCCACTGCTGGGTCTCAGAAGGCAGCTCTGTAGGGGAGACTCCAGGGACCATGGGAGTTGTTGCCTTTATATGGTGAGCAGCCCATTTGGCATGGGTTTCTGCTCCTCTAGAGTATGTTGAGGAAGGAAATGGAAGGGTTGGGTCTCTTTGCTGTTCCCTAGCAGGCCCTGAGGACCAACCCCCCCGCCCCCAATTCCCTCCAGGCCAGCCTGCTTGGTCTAGGCACCTGGGTGTCTTGTCAGCATAAGAACTTTGAAAGTGCTCTAGCAATGAATGGAGCTGCCTGGGAAGGACGTGGGTTCATGGCCATGGACAGCGATTGAGATGAAGGGAATGACTGTGTATGCTGAGGGACTGGATGGAGTGTTGAAATCACTGAGTCTGTGGTCTTTTCACCAAGACTGGGACCTGTAAGAAGGTAGAGCCCTGAAAGGAAGACACGGTTCCCCTCGCTCCTCTACCACACGAAGCCTCCTGCAATGGACAGCATGGATCAGCCAGTCAGTAAATGCTGGTGGAGGGGCAGAGCGGGTTCCCTTTGGCTCCATACCCCCATCATGGTGCTCTCTGGGGTAGAGGTCATGCTCTGGACCATCCTGACAGTAGCTCTGGAGAGGGAGGTTCTGTTATTGAGTACTTGGACGCAGTAGCCCGCCCTGTGTGGAGGTCAGCTTCCCGTCTGGATTTGGTGGAGGAGCTGGCTTGTCATTGCTGACTAGGGAGAGTGAAGGGTAAGGGGCCCTAAAATTGGATACACTGACCCTGGCTTTCTGCATAGGCTATGGAGACAAGGAGGGCTGCCGCTCTGAGGGTAGCTTACCAGGGCTCCCTGCAAGGAGCCCTCCACTTAATTCATCAGCATGAGACACAGCACAAGCTGGGGGATGGTGGCCCCACTAATGAATGGGGCCTTGAGCACTAATGGCGCTGTTTTCACCACCCAGGAGCTCATCTGTCCCCAGCTTGTATCTGCTCCTGGGTCCTCAGCAGGTGAAGCCTTTGGTGACGATCTTTCTGAGCTGAATGGGGGGTACAGGTGCCATGGAGCTGTGCTCACATCTCATCTATCACCCTGGTTTCTGGGGTGGCTCTCCTCACACCCCTATTTTCTGCAGATGGAGACAGCTATACATTTTGTTCCTTGAAACAGGTAAAAATTACATCTTTTTCTCCTCTTTCTTTTTCCTCCTCTTCTCTAAAAGGTTCTGTGGAAGGCTGCTGCCTAGAGGGCTGTTTCCCAACAGCCAAAGGCTGTCGTTTGGGAAGCACCACACTGACCTCAAAAACAACCCCGTGCAAACTGCAAGAGTCACGGGCAAAGCTGCACAGAGGCCGGGAGGGGGAACGGTGCTCCACCCCCGCAGCTGGCCGGGAGGGGGAACGGTGCTCCACCCCCGCAGCTGCGAGCACCAAGCACCACGCACCAAACTGTGGGCCACACCGCATGCCTTATGGTGGCACTTCCCCACTGTGACACCCTCCAGAGTCACGTGGTCCTTGATAAACTCCAGACTCTGCTCAGGAGGGCTTGGGTGGTCCCTGAAACCATCTTTTTGACAAGTGAGATGAAGAAGCCGTTAGCCAGACGTGAGGCTTTGGGAGGTTGCCTGAGGTCCTCGCTGTAGCCGGTGGCCATGCTCTCTGATGCACAGCGAGCTCTCAGGAGAGTGGGTGTCTAGGTGGTGACCTCTCAGGGCAGTGATTTCTTTAGGCGAGCTCGCTCTCAGGTCTGCCCCTTCCTGGGAGAGAGAACTCTCAAGTCAGTGACTGCCTCAGTTAGTGACAGTGTCAGGTAGGAAACGTCCTTGGGTATGAGGAGCCCTCTCCAGGGCCATCTGGCAGGCACACGGTGAAGCCAGGCTTGAAACTCAGATCTCTTCAGGTCCAAAGTCCCCAGTCTAGCATTGTGGTGATTTCAGCTGCCTGGATGATTTTCCAGTAATTTTTTTTTAGTGTTTTTCATCATGTCTCTCTCAGCAATTAATCTTGGTTGTAAGATTATGAAAAATTAATTAAGAGATCTATTGCCCTACAGGAACTCTGGGCTGTGAACATTGACCTTGTGTTAGCCTGTCCTGATGGAGCTGAAGTGAGAGACTGTCACTGCCCCCACGGCTGCGGAAAGAGTCAATGCCAAGTGTCCATCACTCGAGCTCTTACCACTAATAGCCCAGCGGAAACTAGAAAGCACTTTACGGTGGCCTCACACTGCAGCTATTTTCTTGGTTCCAGCATAACCTTTGCCCGAGAGCGTCACAGGCCTGAAGTGTTTGCTGTCACCTGGGAAGGGAGGCTACCGGGTGCCACTGAAGATGGAATGTCTCCTTGTGTGGAGACCCTGAGCCAGGCCAGCCAGGCTTAGACAGGCAACACACTGCAGAATTCCACCATGGCTGTATCTCTCCTGGTCAGGCTTTGGGGCCAGGATGATGACATCAGTGCCCACATGTCCTTGTCTCAGAGGTAGGGAGAGAGGACCACAGAGAGAACCCAGAACAGGACTCTGGGGGATGGGACAGCCGGGGACAGTCAGATGTGTGTTGATGAGCTCGGCTCCACGCCTGATCTGTCAAGATGGGTGTGTGTGACAACTCTCTTTGAAGGTGGTGGGATCAAATAATTATAATGTCCCCAAAGCCCTCAGCTTCAGCAGAGAAAAGCTGTAGCTCTAGGTGACCAGAAACTCAGGTTAAATTAGCAATCAGGCTGCTCTGCTGCTGGGGTAAGGGGGTTTCTCAAAGGTTGGTTTATGTGCCTGTGTGGAAGTTCACTGTAGGTGGGACGTGAACTCTGCTTTAACATGGCAAGTCCGGGTGTCTCAGCGTGGCAATCTCTTTGGTGTTCTGGTAACTTAGGACATCAGCAGCCGGTGGTAGAATAACCTTGCTCCCCTTCCTACCATGGAGGTTATTGTCTCTTCAGGGCCTCCCTGTCCCGTGGGTTACCTTAGGTGCTGGACACCATAACTTCAGAATGACCTTGGCGGTCTTTAGTCTCATTGTAACACTCAGACATAAAGGCCAGGTTGGCTTTGGGAAGGTACAGATTCACAGAGACAACCTGAGAGACTTGGGCCGTAATCTACTGGTCCCGTTGTGTGACACCAGAGCCAGAAGCGGTGGCTCATGGCCATAAGGATCAGAGAGCTCTGTAAAGAGCTTTTTGAAGGCTCCAGCCTTCAAAATTCCAGGGGTGGAGGGTGTCACGGATGGTGGGATCAGGCAGGGTCGGCTCCCTGTGGTCGCTGCCTCCTCTCTTAGGTCAGCCCTGATTCATTCACCTCCCATAGCGGCACAGGAGGCATCTGCGGCTGAGTGCCATTGCCTACCCTCCTGGCTCACACAGGGGCAGCACTTGGGCCTTACTTTTGAGCCACTGGGAAGCACTCTCTGTGGGGAATGGGGTGTGCTCACAGGCCAATCACAGCCTGATCCTGGGGTTGGAGGTAGGGTCAGTCCCAGAGACTGCTGGGTAGGGAGGTGGAGAAGGACCAAATGAATAGTTGCCTGCCATCTGCCCACGGGTGCCCAAGGCAGGAAAGTCACTTAGCTGTCATCTTCAGCTAAATGGGAGGAATCATGGCACTCTCCCACAGCTTTGCTGTGTTATCCTGAGGGTCGGATGAGGCAGGAGGCTAGGCAACCTCAGAGCTGAGCACTGTAGGCAGAGGGCCAGTGTGGCTATTGCTGTGGTGACTAGTTTAATGGACTGAAAGTTGCTTTGTTTCAATCAAGGGAAAGACAAATTCTGTTCCTTCATTGTGAAACAGATATTGCATGTAATGGACTTAGCTGAAATTAGTTCTTGTTACACAAGTACATCACCCTGCCGTGAAACCTGAACCTGACAAAGTCAAGTCCCCTTGTCCCTTCCTGAGGCTGCCACATGCCCACCCAGGCCCTGCTGGTTGGGTGGGAGCCCTACACAGGCCTGTTCTTATGTAACTCACCAACTGTGTAGTTACTTAGACAAGACACATAAATACTGAGTCCTTCAACAAATGCCACCACCCCCCTACTAGGTACACAGCTTAGTCTCTGTGGAGCAGAGCATCTGTGGGGTGAACGATCCAAAGGGAGGTAAGAGATGAGGGGCTAGTCAGGGGAGCCATCTGGGATTTCAGTAGAGCCATGTGGGACTGGTTCCCTGTAGGGTCAGCGGGAGCTAAAGCCTGAACTAGAATGTGTCAAGGCATGGCTGTGGGCAGCGTGAAGTGGGCAGTGTGAGGGGAGAAACAGGTCCTGAGGTTCAGAGGGCAGTCCACAGGTCAGAGCAGCAGCTGGGCCCATGACTCAAGAGGCTTTTGGGCAATCTATATGTGTCTAAAATTGCATCTGAATAGATGTCACACACCGGTGGCATGACCCTCGGGGCTTCACGCTGCGTTCACAGGTGTCTGGGTGCACACGTGTGCATATTGATTTCACCATTCTGCACTTTGCAGTTCCCACAGGCAGGGCCGTGGACTCTGTTCAGGTTGTGCAATATTGATTTCACAGTAAAGGGGCTGAGATTTTATGCTCCTTGATCGAAACAAAACGTCAGGTGCATTAATAGTCATAGCAGATGCGGGGGCAGGAGGAAGCCGTGAGTGTCATTGAATTTGTCTGTCATTCCTCACTTGGGTCAGCAAAGGTGCTGGTACCCAAACCGTTGAAGGGACATTGCCTGATAACTCACTGCACAGCTCCATAGACCAGGCTATACATCGACCTGCAGGCAGACATGACGAAGTAAACTTGAATCTGCTCAGGAACTTACGTGGGTGGGGGTAGCCCCCGGAGTGGTCTCACAAGCTCTCATCCTGGGTCCTGGTGTACAGCTCACTAGGGTCCTCTCAGGGGAAGGGCTTCCCGGGTCTGTTACTGAGAGCCTAGGCCTGGCACTCTGCTCACAGTAGGTCTCAGAAGGGTTCAGAGGAGTGATGAATGAGTCCAGTGGCTCCAAGTGCATTAGGCTGTGGGTGCTAGGGCCTCCGGGAAGGGGGGCAGAAGCACACGGATTCCTGCCTGAGCACGTGCTGAAGGACAAAGAGAGTTCTAGAAAACCACCGGACACTTTCTACCTTAGCTAAGACTGCAGCAATGCACCAGGAGGGAGGGGGCGTGGCCAGAGCAGGGGTGAGGTCAGGAGGAGGAGAGCAAGATCAGTTTAGGAGACTGGACTACAGTGGAGGGTACATCAGAGGTGGCAGTGGGGTCTGAAAGGGACGAGTTGGTGTGGGTGGCTTGGGGCCTGGGAGGGGTGGGTCTCCAAGTTGGAAGAGGCAAGCAGGCTGGGAGAGGGGCCAAGAGCAGATGAGGCCATACAGGGTAGGAGGCCCGGTGAGGTGAGGCCGGTGGGGCAGGGGTCATGCAGTCCATCTGAGTTGCTAAGTCCGCAGATGCTCTGTTCCGTATGGGAGTTTCTCCACAGAGTCCTAACACCTTTCATTGTGATCTTGGCATTTTTAAAATTGTAATTAATTTAGTGTGCACGTGTGTGCACATGTGTGCATGTGACTGGAGGTCAGAGGACAACCTGTGAGAGTTAGTTCTCTTCTTTTCTACCACCTGAGTCCCAGGAATTGAACTCTGGTCATCAGTCTAGGCAGCGTGCATCTTTACCCAATGGGCTACCTTGTCAGCCCTCACTGTGGTTTTAACCAGACACACCAAGCCATGGCCGTGAAGAAGGCTCCACCTTGGAGAATCAGCTCAGCAGAAGAGCCCTTCTGCCCAGTGGAGCCTGACCTGTGAGGGTCCGTCCTGCTGTGTGAGTGCGGCCTATGAAGAAGAGGCACAACCACAAGACAGGAACAGCAAGAGGCATGGCAGCCAGGTCGAGAGGGACACTTCAGTCCTTTGACGGCATTCTGTTCCTGCTTTGTGATATGTGGCCCACACATTTTCATTTATACAGATCCCAAAAGTATTCGGCAGCCGTGGCCCATAGAACCATAAAGTCTCTTGAACACACTTACCACCCTTGCACAATCAGTCAGAAGAACTGTTTGGTCACATCCTGCCCACCTTCCTGGGCCCAGGCACACTCCTGTTCAAGCGTCCAGACAGCAGTCTGGGAAGCATCCCCCATGCCTTTCTTCCCTCTCAGCAAATCCTGCAGGGATGGCCGCACCAGGCCCCTCTTCCGTTCCATCCCCTGGTGCAGGCCTGTGTTCTCCCTGCAGGTCTCCCAGACCAGCCCCTGGGACACACTCCACCTGTTCTCAGAAAGTTTATCCTGTTTAAGCAATCCAGACCATGTCCCTGCTCAGTCTCCAAGGCTCCTGCTGCCTACTCCTCACAGGTCTGAGAGTACCTGTCATGTGCTCCTATCCACCACCTCTCGGGTGTCATCTGCCCACACTATCCTCTACCCCTGGGCTGCAGCCATGCTGGTCTAAAGTCAACTTTCCTCATCCCTCTCAAAACGATGGCTTGCCATTCTCCCTGCCTATAGCCCTCTGCCCCCACAACCCCACAACCTAGACAGCTTCCCACTTTCTCCTACCTTGCCTGCAAAGCCATTCTGGGCTGCAAGGTTACACTCAGAATCCATCCATTGCTCCTCCTGCCCTGCATCTTCATCCTCAGCAGCATCCATCATCTGCACGGGGTGCACTTTGTAGTCATTCTTTGGTCTGTCACTGTCTCTCAACCTTACGACAGAACTGCAGGAATCAGGCTGCCTGATGAGCGCTCTGCACAGAATTGGCTGGGCCTTGTCCCAGATGAGTATTGTATGTAGTATATGTGTGTGCACAAGTGTACGGAGGCTGGGGGTCAACACTGAATGCCTTCCACACAGGCTCTTCCCCTTAATTTTGAGACAGACTCTTTCACTGAACTTGAGGCTCCCTGATGTGGCTGGACTGCCTGTCAATGAGCCTCAAGGATCTTCCTGTCCCTGCCTCCTGCCCCCCCCCTCCATCCCCCGGCCATGCTCAGCTCTTTTGTAGGGGCTGGAAATCCAAGCTCAGGTCCTTCTCTTTGTGCGGCCACGTCCTCAGACCCCATTCTGTTGCATGCATGCATAAATGAGAAAATCGTGGGCAAAAGTGGGCTCTGGAAGAAGAGTAGAGATGGGCGTGTGGTCTAACAAGATCTTGCTTTATGAAAACACACAGGGACAACTGCCGAGCACTACGATTGTACAGCATCGCTGTGGTGTTAAAATGTCACAAGGAAGGACAAGGAAGAAGAAAATGTCTAAATGTCTTCCTTCCAGGGGATGTTGAAACATGGGATTAGGGAAAGCAGACACTGCTGCCTGTAATCCTACCTATTGCTGGGAGGGAGAAGACAAAACAAGATATTTAAACACATGTTAAACAGCCGCGGCGTCTTCCCGCTGCAGGAGAGAACAGAAGAACCGGCTCAGTGCTCGGAGGAAACATCTTCTCTCTCCCTGCCGAGGGACAGACTTACAAAGGATGATATTTACATTTTCTCCAAGCCTCTAATTTTCTCATTTATCATTTGTCAGAGCCTGAGGCCGTTCCTCAGCACATGGTGTTTGCCAGCAGCTAATGATCCCTTTACCAAACATCACAGTCCAGCCAGGAGCTTGTTAATGTTGCTGAGGCTGCTGATTCAGTGCGTTAGTGTCACAGGCAGGTCTCGGCCCCTGGATCACAGGAATGCGGCAGCCCTGGGGCCCTGTGCTTCCTGGAGGCTCCACCAACACCAGGGAACCATGGAAACCACTCCAGTCCCAGAGCTGGAGACAGCTGAGCCCTGAGGTTAGCTTTGGAAGCAAAGTAGAGGTTTCTAGAACTCCATCCAGAGGTCAGAGACCGGACCCCATCTTACTGCCCCTCAGGGAACACCTGAGGACTGGAGTCACTCAAGGAGTAAACAGAGGCATGAACAGGGTTTCCAGGACTCCAGCCCGATTCTTCTTTCTTGGCCTTGTCCTCTGAGGCTGAGCAAAGCTGGGTTCCATGAGGTGTCCAGGACCCAGAGCCACCACATGATGACACAGAGGCCTCTGGATCCAGCTGAGTCACTGGATCTTGTGACACAGAGACAATGGTAAGGGCCAGCTCCTCTGGATCCTTTATTATAAACCAGTTTAGAGGCTTGTCATTAAGACACAATCTAAAAAAAAAAAAGATTTTGTTGTTGTTACGGGGTGTGTGTGTGTGTGTGTGTGTGTGTGTGTGTGTGTGTGTGTGTGTGTGTTCGTTTGTTCACACACGTGTATGTAGGTCAGAGGACAACTCGCAGGAACTCGTTGGTTCTCTCCTTCTACCGTGTTAGTCCTAGGAAAACAAACTCGGGTTGTCAAGTGTGGTCAGAACCACCTTTGCTCTCCCGAGCCATCTTACCTGACCAGAGATCCATCTTTGTTGTTGAAAGCTCAGATGTCCAACACTTTGCATCTGGGGACACACCATGGAGGGGTTGGGGGAGGTTCTCCCGGAGGCAGAGCTCACACACAGGAAGCTGGGTGGTGGTGTTGGTAGAGAGCTCTGACATCAGACCTGATGGAATGTCCTCTCAGGCCACAGACTGGGAGGGATAGCAGCGTGGGGAAGGAGCCAGGAAGGAAGGACGGACGGACGGACGAGGGAGGAGGAAAACAAAACCAGAGGTGAGACAGCTTTCTGGCCTTTTGCCCAACCCAGCCACTTTCTCTTGCCTTCCAGATCCCATGGCTGGGTTTCCTTTAAGCTCCACGCTGGCTTTGGCGGCCAGTTTGACCCAAGGCTCTTACAAACCTTACTTTGTGTCCTGGGTGGTATGGTGGCTTTCCTGGTGTTGATGTCTCGCAAGTTGGCCTTACCTGTCCTGGGTTTCAACTTTTCAGGCCCTGGCTATTATCTGAGTGACCTGTGACAGCTGAGAGAGGGCCTGTGGCTGCACAGATGGCTGGTTCCGCTGTCTCTGCAGATCTGTGGTAACTGGCCATGGCCTTGCTCTGCAGACCCTGTCTGCCCATGGACTTGGCATATCTCTTTCCATACAGGCACATCCTCAGGCTTCCCTTTTGACCTGGACCTCCTTTCAGCAGCTGTGACCTCCTCCCTAGAGACTGAAGTGGCACCATCCAGGATCTGGCTGAGTCTCCCCGGGTATCACATATGGCTCCAGTGAGCATGTGAGAGCCATGAAGTTACTTACCATTCCCACTTTCCACAGAGAGACGTGAGCTTGGGAGCTGCCTGAGGTCACATGGGTGACTGAGGGGAGGGTGGAATTTGACCTGTACAGATTTCTAGGCTGACATGAAAACATCAGATCAGGCAAGCCAAGCTCCAAGTCAATGCGTTCCAGACCATTCCCAGGAAGCAGTGATCGCCAGAGAGGACTAGGTCCCTCACAATCGGGCAGAGGGAGCTGGCAGGTCACAAACAGGTCATTTCCTTTTTCCATTGTTGGAGATGCTGGAGTCAATATAATACCATCTGGGCTGCACCTGGTTCACTTCAGGCTCCTCTGTCTAATCCCACTAGGCTGGGCTTCTTGTGGATGTGCTGGGATGCCAGCGATACAGGGGACTCCAAGTTATGACCTACTCCAGATGTCAAAGATGCTCATTGTGACCCCTGACCTCAGGAAGGCAGTGGGCTTTGGCAGAGACTGGAAGCCAGGGCACATCAGAATCAGGTCCCCATATGAGGAACAAAGGAAGGTTGTGTGTGTATGCAGCTGGAGAGGGGCAGGGATTCAAGAGCTTGATTACGGGTCTGTGTATGACTCAGGCCATAGTGAGCAGAATTCAGGGGTTGACCCTTAGAGGTCATATCATAGCCTCACACAAGGGCCCTGGAATAAGTATCTATAAAACAAGGCAAATAACAGCTGCTGAGGGTGTAGAGCCCATTTCTCATGCAGCCAGGGCATCTGTGAGCATCTTGTGCTGGGCCCCCAGTGTCGGGGGTGGGGAGACTTCAGGAGCGGGACGCTGTGGAGGAATCATCATGATTTCTGCACTGCTTGTCATTCGTGAGTGTTTTCTAGGCAGATATTTGGTGTCTCCAACCTGTTAGCTTTTCAGTCCTGAGATCTTTCATAGTGTTACCTTTCCCAAGGTAGTGGGCATGGATAGCGAAGGTGACAGGATTTCCATGGAGCGCTAAGGATGCCAGTCCCATTAGCCACAGTCTTTCCCAAACTCCTCAAGCGTCATCTCTTGAGATGCAAAGGCTGGTGGAGCCCACACTGCTGTCTTCTGTTGGTGTAGTCTCAGCTAAAACCCGGCCTATGTCACTGAACACTTCTATACATGATAGCGTGGCCTTATCTGTCACCTTCCGGAAACCACAGCTTTGATTCTTTCCCTAGGACACATTAAACTACATAAACTATTAGAATGATGATGGCTAAATGACTAATAAGATAAAGAATAGGCTCCCCATATTTATTTGTGTGTAATTTCACCAGATAGCAGAGGGAGCCACAGTACCCACAGTGTCGAAAGCCAGAGGCTACTTCTCTCTCTTTGACACTTTGAGTTTCGGTGTAGGAAGTCCTGCTTGCAGGCAGCCGTAAGGGGTGGTAGTGATGCATGCGTCATGCCAGGAGGGAAATGGCTCTCTCTGCAAAGCCAGGTAAGCATTGGAAGCAAATGCCTTTCTTTTATAGCTTTCCTTTATCCCGGTTAGTAATTCCCTTTCTCCTTCCCTTGCAAACTGTTGACAGTTCTTTCTAAACCCGTCAATAATTTAGTCAACTGCAGCATTTTTCTAGCTGTGTTGACCATGACCCAGTGGAAAAAATCCATTTTCCAGAGGGGGCGGTAGTTGTGGCTCTGCGGTGGAGTGCTTAACTCGCTCACAAAGGAGCCTGGCTTTCATCGTGGGTGCCACAAAGGAAGACTTCTGTCTTAGTCACTTTCCCGCTGTAGTGACAAAACGTCATGACCAAGGCAACCTACAAAATAAAGAATTTATTTGGCTTATGGTTCCAGAGGGTTGGAGTCCATAATGGTGGGACAGTACTACAGCAAGCAGCAGGCAGTAGGAGCAGGAAGCTGAGCTCTCATATCCTGCACAATGAGCTCGAAGAGGAGAGAGAGCAAACTGGAAGTGGTGGAGACTTTCAAATCTCAAAGCCCTCCCCTGATGACATACTTCCTCCAGCAAGGCTGCACTACCTAAACCTCCCAAACAGCGCCACCAACTGGAGACTGAGTGCTCAAATGCCCAAGACAGTGGGAATATTTCTTACTGAAATCATTACAACACACACACACACACATGCACACACACACACACACACACACGCGCGCTTGTACATATGTATATAATAATAGAGCCCAGCAAATGCACACACACACACACACACACACACACACACACACACACACATACATATGCAAGCACACCAAATACATGTTGTCTTAGTTAAGGTTACTATTGCTGTAAAGAGACACCATGACCACAGCAATTCCTATAAAGAAACACATTCAATTGAGGGTTACAGTTTCGGAGGTTCAGTCCATTATGATCATGATGGGAGCACGGCAGTGTCCAGGCAGATGTGGTGCTGAGACTGCTACATCTTGTAGGCAACAGGAAGTCGACTGACTGTCATACTGAGTGAAACTTGAGAAAAAAGACCTCAAAGCCCGCCTCCACAGTGACACACTTCCACCAGAAGGTGTGGCCCGGATTAAAGGCATTCCCTCCAGCCTCAAGGTCTAGATTAAAGGCATGTGTCATCCAGGCTCTTCCAACAAGACCATACTTCCTCCAACAAGGCCACACCTCTTAATAGTGCCACTCCCTATGAGCTGTTGGGGGGCCAAATACATTCAAACCGCCACACATGTGGAGACAAAAGTTTACAAAGCAGCACTCATCTTCACTTTGAATGCTGCTTTTAGATGTCTGCTAATCAGTCCTAGTACGCCATTTTGTAAAATGCTGGTTATAGGCACCGCGTGGGTTTAGTTTGGGCAGCTGCCCTGCCTCCCTGCAGCCTTGGCCCACAGCCCCACAGTCTCAGCTGCTCTCCCCTGCCACCAGCCAGCTCACATCTGGACACTCTTTGTTTTGCTTTTGGTTGCTCAGCTTTTCGATGCCGCTCATGTCTTCTCTTTTCATTAATTTTTGGGCCACACATGTTACTTCGAGTTGCTTCTTTTTTTTAACTGAAGAACATTTTTAACGTCTTTACCATTATTCGCCGCCCCCCAACTATTTTTGCAGCAACAGAAAAATCAAAATGGGACGGTTGCAGTAGGAAGGGCCATAGGAGAGCTACGGGATGTTTTTTTACACGGGCCTGGTTCTGCACGAAGCCAGCAGAGCCTGATAGTCACGTCCAGCTGTGTGCACCCCGAGATGTCTGAGTGATAAATGGGAATGTTCACCAGGGCTCAAAATCAGAGTGTCTCCTCCTGGGCTGCTTCTTTGGTTTGAATGTGAAATATCACCCTGCAGGCTCACGTGCAGAATATTTTCAATACCTCCTAAAACTGTCATCAGCAGAGGACCAAATATTCTGCACGTGGTTGTGGGGCCCAGCTGAAGGTGGCAGATATCTGGGAGCATGTTCTTGAGGGGTGCATCTTGCCCTTGGTCCCACTTTCTTGTTCTCTGCTTCCTGATTGCTGTTCACCACAATGTGAAAAAGTCCTTCTGTCACATGGTCCGGCGGCCATAACCACATCTGCTGCCGTGAGGTTCAGGACCAGCCCGCAGGACCAGGCAATGGAGCCAAAATAGATCCTTCCTTAAGCTGAATCTGCCAGATTTTGTTCGCAATGCAAAAGCAACCAATATAGTTCTCCTGACCTCTGGGGGAAGACAAGCCTGTTTGGGGGCCACCCTGTGCACTCTAGGAGGTTTGGCTGTATGTATCTATGACCTCCCCTACCCACCAACTGAACACCCCACCTCCAATATGAAAATAAAACTGTTGCCAGACATTGCCAAATGTCCCCTGGAGGTCAAGATGCTCCATGGAGAGCCTGTGTAGGTGGCTTCATGCAGTGTCAGTACCAGTGTGTGTCACATAGAGAGCTTCAAGGCACTCAACGCGGCCTCCAGCAACAGTCACCCGGAAGCTACACCTTGGCCGCTGTGTCCTCTGAGACCTGGAGCTTCACTCAGCAGTGGACTTGGGCCTCTAGTCACCTCTCCCCAGCTCCACACCGCTGCTGAGAGCAGCCAAGTTTGTGGTTATCTGTACTGGGCCTGCCCACACTTCACAGACTCACAGAAGTACAAAGTAAAATGGAGCCTTGGTCATCACAGCGGGCATCTGTACACGTGGGCACATGCTGCCATTCCTCTTTCAGCATTGATAGCTGACACAGTGGCTCTGGAAACAGGACTTACTGGTGCTCCACGGACAACTGACTGGCCCCAGATGGAGATCCGACGAGAGCCAGAAACGTATGGAAGAGCTTGTCCTGCCGATGGAGGTGGCAATTCCCTGCACAGCTGCCCCTGCCTGCCATCAGCTGTGGCTCAGGCTTGTCCTTGTCCATGACACAGTGTTGTACAGCAGGCTCTGGAACAGATGCCTCTGTCAGCAGAACCACTGACTCTGCCTGGAGGACATGAGCAGAGAGGCCAAAGCTTTGGTTGCTGTGATGGACTTTCAACTCCAGACTTGCAAAACTACAAAGGCCCCTGTGCCTGTGAGCCAGGGCCCCGGGGAATCCGCCTGTTTCCTCCTGTGAGAGCCGCGTCTGAGCACATCCAGATGGTGTCCCCGCACTTCACTCCTCTGTCTTGGCAAGAGTTCCATGTGCGTGCGTTCCCACGGGGTCAGTCTGTGCTCCTCTGGCCTGTGTTTCTGTGTTTGCTTCCCTTTTCTCTCACAGACAGCCAACAGCCCGGTTTTCTCCGCTGTGGAGAAAGCCCATGAGAATGTCAGCTCGGGGGCTCCTATCCCCTACTTCGTAATCTTTCCGTCTCTGTTTGTCAAACAAGAGTCAGCCTCTTCCTGGGGATGAAAAGTGTAGGTGGTCTGCATGCTCTGGATTCTCTGGTGCTTTTGTTCACCCTGACAGTTTCTCTGGAGGGCCTCCATCTCCGGGGCTTATCACCAAGTAACCGGCATAAGACCATCATCATTATTGTCACCACCGTCATCATCATCACCATCACTGCTATCATCGTTATCACCACCATTGTTATCATTGCTATCATCATCAACATCATCATCACAATCATCATCACCACTGTCATCATTATCACAATCATCATCAACACCATCATCACAATCATCATCACCACTGTCATCATTATCACAATCATCATCAACACCATCATCACAATCATCATCACCACAATCATCATCAACATCATCATCACAATCAACATCATGTACATCCTCAGGATAGGAAGGATGGAGACAGAGATTTGCTTGGTGTATATGAACCATCGGCAAAGGGAGAGAGAATCAGTCTGCTTTGCATCATGGTGACAGTATACAGTGATGCATTTGAGATAGTCAACTACACAAGAGGAAAACCTTCTTTCGGCTCCCAGTTCTGGAGATTTCTGTGGCTAGGTGGCTTATTGCTTTGGGGCTTGTGGCGAGGAAGCCATCATGGTAGGAGCACATGGAGGAGGAAACCGTTCACCTCCTGACATCCAGGAATCAAAGAGAGAAGGGAGAAGGCAGGGGCTTTGAGGACATGCACAGACCAGAGCAGATGGGAACTGCTTACCTCTGTGGGTCTCCCTCAGAGGATCTAAAAAATAAAATCAAGAAGGTAAAAAAAAAAGCACTTGTTGAGATGTGTGGTGTTGCATGCCAGTAATCCCAGCACTTGGGAGGTTTCATTTCGGAGGATAAGGAGATCAAGCCCAGCCAGTCTTAAGCTACATAGTAAGTTCAAAGCTAGGTTGAACTGTGTGAGACCTTTTCTTAAAAAAAAAAAATAGCAAAAACAATGCTCTCCCCACCACATCCCCCCCATCAAAAAACAAACAAACAAAAAACAACTAAAAAAGATACTTGTGTAAATCATGTGTAGGGAAATGGATTGGATAACTTAGTGTTAACCTGTTTGAGTACCAGAGGCTGGAGAGATGGCCCTGCAGTTAAGAGCACGCACTTACCACCATTGCAGAGGACCCAGGTTCAGTTCCCAGCACCCACATCAGGCAACTCGCAACTCTCAGTGACTCCAGTTCCAGGGGATCTGAGCTACTCTGGCCTCTGAGGGCATCTGCACGTACATAGTGCACATAAACTCCTGCAGGCACACACACACTCACTCACACATACACATACACACACACACATACACAACTAAATAAATACACACATAAATAAATTAATTAATAGCAATCTTTTAAAACTGAGCTAAAAATATAGTAGCTGGCTCCTTAGGTCAAAGAGACCAGTGACGTGTCAGCCCTAAAACTGCAGGGTTCCTTATAACAACTGATGAGGCAGAGGGTAAACAGAAGAGAACACAGTGAGAGAAGACTGCCTGAATCCAGCAGCAGAGACAGAACACTCTGGAGCCAACGGGTGAGTTTTGAAGATTACTTTCTCCATAAAGAATGCATCTATGTCCTGTGGAGGAGAACTTGATGCAGGCTCCGAGGAACACTCATCCACGCTAGTGCCTTCTTTTACAACCAGAGCAGACTTCTATTTGTGTGTTAAAAATATTGGAGATGGGCGTTATTTTTCTTTATCTTTGAGAAATAATTTCTCAACTCTGTTGCTTTTAAAGCCAGGAGTCAGATGAATAACATTAAAAGTAAAAAGCCTAAGAGAAGAGCAGAGGTGTCTAGGGTGGTGAGCAGCTGTCTGCCTGAGGGGACACCAAACCCCTCAGACTCGGAATCCTCCACGGCAAGCCCCAGAGGAGGGACCCTGTGTCCTCTCTGTCTTGACGGTGGCGCCAGGATCACAATCAGGGCTTGGTCAATAATTGATGACAGTGAAGACCCTGAATGAAGTCCCCTTTACTGAAAGCAGCCGCCACCTCCTCAGGGTGCTCTTTGGAGAGCGTTTCTTTCATTTCCATTTTTCCCATCATAATAGATGATACGAAAGCAGCAGAGTGTTGTCTCCTGCTGAGAGCCAGGGAAGAGGAAAAAGAGCAGACAGGCGCAGCCCTGCAGGGCACCATGGGGCTGAGCCCGGTCCCCACAGGACCTGAGAGTCTCTCTCTCTCTGTCCCAGTGGCTCTGAGGCTTTCAGTCAAGAGCAAGTAGTAAAGTAGGAGAGGCAGGCACCAATATGCTGTTGTGTATGGGGAGGGAGGGAGATCTGGAGCCTGGGACTCGGTTCTCTGCTCCTGTGACATTACCAGCGGATGTTCACAGAGCTCTAGCCTGCCAGCCTCTGCTCTGGGTGTGGAGACAGGAGAGAATCAAACAATGCCCTTGCTCTCCGCCTAGCCACTTTCTTGGCTGAAGGACAAGCTGTGGCCATCGAACACACAGTTGCAGGACCTTTGGACGGGGACAGGTGATCGATCTATAGGATAGTAGAGATCAAGGTCGAGGTTGTGAGAGTGGTCATGGAGGGTGTGTCTGAGAGGGTGAGTGAGCCCTGGAGAGGCCAGGGTGAGCCGGGAACAATCGCTGTGCAAAGGCCTTGGGAAAGGATTGATCCTGGCAACCCTGGGGCGGCGGTGGGGGCGGGGGAAGCAGGAAGTAGGCAGTGTAGACTTGTGAACCAGGCCCAGGGAAAGGGGTGAGGGCACAAAAAACGAAGCCCCATGAGCCACATGCCACAGGCCCTCACACAGGAGAGGGCACTGAGTGAGACATTAGGAGACCCAGGTCAAGACCCATCTTCAGGTGAACGTGGTGGAGAGTCCCGGTCCTTTCAGCTCCCAGTCACCTCTGCTCCTCTGGACCTTGTCAGTAATGCCAGTTCTCAGGTTCTGGACCTGCTAAATGGAAACCTTGGGGGCCGGGATGGCGCCTCAGCAGGCTCTCCTCTGGTGGTCCCAAAGCTCTCTGGAGTTTGGGACCAGCAGAGCTGGGCTGAGGCTTCAGGTGTCACAAAGCCCAGTGGTGAGGAGGAGAGCCAGGCCACTGTTAAGGAGGCATTCTGTGAGGATGGCACTTACCCTGCAGTGCAGTCAGGGACTTCCTGAGCTGATTAAGCTCCTCCCACAGTCAGGACACAGACATGGTAGAAGATCCCAGGGCAGAAGAAGTCTTGTGGTGATCTGAAGGAAAATGGCCCCCAAAGGGAGTGACACTATTAGGAGGTGTGGCCTTGTTGGAGTAGGTGTGGTCTTGTTGGAGGAAGTGTGTCACTGTGGAGGTGGGCTTTGAGGCCTCATATATGCTCAAGATATTGGCCAGAGTCTCAGTTCACTTCTTGTTGCCTGCAAGATGTAGAACTCTCAGCTACCTCTCCAGCACCATGCCCGTCTGCACGCTGCCATGTCCCACCACGCTGATAAAGGACTGAACCTCTGAAACTGTAAACTGCTACCTCAATGAAATGTTATCCTTTATAAGAGTTGCCGTGGTCATGGTGTCTCTTCATTGCCATAGAAACCCTGACTAAGACAGGCCTGATGATATTCTCATTGATAAAAAGTGGAGAACAAAGCATGAATCTGGCTGGAAGGAGGAGAGAAGATTCTGGGCACGCTGGTCAGGGTCCTTGTCCTGTCAGTCCCCCAGCTCAGGGGACACATCTCACTTCCTCCTTCATATATATATATATATCTATATATATATAGATATATATAGATATAGATATAGATATAGATATAGATATATAATTTTTTTTGAAACAAGATCTTTCTTTGTTGTCTTGTTTGGGCTGGAACTTGCTGTGTAGACCAGGATGGCCACAAACTCATAGAGATCTTCTTGCCTCTACCTCTCAAGTACTGAGATTAAAGGCCTGTGACACCACACTCAGCTACACCTCTTCCTACTCTGTAACTAATCATGTGATTGGATGCTGGTTAGCTTCCCAGCACAGTGACAAATACCTGACAAGCTAAGGAGGGAAGGTTGACTGTGGCTCACAGTTTGAGGACCCTCCGGTGTGGGCCTAGGGAGGTGGAAATAGAATGGGGGTAGGGGACGGCAGTGCAAACTGCTTACCTAATGGTAGGTAGCAGGGCCATGTGTTGGGGCGCGGGGACACGCATGTGAAACCAGAGACAAGGCACACCCATCACAGCCCTGGTGTAAGAGGGTGTTGGAGTCTAGCTAGAAGTCCCATGTGACTACCCCAGCAGGGGGACCCCTTTTGTAACAGAAGGGGGAAAAGGGCCACAAGAATAACCACACCCTCTCCAGCCAAGCTAGACACCTCTTCTCCCCTTATCCTCCTGTGTGCTGTGGCCCCCACTCCCACGAGGCTCCCCATCTTGCTTCTGTGTCTTTCACATCTAGCTTTGGATGATCCAACATTCCCCTCCCCACCTATGTGTGTATCAGCCATTTGGCCCAACCCACCCCAGGTTCTCAGCCTCAGTACTTCTGATGTCTTGAGTTCCACACATGCTATGTTCCCTGGTCTCTGCCTAGGAGGTGCCAGGACTACCCCATTAGCTGTGACAACCCAAGTTGCAGGAAACCATGGTACCTGGTTCAAGTCACTCTTATGCTGAACCCCAGTCACTAAGATACTCCCCTAACAAGTTACCTGCATTTTAACCTTTAGTTAAGTTTTCACGGCTACTCATTGCTACATCTCACACACACACCCATCCCTGGGACTGACGGGACATGTCTGGGTGAGGGTCCACAACGACACAATGACTTACTCTCCGCTGAGTAGCCTCCATACCTTGAGGACAGCTCAGTACAATGTGCATCTCCCACCTTCGAAGCCTCTGCTGGTCTGGGAGTGAGCTTAGCTCTATATCTGGATGCAGGGCTAAGTCCTTGGGGGCTGGCAGGGCCTCATAGACTCCAGGATGTGGCTGAGGGCTGTAGAGCACAATACAGTTCTCAGTGACCTCCCCAGCAGTAGCAGTCACCCCCACTTTCGTCTCTGAGCCCTGCTCTCAGCAGCATTTCACACACACTGTCTCATTCATAAGGAACCGGGTTTCGGTGTTCTATTCATAGCTTGGGCAACTGCAGCCTTCAATTTCCTGTGTGGTGAAGCTGACCTTGAACTCCTGATCCTCCTGCTCCAGCTTCCTGAGTGCTGGGGTTACAGGTGTGTACCCCATGTCTGGCTTGCTGAGTGCTTTGGACTGAACTCACAGCTTCACGCCCATTAGGCAAGCAGTCTACCAGCTGAGGCCTGGCCCAAAGTCTTAATTAGAGTTCGGAATTAGTAAATGTCCTACTTGACTCTGCCACCTGCAGCGGGGGACCTGTGTCATCCTGGCATCGTTCAGACTCCAGCAGAATTGCTGGCAAGGATGGAGGACCCGTGGTGATTTGCTTCGTTTACTTGAACTGTATCCCACTTCTCTTCACACTTGATCACATCTAACAGGGCTTCACACAAAGAAGTTAAAAAATACTTTTCAAGTGGCTTAATGTTTCATCAGCCCAGAGGCTTCCTCACGGAGGAGATGATAAAGCGCCTATTAAAGCGATCTTAGCACCCCACGCTGCCGCCCGGCTGGGAAAGGTGATTCTCTCAAGTATCTGAGAGAGTGGGGCTCAGCTCTGCTTTTAAACTCCGGGCTCAGTCTGGAGCCCCGTGATGTCTGTAATGTGGACACGAGGATCCCAGAAGGCCGGGGCCAATTTAAAACTCTGTATGGGAATTTATGTTCATTACAGATGATGGCAGAGGCTCTGAGATTGGATTCGGCGGCAGAGCTTCAGGGAGACAACGAAGAGAGAGTGCCAAGGAGCCAACTTGGCCGTGACTCCCTCCAGGGACAAACCTCACTGATAAATGGAGCCCTGCCGGGGAAAGCGCTGAGTGCCAAAGTCTGGGAGGGACTGTGGGTTTCCTCAAATGATGGTTTTATCTGTTAACTCAAGCATGTAGGGACAGGAGAGAGGCTGTCTGCAGCCCTCTGAGGATGGGACTCTGTCCCCTTGACTCTCACACAGAGCAGCCTCTAAAGAAGCCGAAGGGTCATCAGAGGAAGACACTTGGGCATCTAGCAGTGGCCCCTGGGGGCTGTGACTCCAGTGACAGGAAACAGCTGTGGGTAGGGGAGGGAAGTTAGCATTAAGCTTTCCCCCAGTTCATCCTCTGAAGATCTGCAGGGGTCTTCTGAAGCATAGGTTGACACGAGCATACTAAGATGCCATCGAAGGCCCTTCAAGGATGCATTCGAAAGTATGAGGCAGAGAAGGTTATAGACAGAGAGGAACATTTTCTTTGGACTCTAGAACAAGTCTTATTTTTAGTGTATATGTGTGTTCATGAGTGCATGTGTACCACGTGTATGCAGTGCCTGTGGCATGAAGAGGGCATCAGATCCCCTGGAACTAGAGTTCTAGACAGTGGTGAGCTAGATGGTGTGGGTGCTGGGAACCAAATCTAGGTCCTCCAGGGAGCAGAAAGTGCTCTTAACCACTGAGCCATCTCTCCAGACCCCAGAGTGAGTCTGAATCACTCTTGGAAGCTTGTCACCCAAGGCTTCCAAGCAATGTCAAGGTAGGGCCCGCACCTAAAATTGTCCCAGCACTGGGTAGAGTGCTGTGGTGATTTGAACTGTAAATGTCCCCCACAGTCTCAGGCATTTAAATATCTGGTCCCCAGTTGATGCAGCTGTTTGGGGAGGCTTAGGTGGGGTGGCCTTGTTGTGGAGGGACTATGTCACTGGAGGTGGGTTTCAAGAGTTTAAAGACTTGCCAATTCTAGTTCATGCTTGCCACTTTGTGCTTATGGTCCAAGATGTGAGCTCTTAGCCTCCTGATCCTGCCAGCATTCCTTTGTTCCACTATCATGGACTCTATCTATCTCTCTTCAACTGTAAGCTCCATCATAGTCTTCTGTGTGTTGTCTTGGTCATGGTGTTTCACCACAGCAACAGGAAAGTAACTGACACACATGTTGTGTTGAGTGGTAACCGTTCCCCACCCGAGGCTTGCCTTTCATCTCCTCCACCTTCTCAATGGTGTTTTTAATGAATCGCGTTCTGAGCTGTCATGAGCTCAGGCTGTCCGTCTTTTCCTGCACAGACGAGCACAGTACCTCTGCCTCCATCTGCATTTGGTTTGAAGGCTTCTGCTAATCAGAGAGTCGAGGTGGGACTCTGGTCCGTGAAAGCTTATTTCAAAGGCCAACCAGCTTGAAGAGGGAGGCTCAAGATTCATGCTCAAGCTTTCAAGGACTATCCTCTTGCTTTGTCTCTCTACCAGCTAGGACTCTTGGTTGCAAACGACAGAAACTGCTCTTGAGACGAAAAGAGAAGCCATTGGCTCATGCAAGAGCAAAGTCCAAGTACCTGGCTTCAGGCACGAGTGGGCCTCGGTGTTTACATGATGCAGTCAGTCTCTCTCTGTCTCAGCCTCTGCTTCCCTTACGCTGGCTTCTCCAGGAGAAAGGCTCATTTTGAAAGCACCAGCTGTAGCAGTCTACCATCCCAGGATAGTGTATTAGGGTTCTCTAGAGGAGCAGAAGCAATTGAATATGTATTATAAAGGGGAATTTATTACACTGGCTTACAATAGGGCAGGGTAGTCCAAAAATGGCAGTGAGCACGCGGGAGAGGCTGAGAATGAGGCACTGGGTGCTGGAACAGTCCGGTTCAGCAGTGAGGGCCTGGACACTCGCTGGAGACTTGTTGGTGAATCTGTGATGGAGGTCAAATAACCAGTCTGATGGCAGTGGGCAGCAGCTGTGGCTACATACATGTTCAGAAGAAGGGGTGTGCACACACACAGTCCCTTCTTCTAACCTCCTTCCATCCAGGCTGCCAGACTATTGCACAGCACTGCCCACACTCAGGGTGGATCTTTCTACCCCAGTCACCGTCTCACGTGACAATTGTCTCACAGAGAAGTGTGTAACTTTGAAACAATCCAGGACATTTCTTAACCTAGTCAATAATCAACATCTATCACCCATGGCTCCAATAATGTGTTATCTTACAGGCTCATGACCTTAACACTCCTGTCACTGAGAAGCGGGTCGGTGTCCTCTCCTTCACTCCAAGCAAGTGTGTAACTCACTACAAACCACAGAGGTGACGATGACATGTCCCTACTTCCTGAGGCCAGATCAGAAAATGCAGGACTCCTGTTGATTCATCCTTAAGGACTGGCTTGAGCCTGAGCTGGGGCATTCCGAGACCTCAGTCCTTAGTCCATCAGGAAGTGAGGAAGCCTAGCCCAAAGGAAGAAACCCCATGTGGGTGTTCAGGACGACAGCCTGAGCTGAGGCTCACTGCAACCAGCCAGTGTCAGACTGAGTAAAGATGCATCCAAGTAATGACAGTCTAGTCACGGCATCACATGGCTCCTGTTCTCCCTGGATGAGGTTCCGGGCATTGAGGTGCAGATGGGCCACCTCATTCCACTCCATTTCACTTTCTAACCCACCAGCTTGCAGCTGGGCCAACAGAAGCCATCTTCCCTGTTGCTCCCAGGCAGGGAAGTCCCTGAGCCAGGCTGGGTCATGTTCTACCTGAGGGTACTCATTGTGTGTCCTGAGTGGGCCCTGAAAGCTGCCATATGCATTTGGGAGCTAGAGAGTGTCTTGGGGTTACCATTGCTGTGATGAAACACTATGACCAAAAGCCACCTGTGAGGGCAGCAGCTGCAGTGGGGATGGGAGGTGTTATTTCACTTATAGTTCCATGTAACAGTCCACCATCTAGAGCAGGGAGGGCAGGAACTCAAGCAGGGCAGGAACCTGGAGGCAGGAGCTGATTCAGAGGCCATGGAGGGGTGCTGCTTACTGGCTTGCTCCTCATGGCTTGTTCAGCCCGCTTTCTTATAGATCCCAGGATCACCAGCCCAGGGGTGGTACTATCCACGATGGGCTGGGCCTTGTCCATCAATCTCTTGTTAAGAAAATGCTCTACAGCCTGATCATATGGAGGCATTTTCTTAATTGAGGTTCTCTCCTTTTAGGTGACTCTAGCTTGCGTCAAGTTGACAGGAAACTAGTTAGGACAAGAGACTAGCATGACATAGACAGGAATGGTGGCCCAGAGGACGGTGGCAGAAGAGCAATTGCTCCAGTGACATTGTCCTGTGACCAAAGCACACTTTTAGGATGGGTGAAATTGCCCTTACCATGTCCCCGTGTGCAGTGGCCCCGGGAGCTTGGTTCCTTGCGTGGCCATCACGGTTCTCCCCCACGATCCCACCACCCTGACTGCGGGTCCGCTGAGTCCGTCAGTGGGAGGACTGAGCCACAGCAAAGGGTAAAGGCTCCAGATGACCCCAGAAGGAGTGCCAGAGGCCTCAAGATCTGCCCGAACCCAGATGATGGCCGGCCACATGGGGCTTACTGACCATCAGGATGACCGTAACACCCATGGCCTTTGTGCTCATCTGGTCAGTCCTTGTCCCTGCGAGTGAAGAGACCCCGCAGGCTTTCAGCAGCTGTGACCCATTACTCTCCCTAGAGCTGTGATTCAAGTTCCCACACCCCAGCTTTGGTGAGGATGGGTCTAGGGCAGCTTTAGGGCTCTGCCCATGTAGGATGACTCCATGTTCCTCTCAGCAGTGACCATCCTTTCCAGATACTCCAATGTCCAATGACAGCCTGGTGGAGCCACGTCTTCTCTGTCCGGGCCGATGAAGAGAGACGGCACAGCCCTGCCGGAGCCTTGCCAGGAGAGAAAGCCCTGAGCTCACGGCATCGGCCCTAAGGCTTCGGCTGGTTAAGTCCCTTCCGAGCCTGACAGGCGTTGAGATGACATGGGGCTTTGCTCGTAATCCGCTCGCTGGGCACCCAGGCACGTTCCCATTCTGTCATTTTCTACAGCTGCCTTCAGTAATTACTTTCAGTTTGGTGCAAAGGAAGCGGGCGCAGGAGGACACAGGTTGGGCGGATCCAGTCTCTCAGTCAAGCATTCCTGATCAGGAGCTGGGGTAGGGGGACCAAGAGGCTGGAGCTCTGGGTTCCCAGATCCCACTGGGGACAGCCGGTGATCGAACAGTCCTAACAGTTGCTGAGGCCTCCCATGGGGCGAGCCTGTCCTGGGACACTGTCCAGGTCGTCCCTCACTGTGTTCCATTTGTGGGAACAAAGTCCAGCAATGGCCCCTGGGGACGTGTTTGCCTGTCTGGACAGCTCAGGGCAGTGTGTGGGATGTAGGGGGAATGCCAGTTCTGGGTGAGATTCTAGAAGTGTGGCCAAGCCTGACTTCATGATGAGGGAAGATCCCGGCAGGTGAAGGAGCCTGGAGAGGGAGGCCAGGCAGGGCGTGGCACAGGGGGCAAAGGTCTACAGGCTCAGCAGGAGACAGACAGTGTGCTTAGCAGAACATTCTGGATGGAGCTGGGGGTGGGGCAGAGGGAGCTGGTCACGGGGAGGAGAGGGGGCAGATGGCTGATAACATGGACCCACAAGGACTGGGAAGTGTCTTTCAGAAGACAAGGCTTCAGCAAGCAAGGCAAGCTGGACTTGGGGAAGATCGCTATGTTTATGGTATGGAAGGTGACCCAGAAGATGGGTGGGTTCAGTGTAACCCTTGAGCCGGTGTAACCCTTGAGCCGGTGTGTGTGTGTGTGTGTGTGTGTGTGTGCGCGCGCGCGCGCGCATGTGTGACAACAGAGAAGGAAGCAATGGGCCAGTGTCCTGTAGCATTTCAGAGAAGAAGGGATGGGGATACACCTGGGAGCCTGGCATTGACTTGGATGGATGGAATCACTAGATACTCCATAGGAACCAAAAGGTTGTTCTTGAAAGTGACCTCAGAGCTGAGCTCAGTTGCTCAGGGACACCCACATGGCCTCCCAGGGTTGAAGCCCGGGAAAGCAGCATTCCCGAGTGTAGCACTAGATCACAGGAGCTCCCGGGACAGAGAAGACAGAGGTAACTTGAGAGGCCTTTACATTTAGGACAGACAGAAGGACAAGAAAGGCCAAGGAGGCTAGGCTAGGGGGTATCAGCCGGGGGGCAGCAGGAGACAGGGCAACTGGCAGCGGGGGGTGGGGGTGTCGCACAGCTTGGAGGGTTCTGCAAGGTGCAGAGAACGACTGTCCACGGGGTTGTGCTCACATTGCATACAGCATGGAAGGCAGGGAACATTCCTCTCCTGTCCTTGACCTCTAGCAGAGCCTCCTTGGCTGAAGTCAGATGGATGCTGAACGACAGGAGGAAAGGCACTTCTGAGGGTCAGGTCCCAGGATGAAAAAGAGCAAAAAAGGTTCTTGGGGTAGGGAGGGAGGGTGGACACTAACCCCGACGGCACCAAAGCCTGCAGGCTAACCCCCGACGGCACCAAAGCCTGCAGGCTAACCCCCAATGCCTTTCCCTTCAACTTGTGCCCAGAGGACAATGTCCTCTCCGCATCCAACCCAAGCTCTAGGAGCACAGGTGAGGGGAAGCAAGGGGGAGGGGCAGAGTGTGCTTTGGAGAGCTGGACAAGCTGGTGGAGAGGCATCTGGAGGGCTGTGAACTGGGAGATGAAGAGGGAAGTGGTGACTTAGGAACACTAAGTTGACACCACACAGTATGGACGGAACATGGGTCAGTCTGCAGCGAGTCTTTCTCTGTCCCACCAGCCAGCTGCCCAACAGGGACACTGAGACTCATTATTAATTATGAAACCTCGGCCGATAGCTTAGGCTTGTTTCTAACCAGCTCTTACAACTTAAATTAATCCATTTCTATTATTTTATGTGCCATCTTGAGGTTCATGGCTGGTTACCTCATCTCCTGCATGCAATGCTTCCTCTGCATCTCCACCTTTCTTCTTCCCAGAATTATCTCTGTTCAAAAAATCCTGCTTAGCTATTGGACATTCAGGTTTTTATTAAACCAATCAGAGTGACACATCTTCACAGTGTACAAAAAGATCATTCCACAACCTCGGTCTGTGCTGTTCATTGTAGTGTCACATTCCCTACCCGACCAGACTTCCACCACACAAGGGGAGAAGGTGACAAGTACCTGTGCCTTCTTCTGTGCTGCCTTGTGGACAAGCTGGCCCTGAGGACATCACCCGGTAGAGCGTTCCTGCTCGGAGTCACCTTTGAGGTCTAACACCTCCCAGTGGTTTTTATGGGAGCTAGAGAAGAGGGCATGTTGGAGATATTAGTTTAAAAAGGGCCATTTACTTTTTATGCAATTGAAGCTCATAAATCACTTCAAGCTCTTCGGAGACAATGCATTTGACAGGAACTCTGTCTAGCCAGCTTCAGACCGAACACAGCTCAAGTTCAAATAGAAGCATGCCACATCTTACTCAGGGCTGCAGACAAATAAGCCATGTCAGCTCCCAGACACTGAAACCCCAGGGGAAGGGAAGCTAGCTCTGTGTAAGCTTTCCATGGCTGTAATAAACCACCGCAGGCTGCCTGGTGTAAATAATAGAAATCTGTTTCCTCGGGTGGCGGAGGGGAGTCAAGAGCGTGCTGTGTTGGTTTCTTCCGAGCCTTTTGTCTTTGGCTTGGAGGGTCAGGTCCTTCCTGCGTCTTTGCCTGCAGCCATCTGGCTGCAGATGGAAGTTTCCAATATAGGCAAGCAGTGGCTTCCAGGCTCCTGAGCACCAAGGGCCTGATGAGTGGATTAAGGTCCAGGGGTTTGTGGCTGGGACCCTGAGAACTAAAAGCTTGTGGGCCCAAGATGTAGAAGCCAGAGACTCAGCTGGCAAGTTTTCTACTCTGGGTCTCAGTGGCCCTGCACTCCATGACCAGTAATCCAGGACTCAAAGCAGTAGCTACTGCCTGGTGTTATGGCTCTCAGGCCCTGGGTGTTGGGACCTCAGGGAGTGTCACAGCTTTCAGACCCTGGGTGTTGGGACCTCAGGGAGTGTGACAGTTTACAGACCCTGGGTCTTGGGACCTCAGTGAGTGTGACAGCTTTCAGACCCTGGGTCTTGGGACCTCAGGGAGTGTCACAGCTTTCAGACCCTGGGTCTTGGGACCTCAGGGAGTGTGACAGCTCTCAGACCCTGGGTCTTGGGACCTCAGGGAGTGTGACAGCTCTCAGACCCTGGGTGTTGGGACCTCAGGGAGTGTGACAGTTTACAGACCCTGGGTGTTGGGACCTCAGGGAGTGTGACAGTTTACAGACCCTGGGTCTTGGGACCTCATCAGTTCTCTGAACTCTTCTAGTAACTGCTTCTGCAGACTTCTTGTCTTCAGCTTTTTATAGCCTCTTTCTTGGCTCTGGCTGTCTTGGCTGTGCGTCCTGTTCCGTTTCCTCTCCATTATTCCACCACCCTCCATCGTCCCCACCACCTCTGTCCCCGGGTGCCCTCTGGAGCTCTCTGGCTGCCTTCCTGCCGCCACTGATGCTGGAGCTTGCTGCTGCATATGGCCGACTCTGCTGCTGCGGCTAAACTGTCGCCATTTCCTGTTACCAGGGCAGCCCAGTCTACCATGATGAAGACCACAGGTAGGCAAAAGACTAACCAAGATCCCTGTTGTGACCTCTAATTGTAGCAGGAATCTTAATTTCACCAATATCTAATGTTGCAACCCCAGGGAGGCCACACAGAAGACAATCTCCTGGCTAACCTGAAAGACAGGTTGACCATGTGCTTGCAAGTGTGTGTGTGTGTGTGTGTGTGTGTGTGTGTGTGTGTGTGTGTGTGTGTGTGTGTATGTATGTATGCACACTCGAGTGTGTATGTAGTGTGGTCATTGCAACTATCACCAGTTACAACTCAACTTCCAAAATCGTCTTGACCAATCAAAGCCAAGCATACAGCCTGTTTCGGTCAGTTTTGACACTCAACTTGACACAATCTAGAATGGCCTGGGAAGAGAGTCTTTTATATAAAATAATTAATATTAGATTTATCCATTTTGTTTTATGGGGGGGTGTCTTACGGCACATTTGTTTGTGTGCCGTGTGTTCGCTTAGTGCCCACGGTCAGAAAAGGGCATGAGATCTGCTGGAACTGGGGTTACGTTGGGGTCACCACACCACGAGGAACTGTATTAAAGGGCCACAGCGTTAGGAAGGTTGAGAACCACTGCTCTGATCCCTTTCACCTCACTCGGTCTTTCTCTGCCTACATCTGTTCCCCAATCTTGTCTGGGAAAGATACTTAGGTCCAGGGCCCACTCTAGCAATGTTACTGAACTTTGAAAAAGAAGGTGAGCCTGTCTCCAAATACAGTCACCGTCAGGAGTACTTGGGAGTTGGGGTTCTAAAGTCTAAACCCATAACATCTATTTTTCATGAAAAGAATAAGTGGTCTCCCCCCGCCCCAACCTTTGGCAGAATCTCACATCCCAGATTGCTTTGAACTTGCTACAGAGCTGAGGATGACCTTGAACTTCTGACCCTCTGCATCCACCTCCTTCGTTCTGGGATTGCAAGCATGTTCCACCACACAGGGTTTTATGTGGTACTAAGGAATCAGATCCAGGCCTTTGTGCAAGCTAGCCCAGTACTTCACCAACCGAGACACATCTCCTCCTTCCCTTTTTTGTTACTGTTGCCTTTTTAAAAAGAGCTATTTTATTTTTAATTATGTGTGTGTAGTGGGTGTGGGTGTGTGCATGTGCATGTGTGTGCCTGTCAAAGCCAGAAGAGAGGGCTGCATCCCTTGGAGACAGTGGTACAGGTAGCCGTGAGCTGCCAAACATGGGTACTGTGAACCAGGGTGGGGTCCCCGGAAAGAGCATCAGGCACTCTTAACTGCTAAGCCATCTTTCCAGCTACCCCTCTGTTTTGTTTGGGTTTTGGTTCAGTTTGGGAGGCAGGGTTTTACTCCTGGAAATTCACATGCCTCTGGGAATGACCCACATGGGCCACCACACCTGGCGTTTTTCTTTCTCTTCAACAATCTTAGTTCACACCAAGTCAGCTCCTGGCTCTGGACCTAAGAGCCATCAATCAAGCTGCCAGGTGGAATTTTCTCAGGACATCTTGTCCTTAGACTCAAGAAACAGTAGACGGGATGAAGAGAGTTACCAGCCCAATGCCAGCTTAACCTCTGAGAACCTCCATCAGCGAGACAGCTCCAGCCATGGACTTGGCCTCTTCCAGCCTCTTCAAATATCTGCCATAGGGCTCACAGACTCACCCCAGACTCCATTTCACTCAAGTGTAATGGAAAATCGGGCCTCTCCTGTTCCAGTGACTCAGCACTAAAGAAGCCATCAATTTCCCATTTAAAATGAACTGCAAAATGCAAAAAAAAAAGACAATTCAGCATGTGGTGTGGGGGGTGGGGTGGGGTGAGTGGCAAGCACATTTTGCAAACTTAAAAAGCATTTTGGAATGAAATCATCCTTAGAAAGCTGGAAGCTAGGGGAAAGAAATCTGCCAAATCGGTTATAAAAAAAAAGCCAAACCCATTATGTATATCTTGAAATTCTTTGGGGATATTTTATCAAAGGATCTGTTCCCGGGGATGTTATTTTGGGGCTGTGTCTGATATCAGCTGACATGCCTCTATTTAGCATTTCACTGACTTTCAAAATCACAGCACCAAATTACTGTCTCTAACTAAAGCAGAGACTCATCTGCAAGGAGAGGCTGATTAATATATTCACATCGTTATCGTTGTCTGGTTTTTGCCTCAGATGACGGATGGAAGTGACGAATGAGTTATTTATTCTTCTCGGAGAAAGAGGAAAGTGGGATGTGTGGTGGCTCTCCTGTGAGCTGGCTTCGTCTCGGTCGTCCTGGACGCTGGTCACTGCACAAGGCGGGACTCACTGTGGTGGCTGCAAACTTGACCGATCTGCCTTGGAAAGAAGCACATGAGATCTTATGGTCCATTTTCCTGGGGGCAAGAGCAGCCACCCACTCACACTGAGTTGCTGGGGGAAGGAGTGTGTCTGTGAAGCTGGAGGTGGGAGGATCCTGAGGCTGTGACTTCCATGGAGGGAGAGTCACCATTGTGCCTTCAGATAGGGATCTCATTCTTTTAAAGATTTATTTTTATTATTTTAAATTATGCATATGTCTACGTGGTGATATGTGCAAGTGCCCATGGAGACGGTATTGGATACCCTGGAGCTGGAGTTACAGATGTTTATCAACTGTTCAGTGGGGGTGCTGGGACTCAAATTCAGGGCCTCTGCAAGAGCAGTACTTTCTTGGATAACTTTAAGGGTCAACAGACTCAAGACCCCCATTCCACTCATTGTATTTCCCCTGGGCTGAGACAGTGTATTTCCGTGGAGATCTCCGTGATAACTGCTTCTCACCTTCAGAGATACCCTGACGCGAGACATGACCTCTGTTGTTGGGTTGATAGCACCTATGTGGGTTCAGATGGTTTGGGCCAGTTAAGATTTTCAAATTATGATTTTAAGAGATTACCCACTGTGGTGGTTTGAAAGAAAATGCCCCCCAAAGTGAATGGCATTATTTGGAGGTGTGGCTTTATTGGAGTAAGTATGGCTTTGTTGGAGGAAGTGTGTCATTGTGGAGGTGGGCTTTGAGATCTCATATATGCTCAAGCTTTGCTCAGTGTGATGCTCAGACCATTTCCTGTTGTCTGTAGATGTAGGACTCTCAGCTACTTCTCCAGCACCACGTCTGCCTGCATGCTGCCATGTCCCACCATGATGATTGATAATGGACTGAACCTCTGAAACTATAAGCAAGCCACCTCAATTAAATGTTTTCCTTTATAAGAGTTGTCACGGTCATGGTGTCTCCTCACAGCAACAAGAAACTCTAACTACACACCCACTACGAAATTAAAATTATAATTTTACACACTAGGGAATTAAGATGTGACAAAACCTTTTTCTTTAGTTATGTGTATGGGTGTTTGCCTGCATGTGTGTCTATGCACCATACATGTGCCTGGTGGCTGAAGAGAGCATTAGGTGCCCAAGAAATGGAGCTACAGAGGATCGTGAGCTGCTCTGTGGGTACTGGGAATCGAACCTGGGTCCTCTGGAAGACAGCCAATGCTTCTGACTGCCAAGCCGTCTCTCCAGCTCTGACAGATAATACTTTCTGTCTTTAACCGATGATGATGTCGACGACAAAGGCAGCATAGGGCAATAAATCAACCAGTGGGGTTTTGGAATTCATTTTTCAACCAGTCAAGATTTCAAGCCATAAACTGCTCTTTATTATGGAAATGCCATGGGCTGCCTTTAGAGGAGGCCAAGAACACCGAGCTGAAATGGCCCTGGTTAATGGGGAACACTTTGTAAAGAGTCCGTGTGAGGTCTGACATATTCTCAATTTTGTATGTTCGAAGTGGGTAGGAGGAAAAACGGATCACCCGCAGAGAAGGCGGACATGAATTCCCAGGGGGTGTTTACTTAAATGGAGCCGCTTAGCAGTGGTGCAGCGGGAATCCATCCAAATTTTGCCTGTTGTCTTGGAGCATGTGAAGCTCAGTCAAAAGAGGGCAGCTGCCACCCCTGTCAACCCTTGCGTATCCGCCATGGCTTTCTCTTCATCAAGGAGCAATCTAAAGCCCATTCCAAAGCTCTCGGTGGATTGTGCTGTGGAAGCAAAAGCAGGCAGGCGCTAAGGGGGAGATAAATGGGACCTGGGAGATGGGAGCAGTCCTGTGGAAGAGAGCAGTGTGTACCGCTGTCTGAACAAGTCTCTTGGGGAGTGTCCCTTACAAACTGCACCATGAATTTCAGTTGAAGTGGGTTCAGTGTAGAACCTGTTGCTCCTATGTGTCCCAGGGTGCTGGAGGCTGAAGCCATGTACTGTCTTTGCTTGGGATCTGTCCCAAGCACAGTCTGACCCCAGGGTTTGTGGTCAGATGAATAAGGGAGTGATTCTGGGCATAAGAGAATAAAGAAGCAGAGATAATCCCAGGATGCATTTGGAATCGCTGACTCTGTGAGTCACTGAAGTACAGATGTCTGACTTGCCTCCAACCTAGAGATGGAATCTGTGTCTGCTCCCCATCCCTGCAACTTCCAGTTAGAGAAATTTATGCTCTGGGACTTCCAAGGCTTGGTGAGAAGAGGTCATTCCGTTTCTACCTTATTTGTTAGACTTTTTGTTCATAGAATCTGAGCTGCCACAGAAGGAGCCTGATCCACCCAGAGGCGGCCATGCTGGGAGGAAGCTCCAGCCACATGAGGGGATCTCTCCGGTCAGGGTACTAGTTGGGTTGACTTCTGAGTCATTCCAGGCAGACTGCACACAATGAAGAGAGTCTCCAGGAGAGTCAGCTCATGGTGCTCTGTCTGCCGGGCTCTCAGCCCTTCCTCGTGGAAGCTGCAGACGCTGTGCAGCCCTGTCTGACCTGGGACTCTACCCAAAGAAGCAGATCCAGTGAGTTCTTGTCTGGTGTCACTAAGTTTTGAGCTTACATTTTGAGACAACATTACGTTTTGAGACAACATTTCTGTGTAGCAATAGATAATGGGAGCGTGTAGGTGGCTGGGCTGAGCTCCACTGGAGACCATCAGGTATATATGCCGACTCCGTGAAGTCAGGAATGGTGACACAGAGCTATCATTCCGGCACTTAGGAGGATGAGGCAAGAGGAGGAAAAGGTCAAGACCGTCCTTAGAAACATAGAGAGTTAGAGACCATCTTGGGCTACGTGAAAGATGAGAGTTTGCAATTGAGGACTTTTGCTGTGGGATATCTTTCTGTATGCTGTGAATATGTGTTGCTCTGGTTGGATAATAAATAAGCTACTTTGACCTATGGCAAGGTAGCTTAGAGGCAGGTGGGAAATCCAAGCAGAGATACAGAGAGAAGTTGGGGAGACACCAGCTGCCACTGAAGGAACAACAAGATGTCAGCAGACTGGTAACACCAACGGCCGCGTGGCAACATATAGATTAATAGGAATGGGTTAATTTATGATGAAGGAGCTAGCTAGTAAGAAGCTGAAGCCATAGGCCATACAGTTTGTAATTAATATAAGCCTCTGAGTGACTGTTTTATAAGTGATGGGACTGTGGGGCTGGGCAGGACCAAGAAACTTCCAGCTACTGACTTTAGCTATGAGAACACCCTCACCGATAAGCCCAGAGCTGATTCTCTTGGTCTGGGCTGGATGTTCATCACACTGTCCTGCTTCTGTTGGCCTTGCTGTGTGCACTGGGGCCTGACTCGTGCCCTTGACGTTGTATAATGCTGGTGCTGAAACTCGCAGGCCTCCAGGGCTGGGGAGGTGACTCAGTTGGGAAAGCGCTTGCTGAACAAGTGTGAGGACCTGAGTCCAGTTCTCTGGAACCCGCGTAGAAAGCCAAATGTGGTAGTGTGTGCTTGTCACCTGAGCACCGGGGAGGCAGAGACAGGAGGGTCTCTGGAGCTTGCTGGCCAGCCAGCTTAGAAATGAGCAGGCTGCAGACTCGGTGAGAGACTATCTCAAAAAACAAGGTAGAGAGTAATAGAGGAAGACACCCAACTTCCTCTTCTTGCTTCCACATGCGTGAGCCCAGATGTGTGCATACAAATATGTACTGTTAATCCCACCAGGCAAGACCATTACCACAATTTTCGAGCCAAGTTTGAAGCAAGCTTTATTAAATATTGGCCAGAACCATGGATACTGTCTAGGTCCATACTCAAGACCTATGCTTAGAATACAGTGTCGAATTATATTAGTCAGGGGCTTATTAGGGCAAAATCCATAAGACTACATATTTCCTGCCTTTGTCCAATCAGAGGCAAGCATATATCCTGCCTATGTACCTCCTGCCTATGTGTGATTGAGCACACACCTTGTCAGTTGGGGCAACCAAGCTTGTTTACAAAAGGGAAAACACATGGCTTGTTATCTTACATGAACAACAGCCTCCAGCATTCCAGGAAATTATGTGTCCTTGGGCTGTGGGACTTACAGGTTAGAGGCAGTTTTTGTTTTATAGATCTCTCAAGCACAATAATTAAAACTTAAAACATACCATTATCCATTGCAGTAAAACACATACACATTTACAAACATCTACAAACACATATGCCATTTTTCTTTGAAAGACAGAGGGACTCATACATCTTTGTAAATATTCAATAGGAAGAGATACATCAAAATTTAAAACATCCTAACTTCAGTTGGAGACCTCAAAGAAGCCTGTTTGCTGTGGACTCTTCTGCATCAGGCTTTTCTTTCTCATGGTAGTAGATTCAGAAGCTTTACTTACATGTTCTTTAGATTTCCTCTTAAACACTCACTTTATTTCCCATGGCCCCATTGTCTACAACAAAGTTGTAAGAACTTGATATGGTCAAGATCATCAGGATTTTTTTTTTAACTGTCTTGACTTTAGAAAGATCCAGAACCTGCAAACAAGCCTGTTGTGCATTCCCTCCGGGTTTACAAGTTTCTTTAAGGAAAGGTGACTTAGAGTTTAGAGTTGTTTGTGTCTTTCTTTCCTTCACTGTTGGAAGCCTCCCAAAGACACTGTATGAAAGGGAAGAGTCATTTCTATCTGCCTCCCGTCAGGCTATAAATAAGTGAACTGACGCCGCCGCCGGCGCCGGTGTATCTGCCCTTGGTGTGTGCACAGCTGTAGCTAGAGTTTTCCTGCCTGGCCCACAGTCAGGACAAATCTCTATCACCTGCCAGTCCCACAGCCGCTCAAACCCGACCAAGTAAACACAAAGACTTATATTGGTTACAAACTGTATGGCCGTGGCAGGCTTCTTGCTAACTGTTCTTACAGCTTAAATTAATCCATTTCCATTAATCTATACCTTGCCACATGGCTCGTGGCTTACCGGCATCTTCACCTGCTGTTTCTCTTCGTGGCGGCTGGCAGTGTCTCTCTGACTCAGCCTTCCACTTCCCAGCTTTATTCTCCTCCTTGTTCCGCCTACACTTCCTGCCTAGCCAATGGCCAATCAGTGTTTTATTTATTGCCTAATTAGCAACACATTTGCCATACAGAACATCCCACAGCACACAGCCTCCGGTCCAGAGCGTCCCAACACACTGTGACACCACGGACTCGTGTTGGGGAGGGAAGATCTTCTGACAGCTGTGGGTTCCAACCAGGGCTTTCCAGGAGCCAAACTCACAGGCGCAGGATGAGATCTTATCAAGATGAGATGCAAAATTCACCAAGGCTGCACTTGGCTCACAGGGGACCCACGGCTCTCACAGGCATACAGATGCCATAGTGAAAGCTGTTGTGGATGCAATGTACACGATTGTCACTGTGATCTCTCTCTCTGTGTGTGTGTGTGTGTGTGTGTGTGTGTGTGTGTGTGTGTGTGTGTGTGTGTGTGTGTAAGCATGTGTAGGCAAATGCAGGTAGAAAGGGGCTGGTAGCATTAGTAATGCTGTTCTTAAAAGACCAGTCAGGAAATCTTCCTGAGTAGGGAGACTTTGAGACAAGATCTGGGGCTTGTGGGTTCTGGAGGAAGCAGCCGAGCGTGGCCTGGTGGGCTGTGCTGTGCTGTGCTGAGGAGCAAGAGCATAGAGATGGGTGAGGGGACAGGAAGGGGTGAGATTAGATAGGGATGGGACCAGAGAGGCAACTGAGGAAAGCAGAATTGCCAGGACCCAACTGGCAGAGACCCTTTCAGAAGGAACAGGGTGGGGCCTCGCTGACTCCCCCACCCCAGAGCCTCCTTCCCTGTGGCTGTGTTGTCACAGAAGATCGAAGCTGCCTGACTCTGCTCTTGTCTCCAGGGATGAAGGTCAATGTCACAGCAGCGTCCACTCTGATGCTGTCCTCATGCTGAGACCCTGGTATTCAATGTGAAGTCTGCATTGATGAAATTTTCATTACAGAAACAGCTTCCCTTTCATGGCCTCATTAGTCTGTGGCTTTGAGGATCCACTGGCTTGGGTTTGGTTACCCTGTGAGCTGAGGATGGGGCATTATTAAACATTTAGATGAGGGATGGTATGTCAGGATGTCCTCTCCCCTCACGGGCAGAGCATGAGGGGCTTTGCTAATGACTACGGGGAAGTCAGAGCTGGGAGCCAATTACAACAACATTCTCTATAGTTGGAGGGAGCTTCCACCTTCTGCCTGCAATGGAGAGGAGTTGCTTGGCTACAGAATGCAAAAGAAGTACAGTTTTCCACCCACCTCACATCTACTAGGCCACTCGTGTTCCTGAGCAGGCCCCAACTACTTATGAACCTCACAAGTAGCGTAAGGCAGGTTGACCAGATGGACATTTAGACACGATGACTGTGGGTTAAATCAGGTTGAAGGAGGATCCTGTGTTGTAAGCTGGTTGTATTTAACAAATGTTTTTCCAGGTATGTGAGAGCAGAGTCTGTGTCTCATATGTACATACCTGTCAGGTTTTCCCAAATATCTTGAGACAGGTGACCTTACCATTCCCACTTTACAGATGGGGAAACTCTGGCAAAGGCATGCCAGATAACCTACAAAGGGCTGCCTTCTATGTGCTAATAAAGGCAAGATTTGCACTCAGGACGCCTGAGACCCTGATGTATACCTTGGCACCCAGCCTTTATTAGAAGTGTTTAAAAAGAATCTGTCCATATATGTTTTCATATCAAACAAGGTGCTAAAACAATTGCCCTGCCAACGCTCTTCCAACTTCCTTTACCCACAAGTACAGCCTTCCCACAAGGGGGACCAGGGTCAACCTCCTGCCCTACTCTAGCTCCCAAGTTCCCAAGTTTTCTCACTTTCTCATTACTGAAGCTTATTATGACCCATCTCTGAGGAAAGCCACCATTCAGGAAGCTAGCTTTTGGGTTCTGATGGGCATTTGCAATTCCCCCTCTAAGCTGGAGGCTTTCTAATCTCTGTCCATGCTACACATTTTCTAAAGATAATTTGTGTTTTGAGACAAAATTTCATGTAGTCCAGGCTGCCCTCAAACCTTTGTAGGGGCAGATGACCTTGATTTCTGTTCTTCCTGCATGCCCCTCCTGAGTGCTGTGCCGTCTGACCAGGTTATGGAGTTGCTGGGAAGTGAACACAGAGCTTCACGAATACTGGGCAGGCACTCTCCTGACTGAGCCACACCCCCAGCCCCTCAGTCATGCAGTTTTTGTTGTTGTTGTTTTGTTTTGTTTTGCTTTTATTCACAAGAAACCACAACTAAAACAATTCCCCATTCGTCTAGGTTGGAGATACGGTCAGTCTGCCAACCCCAGATCTCCACATGTTGCTGCCTTGTTAACATATAAGAAGAGTCCCATGTATGTTTTGATCTGATGGGATAGCTTCTAGCAAACAAGCAAAGCCAGGGAGAGATAGGTGAGAATACACACACACACATACACACACACACACACACACACACACACACACACACACACACACACACACAGAGAGAGAGAGAGAGAGAGAGAGAGAGAGAGAGAGAGAGAGAGAGAGAGAGATTTATTTTTCAAAGGTCTCACTCAAAGGCATCCCAAGCTGTGAGAGCTTGAGGTTTGTATCCCAGAGAAAAAGCAAACCATGTCAAGGGGCCCCATTACTCTGTTCCTTGAGCTACTCAACAATGTGTGAGTGCCACTGAGCCAGTTCAGAGCTGTGTGCCAAGCTCTAGGGCTGGGGAGACCAAAGCTGACACCAGAAGCCAGAGATGAGGGAAAGAGAAGCCCTGGCAGCTGAGTCTGGTCGGCATCAGCACTTGCTGCCCAGAGGCCTTTGCGGGTGCAGAAGTTGCACAGGGCACAGTGCTCAGGACTGAGCTGGACTAGGCGGGTGTCGCCCACGTCACAGATGTCATTACAACAGGAGTTGGAGTTCAAGGCTCAACAACCCAGAATTCCAAAAAACATACAAGACTTTCTGCTGAGTCCCTGAGAGGTTCTTCCATGAGAAGGACAAACAGACATAGACTCTGCTCTGTGAGAACAGGAGGTCAGCCTTGCAGTGTCTAAACTGGGTTTGGACAGGTGCTCAGCTCTCCCATAAACACCGCCATGAAATGACCAAAATGTCCAGAGTCTCCAGAACTCCCAAGGTTACCGGACTTCAGAGGAGAAAGCCACCAGATGCCACGTGGTGGAAAGACAGACAACAGGAGGCCCCAGGTGCTTAGTTACTGAGGTGAATAGGAACACATTTGCAATATCAATTAGCAATTTATTTTTAACAAATGAAAAGCTGGAGTACATTATCAGAGGAATTGCATTTGAAAATAGAGTCAAATAGCATCAAACTAAAAGGCAAATTCAAATGAAAGCCACATGAAGCTGGCACAATGATTGTTTAAACAAGGGATAAGCAAGTTTGCTAAAACGGTCCAGGCTGAGGAGGGATGGAGCAAAAACCTTGATAAATTAAAAAAAACACACTAGGGTGTGTAGGGTACTGTGGAGAAATTGAGAATGTGTAATTAAAATTCTAAGAAGGGGGCTGGAGGGAGGCTCAGCACTTAAGAACATTGTGCCTCTTGCTGAGCAAAACCTGCCATGCTCTGCAGAGGAAGAAACAGTCGAGGAACAGCTGACTTCTCTTTGGGAACAATGGAAGTAGAAGGAAATGGAATGGCGGCTGTTTAAAAACCAGATGAGAGCCACCGGCTGGCAGCCTTGGGTCTTGTTCCCATCAGAAACACTGCAAAGGTGCAGAGGAAACACCCGTTTTTAGAGAGGCTAAAATGAAGAGGATTCACTAGTGGCCATTCTGTACCAAGATGAACATCCAGAGGGGTCCTTCAGGCAGAAGAGGTGTGATTTGAAAAGAACATGCAGACACATAAGAAGGAAGGAAGATCTCTACAAGGGGTGTGTACATTTTGGAGCTGTAGTATCTGGAGAATTAAATCGCAGGGTAGCAGGGACACAAGCTTCCAGAAGACTGACAAGGGCTGCTCTGGTGTTTCCATGCAGCTGCACCACCCAGGATATGGTACCATTTGAAAGCAGGCAGATCCTGCAGTGGGAGATAGCCCCTTCCTACATGCATGGAGCACAATGGAGGGATGAACATGAGCAACCTAACTGAAATTTGTTGTGTAGAATAATTACAAAACAGTTGGTAATATAAAACAGGACAGTAAGGACGGAGAAAGAAAACACAAATAGCTAATTGTCACAAAGCAGACTCAAATTCTGGAATAATTACATGAAATGCTAACAAGGACTGGTCTCATTTTTATCTGTGGGGGAAAGGGGCTGGGCTTCATATTCTGCAAAGTGGTTCGCAGGATGTGCTTATAAACCAATGCAGGAGCTGCATAATGTTTTACTTCCTGGGACCAACACCAAAAGTGTAGGAATGGGGCTTGGGGACGCCGCTGTTTTAAACAGGTCCAGGGTATCCTTGGAAAGGCAGCAGCCATTTGTATAGGGGGGGGGACAGTTGTTAGCATCCCCCTTTAGTTGTTGGGATGTGAAGAGTTCACAGAGCCAGGGGCAGTGGCAAGTTAACAAACTGATGCACCCAAACAACTGTCATATGACCTCTGACCTTCTGCAGTCAGCTGGGGGGGGGGGGGGGGGGCGGGGGGAGGCCCTGGCTCTCCTGCATCTTAACTCTGTAGATCTTGGCAACTGGGGCTCAGACCAGCTGGAGTCAGGGATCCACGGCCAGGCAGGATCAATTCACATACACTGTGTTTATTCAGTTCTGCAGTTTAAGCAAAAAAAGTTCGAGACAGGGCTGAACCAGCGAGAGAAGGAGGCCTTCTGAGGGCTCCATCTCTCTTAGGACGCCCGGCTCCCAAGAGGCCCTGCTGGGGCCAACTCCTGCTGGACACAGAAGGCACATGACAGTCTGTCCCAGGGAGGCTGTGGTTTCAGAGATGGCAGCAGTCAGTTGGTCCTGGCTCCGGGCTGCTGGAGGGCTCCCTGTCCTCGGCAGTGAAGGGAAAACAGGGGTGTTCCCAGACAAAAGGGGTGCAAGGCCTGTGGGGGTTGTGAGCTCCTTTTGTGACAGTTGAGGGGCTGGCTCTGCTTCCAGGTCCCCAGGGCTGGTCCAATGAGGTCAGCTCAGGCAGAAACCTCAGAGCCCGGGTAGTGCTGGCCTGGCCTACCTCACACCCTGCAGGTGACAGACCTGGTTCTGAGAGTCTCCTGGGAGCCTGCTGGGGTTGGAGGAGCATTGAGAGAGCTCTCAGCACAGTGGTCCTAGGTCCCGAGTCCCATCCAGGACGGTGACCCTGCCATGCGGACTTCTCTTCACTTGACTTCTCTTTCAGCAAACAGTGGGATAGCATGGGTGGCTCTTCCTTCCTGCCAGTTTTGGAATTTTGTAACTAAGTTTCATTACATCACTCACAGGGGGATGCACATTCTGGGTGCCTTAAAATCCTTAAATAATTAAAATTGAAAGATGCAGCTCTGGGAATGTCACCATGATCTCATGAGGATCTGGGGGAATTGGAAAATGCTAGCAGCTCTAGAGAGAAGGAGCTGGGTTCAAACCAGGACCAGAGCTGACAGGACAAGCCGGAAGCCGGAAGTGAGCAAAGCTCATGCTTCTTAGTAGACTGCAGAGCCTGCTGGAGGTCGGGGGGGGGGGGGGGGGGGGGGTGTTCACTGCAGACCTGAATGAAGAGGGGCAGAGGCCTTTCTCAGTAAGCCGTGGGAGGAGAAGTTGTCCTAAATGAGACAGAGAAGAGAACACTGTGGAATCCTAGACTCAGGACAGAGGCCCCAGGACAAAGAGTATGTGGGAAATCTCCAGGTCCAGCTCTGGGGCAGAGACGGAAGCAGTGCTTCCCCAGGGTGTTGCCAAGGAAGACAGGAAACCATCCTCTTCCTGAGTGGATGTGCTGAGAGGCGGTTACAGGCGGAGAGAACTTAGGGAACTTAGAGAGGGAACTGGAGAACTTAGGACTTAGAACTTAGGATATCTAGTGACGGGGACAGACAAAAGTTAGATGTTGGAAGATGAAGCCAATAGCATAGTTCTCTAGTGCCAGCCCGTTTTGTGAGGGACAATCGATAAATAAAAATCGTGGGACTAGGGAGGTGGCTCAGTGAGAAAAGCCTTTGCCTTGCAAAAGTGAGGACCTGAGTTTGAATCCCCAGAGCCCACACAGAAGCCAGTGTGGTAGTGGCGGTCTGTAATCTCAAGGCTCCTACGAGGAGATGTGGGAGGTGGTGACAGGTGACTCCTCAGAAGCTGGCAGGCCGGCTAGCCTGTGGTCCACAGCTGTGGACAGCTAAGAGACCCCATCAAACAAGATGCAAGCCAGGACTGGCTCCAGAGGCTGTCCCTTGGCCTGTACATGCATGTGCCACCCTCCTTTTCCTGAAATGTGTGTGTGTGTGTGTGTGTGTGTGTGTGTGTGTGTGTGTGTGTGTGTGTAACATGCCATGTGGTGGCTTGATGAGTGTCCGTGCTGAGAATCAGTTTACCATGATCAAGCACATGGACAGACTCACCCCTTCCCATAGCTTCATTTCTCTTTGGCAGCAAGAACGTGGCAGCACCGCCCTCTTGGCCAACCACGAGTCTAAGCGCTTCAGTATGGGAACGCAGTACACCGTCATCACCTGGGAACCCTGCCACACGGAGCAACCCTGTCTCCAGAGCAAGTTCACCCACCACGGAACACCTTTACCGTCTTGCTCATCTCCCTGCTTTGAAGCACCCCGAGTTTTTGTGTGAGTGAGGACTTGCTGTAGCTGCCCCGGGTCATGGGTGAGGGGACCGTGTGGCGTGGACACTGGGCTGAGAATCACTCTTTAGACTGGGTTTCACAGGAGCCATTAGGAGCGAGGCAGACAGGTAGGAAAGGGGCCACGGATAGATAACAAAGATGGCAGACTTCCAACTTCCCTTCCTTCCTGACCTGAGATAAAAAGCGGGGCGGGTTTTCCTCCTGCTGACCTGTCAGGTAAGCTCAAGGCTTGTTCTGAACATGTTTAGCTGAAGCTGTAGGCCTATCAGATTCTTTTTCTTTGTGCAAGCTGACCAACCCCAATTAGGGGAGAGAGACCCACTTCCGGCCACCAAAACAACTGGACCCTCAGCCCTTCAGGGCTTCCCTCACCTGTGATTACCCTGGTTACCCTGGTTACCCGCTGTGTCTTGAGATTTTTTTTTTCTTGCTTTTTAATTCTCTCACTGGTAGAGAAAATAAACCGGACCAAGATCCTTGGCTGGTAACAATAGCAATAGGAAGCGACTAGAAAAGGAACCATTCAGCAATATAATCATATTACTTAGAAATCTATAGTTCCAAATCCATGGAGATGCCGTGAACTATAGGAACTGAAATGGTTGTTTTTGGAGTGGGTGGGGTGAGAACCAACTACTTTTTAAAAATTAAAATTCATAGAATTCTAAAGTTCTGTTCGACTTTGATTAAAAGTCACAATTAAATAATGACAATGTATTTTTGGTGTTTGATTTTTTTTTATTTATGTATTTTTTTTTCCAGAGCTGAGGACGGAACCCAGGGCCTTGTGCTTGCTAGGCAAGCACTCTACCACTGAGCTAAATTCCCAACCCCTATTTATGTATTTTTTTAATCTAGAAATAAAAACACATTGCTTTTTTTCCTAATGACTTTTCCCCCTCGGGGGTATTTTTTTTTTTTTTTTTTTTGAGATTCATGTTGATTCATGTAGTTTTGAATTTTTCCCTGGGGTTGTCTGCTTATTTGCATAAATAAGAGGTGTGTGCACTGTTCTCATGCCTCCCAATAATATAGATGAGGCTACAGTGAGCATCTTTGTACCTGTGCGTGTGTGCATACATGTGTGTGAACATAGTGTGTGTGTATGTATATGTGATGTGTATATGTATATATTGGGGTGTGCATGTATGTGTGCATGTGTATGTATGTGAGCATGCATATATGTGTGCATTGCATGTGGAAGTATGTGTGTTTCCCTAAGGTAGGTAAGATCCAGACAGACACAGGTTTTAGCTTTAATGGATTAAGCCAAATCACCAAGCATTTTGTAAAACAACATACTAACAACAAAATATGTTCTAAAAAATCTGACTCTCTGGGCAGTGGTGGCACACGCCTTTAATCCCAGCACTCAGGAGGCAGAGGCAGGCAGAGCTCTGTGAGTTCGAGGCCAGCCTGGGCTACAGAGTGAGTTCCAGGACAGGCACCAAAGCTACACAGAGAAACCCTGTCTCAAAAAACAAAACAAAACAAAAAAAATCTGACTCCAGGTTTTGGAGAGCAGCTCAGTGGTTTAGAGCACTGATATTCTTACAGATGACCTAGGTTCAGTTCCCAGCACTCACGTGGTCTCTCACAACTATCTGTAACCCCAGTTCCAAGGGCTCTGACATCTGGCCTCTGCTGGCACTGCACACATGTGGCACACAGACATGCATGCAAGCAAAACACTCATACATCTAAAACAAAATAATAATAATAATAATAATAATAATAATAATAATAATAATAACAACAACGTCTTTTTTTAAAGGAATCTGTCCGAGGACAGAGGTCCCTCCCCTCCTATCTTCTGTTTCGCTGAGAGTCTCAGGGCTGGCTGCACACACCATTACCCTTTCAACCTCTCCCTGCCTCTGTACGTTTAGTGCAAACACAACCTGACTGCTGTTTTCCAGAGCTGGCTATGACAACAGCTACATGGGGATGGAGAATATAGACTTGTCCTTGAGAACCCAATGATGAGAAAAGATGTGCAAGGAGATAGTTAAAATCCAGGACAGAGAGGACCGCGGCCATGGAACCAAATGCCGTGGAATGCCAGGTCTTAGCAACCTTCTGGCCCACCTAGATAGGGGCTCCATCCTTCCTCTCAGGAGTTCCATCCAATTGTCTTCACGCCGGGTCACCACTCACATTCCTCCCCTCCTAATCTGTGGGTTCTACTTTCAAACATACACAGGAAATGTCCCCTTCTCCTCTGTGTTCCCGAGTGTCACTCTCCCATCTGATTCCTGCAAATACCTCATGGCTCTTCTTATTCCTCCCTGGCCACTCTGCCAGCAGGTGTCCCACCCCTCAGCATCCCCCAACTCACAGTGGGCCAAGGGCCTTTCATCCAGAACAAACCTTACAAGGCCTTGAAGGATGCCACCCCTCACTCCCAGCCACCTGTCCTGGAGTCAAGGCTCCTCTGACCCACATGGCATCAGGACAGAGGACTTTCTTCCCCTCGGCAACCAAGTAGTCCCAGAAATGACACCACATCTGTTACCATGGACACTGCTTTCCTGTGACAGTGAGGGTGCTGAGTGGCTTGCTTGGGGACTTCACGCTCAGTTGTCAGGCTGTTTAGAGTGGTGGATTTATATTCATGGTGCAGATGACCCTAACTATTCCCACTGTGAGGAAAGCAGCGAGAGAGATTCCCTCCTCTCATCCTTGGGTGAAGAAGGGCTGAGCAGGCTGGTTCTTTCCCAGACAACCCCGGGATGGAGAGGGTCTCAGTGGACCTACACCCTCTAGCCATGTCCAGTTCAGGGCTGAGAAACATGGTTGTGGAGGCCCACAAAGGTTTCCTAGTGAGATCTGAGCTTGCTTAACCCAGCAGGGCTGCATTAGAGGATGGCTTGACCATGTGCATTGTTACCAGGCGATTGGAAGGGTCTGCACTTGGCTGAGCTAGGGGAAGGTCTTGTGCTCCACCCCTTGGAATTTCCTATAAATAGCCCTTTAGAAGAGCCAGGAGGGGATGGTGGATAAGGATCCAGGCCCTCTCTGTTTCTTTCCCTTCTATCCTTCTATCTAAATCTCTTATCCTTCACTCCTCAAGAGTACCCTGGTGTAAAATGTGGGAGCAGGTCTCCCAGCTGGCCTCCCACACACGCTCTAAGGTGCCAGGATTTGGTTGGGGGAGGGGACTGAAACAGGGTCCTGCCCACATAGGAGGGCTGGTCAGCTTCATGAGAACACAAAGGGACTCCCAACAGCCTGGGTGGGAGCAAGAATCTCACGTGGTTTTCAGATTTGTCCCTAGAGACTGGAAAACAAAGTCAGATATCTCAAGAGCCTCCCAGCCCCCATGTGGGGGCCTCTGTGCCCAATCCTTACGCCTGTGAGTGCTCTTTCTTTAGAAGGGGGCATTGTGTATTGCGTTCAAGCACATTGAGAACAATGCATCATTTAACATTTTCTTCAGGCTTCCTAAACACGTTTGTTCATATAAAAGAGTTGAATTGCCCTTGCTTTACACAGGAGGTAATGCTCCTCCCAGAAGCCATAGGTTGCCAAATAAAGAGCTCGGTGCCGGTGGGGATACTGAGCTCGGGCCCAGTTTTTGGTCGACGGTGTCCCAGAGATCTCCAAAATGGTACAGGCTCTCGCCACCGCTCTTGGTTGCTCGCCAGAACTTGATGATTCGGAGCCTGCCTGTTCCTGAAGCCATCACACACTTTGGTCACAATACATGGAGAAATCTGAATCAGGTATTTCTAGCTCTGGGTGATTGGCAGTTGATTGGCTCAATCTGCTCACACAGTCCACCCTTAGACCCAACAAGCCCCTGCTTCTGGCTTCATCACACGGGTTCTGGGTGTGGAAGTCATGTCCCTCCGCTTACAGAGAAAACGCTTTACTGGCTGGGCCGACTTCCCCAACCCGAGCCGGTGTCTTTAACGACCTCATTGCCCACCTCTTTCTGCCCATGCAGGGGTCCTTGTGAAAGCTAATAAAGCCTCCTTCCCTCTCAGGCTATTTCCGCCCTAATCAGTGGGAGATAAACAATCGCTCCTTCCTCTCAGGGTGAGCCCATTAGTGGCTTATCCAGCTCAGAGCCGCAGGAAGGCCTGAAATCCCCATGTTCCTGTTCCAGCACACATTTCTGGCTAAGGAAATGATCTGAGAGGCTCCCAGCTTCAGAATGACCTTGAGATCTGTCCATGCACTGCCCATGGCCTGACTGAGCAAAGTTCATCGTATCGTTTCTGAGGCAGGTAACCTTTGAGCTCCAGACTGACAGCTCAGCCGCCACCTGATCAGTCACACCAGCCATTGAGAATCCCACCTATCCACAGGCTTAATCCATTATGGGGTCCCGGGGAGGGAAGTGAAAAGTGAATGGGCATTAGCCTTAAACACGGGGAGTGTGCCGACAGGCCTGAACAAAGGGCGTCAGGCCTGACGTCTCTCAGGAGTCCAGCAGCTTGTGAATTGTCCCAGTCCCCTACTGGGATAAATATAGGGAGCAAAATGCAAAGTGACATTGGTGCTCTGAGACCCGTGGACACCTGCACACTAATTGTTAGGACATTTATTGCAGATCCACACACGCGTGTGCTCACGGATGGGAGATGCTAAGTACTGAGTGGGAGAGAGCAGGCTGAGCTCCTGAACGGCCCTCTTCTCTGTGGAGGGCCTCTGTGAGTTTTTTTTTACTGTGAGGTCCTCAGAGCTCAACAACCTCACACCAGCCACAAACTACAACTGCACCTCAAGTCCACAAAAATACAGGGCGGGGACAATGGGTGGCACTCACTCGGATCTTGTTATTCAATGGGAAGTGTTAGATTATAAAGCTGTGTTCTTCGTTGGAGCTCAGCTATGTCACAAGTTTTTAATGCCATTTTCTTTCACAGAAAGTTGATTTTTTAAAAAATTATCTGTATCATTAATTTTTAATTATGTGTGGGGGCATGTGGGTGGAGGTCTGAGTCTTTAGATCCCCCTAGAACTGGGGTTAACAGCTGTTAGAGTCATCCATCATGGGTGCTGGGAACTGAACTCAGGACATCGGGAAGAGCAGGAGGGGCACCTAACCACTGAGCCATCCCTAACCACTGAGCCACCCCTCCAGCCCCAATGCAAAGTTGATTTTAACTCTTAGAAGAGGGAAACCAGCTTTGTGTGTATGTGTGCACATGTGTGTGGAGGTCCGTGGTTGATCGATGATCATGTCTTCTCGGTTGTTCTCCAGGGAGCCCCAGAGACCTCTCTGTCCCCACCTCCCCAGCTCTGCAGTTACACATGGATGTCACTGAGCCTGCCTTTTACAGTGGTGCCGGGACTCGAACCCATGTCTTGGGGCTTGCACAGCAAAGCTTTACCAACTGTGCTGTCTCTCCAGCCTCCAAACCACACTTCTGTAGAATACGTCTTTCGGTCCCCAAATCTAAGTTTCTAAATTCTCCTCTAGATGAAAGCCGCGTAGAGAAAGCGTCGTGTTCGTCTCATGTAGTCTCCCACACGGAACTCTGGGACACACGTCGCTTCCTGTTCTTCCTGTAACAACTTCCAGGTGTCTCAGAACAGCATTCACGCAGGACTCACAGATCCGGCCTCTGGGGTGGAGTTAGGCTCCCAACTCAGGGAGGGTCAGCTCACCACCATTTCCCCCTTCCAGAAGCCGCCTGCTTTCCTTGACGCATGGCCCCATCTTCATCATTTCTCTCCCCAAGCCAGCCCGAGGCTCTGCTCTCTCTCTCTCTCTCTCTCTCTCTCTCTCTCTCTCTCTCTCTCTCTCTCTCTCTCTCGTTTCGTTGTCACATCTTTTCCTCTGAACCCTCCCCTCCTATTAAGACCCTGGAGATGTCATTGGGGCATCTGGAGTTCCAGGCTCACCTTCCCATTTCAAAGCCCTTCATTTCATCACGTTCACGGAGTCCCTTCCATCCAATGAAGTCCTGATTCCCAGGCTCTTAGGAGGTGGACGCTTTCTTGGCTTCATATTTAGCCCAATGATTTATATATACACACACATATATATATGATATAGATGTATATATCATATATACATATATACCATATATATCACATATATATATATACCTATACATACACACATATATAAAAAAACTATATTGGTCACAACGAAAAGTAAATAAGAACAGGTTGGATCAGGCTGCAGGAACAAACAGGGTCTTCCACAGGAAGAGGGTCTCTCTCTATCCCTTCCCCCCTCATTCCCACTCAGGGACACAGATTGAAAGCTGCTCCTTCTTCCTGGTCCCACAGGAGCACAGGCGGGCGCCATCACACACAGTTTGGCTCTTACTCTTCTGCCCTGATGTGACACACAGGAAGCAGGAGAGTGACAGTCCCCGTCTTCACCCTGGGGCTGTTGAGCAGCTTCCACAAGACACTTCCACAGAGCACTGAGGTGTCAAAGCGCCCCACCAGTGTGTCTGGCAGTCCCAGGTCCCCTCTGCCTGTGCTGTGGACTCTCCTGATAGCAATGCTTTTTCTAACACAGCCTTGTCTGGGGGCAGAGCTGGAGAGGTGACAGCTGATTTCATGTCCTGGCCCTGACTCACAGCCCTTGATTTAACCACACCTGCGCCCTCCCCAGGCAGGTTCCTCTGTCACCTTCATAAAAGTGACAGGCTGAGCTCACTGGCTGCCTCTGCTCTATTTATTTTCCAGGATTTGCTTCATAAAGTGTTGGACATCCAAGTTAATTTTCTTTATTGCTGTTAACTTCGCCTTCCAATTATGCAAAATGTCCTGCCGAGCAGCTCCCAGCGCAGGGTCCCGTCTCCACTGACACTTGGTGCTGTGGGTCTCAGCCTTGACTGACAGGGGCAGTGGCTTCTCATGTCATCTCCAAAATGTAAACAACTCTAGGACCAGACAGATTCCTGGAGGACCCTGGAGCTGGGGTGGCAACGAATACCAACCGAATCCAGTACCCACCGCGGCTGGAGCTCAGGGTTAATTGCTTTCTTTAAAAAAAAAAAAATCAGGATTAGGAGATGGTTTTAAAAAAAAGGCTTCCTAGACTTAGGTAGTTTTTGTCTTTCTGTCTTTGGACACATTAAGGCTCGTGTGCCTCCTCTCACTGGGCATCTGGGGTTCCAGCAAATGCTGTGCTTTGCCCCATTTTCTAACTCATTCCTGAATAATTCATCCATGCATTCACTAAGACCTAGCTATTGGCTTTCCATGACACTTCAGGTGCTGTTCCAGGTTCAACATATTCAAGCAGTGGATAGGAAAACACAGTCATCAACAACACAGAGTTCATGCTCTGGACTGGGAAACATCACTGGGAAGTCAGACCGGATTTAGTGAGATGGTGGAATCTCCTTCCATGGTTGAAAGGTGAGGCTCACGTTGGGCAGCCCACCCTTCCTGTAAGTCCAGCTCCAGGGAAGCCGATAGCCTCTTGGCCTCCAGAGTCACTGCACCCATTTGCATATACCCACTGTCTTAGGGGTTCTTTTGCTTCGGCAGCGAAACACCGTGGCCAAAAGGCAAGTTGGGGAAGAAAGGGTTTATTAGGTTTACATTTCAGTATTGCTGTTCATCACTGAAGGAAGTCAGGACAGGAACTCAAACAGGGCAGGATCCTGGAGACAGGAGCTGATGCAGAGGCCATGGAGGGGAGCTGCTTACTGGCGTGTTTACAATTTCAGAGGTTCAGTTCATTACCGTCATGGTAGGGAGCATGGCAGTGTGTCAGATGTGGTGCTGGCTACATCTTGGTATATAGGCCACAGGAAGTCAACTGACACACTGGGCAGTATCCTGAGCATAGGAAACCTTAAAGCCCGCCCCCACAGTGACACACTTCCTCCAACAAGGCCATCCCCTCTCCAACAAAGCCACACCTCCTAATAATGCCACTCCCTATGAGATTATGGGGGCCAGTTACATTCAAACGACCACATCTAAACACATACTTACAAAAAAAATAAAAAGAAATCAGTGGCGACAATTTGTAGAAGAATAACCAGCAGGCCAGGAACCCTGCACTTTGTTGGTTCTGGCTTGAATTAGCCTCAAGACAGATAAGCCTGAGCAGGTCTACTAGGCGAGTATGACAGTGTCCCTTGGAGCAATAAAGGTGTGAAAACAGAGAGGAAACATCTGTTCTTCAGAAATTAGCTGAGAGCTACGAGCCTTCTCTGGTCGATGCTATCACGGTGAAATCCGATATTCTGAGGAAGGGAACCAAACCAAGGCTACTAAGCACGGGATGGCATGCAGTCTCACACCTCTCTGGAGCTGCTGATGGCTGGGCTGCTCCTGGGGAGGGTGAGAGGATCCCTTTAGAACATGTGCTGGCTGCAGGGTGTGACCCTCAGGGACTGGGCGGGTGTCTTCTGTAGCCTGCTCTGGATTTTCCTTAGATGAAAACTAAAACAAAAAACAAACAAACAAAAAGAAAAACCATGAGCCTGGGAGTGAGCCTAGCTCACTCAATGCTGTGGAGTCCTCTGGCCAGGAAGACTGTGTCCCTTGGGATCTCCCTCCTGTTTGGAAAATTGTGCTTTGTTTGCAGTACAGATGAAAGGTGTAGAGAGTCACCCTGGGGATCCATGTCAGGAACCAGGCTCGTCCAGAGCAAGCACAGCAGGAGCGTTTGGGGAGACAGAGAGGGTGGGAAACAGCCTCTTCTCCACCCCTCAATCCTTCTCTCTCTCTCTCTCTCTCTCTCTCTCTCTCTCTCTCTCTGTCTCTGTCTCTGTCTCTCTGTCTCTCTGTCTCTCTGTCTCTCTCTGTCTCTGTCTCTCTCTCTGTCTGTCTCTCTCTCTCTCTCTCTCTCTCTCTCTCTCTCTCTCTCTCTCTCTCTCATTCCACAGTGCCTGTGATGTTTCACATTGCCTTTAGACATACTATGCTTGAGAGACCAAGAAGCAAAAACTGCCCCTAATATGTAAGGCCCTAGCTTGGACAGGCTGTATCCTATAGCTCACTTCCCTTTCCCCCCAGGTGTTAAAACCTATTCTTAAATGAACTGATCTTGTAAAATTTGCTGTTCTAGCAAGACAACATGTCGTAAGACTGACTGCTATTTCTGCTTTGTGATTGGACTTGCTTCCTCTGCTCAATGGTAAACAACTGCAAGGCATAGATGTTAAAATCAGACCCACCTACATGTAGACAGAATCCGTGTAATATTGTGGGTTTTGACTTTATAAGAACAAGACTGACATGACTAGATGCTGCATCTTGGGAGCACGCTGGGTCGCAGTCCTGGCGCCATGGGTGGATATCCAGCACTCCAGTATTTAGGAAAGCCTCTAATTTACTAAAAACAAAACTTGAGTCAGACTGGTGAGTCTCTGATGACCCCATACCCATAACTCACCCTTCACCTTTCTGAGTTGGGGGGTCTCTCTGTATCTGAACTTGCTGAGAAGTGAGGCTGGCTGGCTAGCAAATCCTGGGCACATGCCCATTTCTGCCTCCGCAGGGCTGGGGTTATGCCAGCTGACACCCCTGACTTTCTTTACATTGGTTCTGGGCATTGAATCCAACGCCTCATGCTTCCATAGAGGGGACTCTGCTCACTGAGCTGTCTCTGTTGGAAAACTCCACCACAAGCCCACCTGCAGTACCCCAGCTACACAGCGCGTCATCATCAGCCACCAAAATGCGACACAGTTCCACCATCACAAGTCCTTATTCTCCCTATGCGCATGCGCCATACCCCCTTATAAAAAAGCCATTGCCTTCTCTTCCCGCCCTCTCCCCCCTTCCACTCTTACTCAGAGGTAGCCTCTGCACACACACACCCAACCTCTCAAGTGAGAGTGGATAAATGGTGTGATCCCTTTGCAGCACACCCCTTGGCTTCAACAGGCCAAGGTACTCTGCTGCTTATTGGTTCCACCGCTAAATCATGACAGTCTCTCCATTGGCAGAAACTTTCTAAGTGCTGACGTGATGCCACAGGTGAGAAAGCCGTGACGTGATGCCGTGACGTGATGCTGCTTCCACCAAAAATATTGTATAAGGGTCTGGAGAGATGGTTCTGTGGTTAAGAGTGCTTGCTGCTCTTACAGAGGATCCAGGTTTGGTTCCCAGCACCCACATTAACGTACACACACACACACACACACACACACACACACACACACACACACAAACTTACAAATAAATATATAAAAATATTTTATAAAATTACCTTCAGTCTACTTGTGCACAGGGTATCTGAGACATAAATTGACTTTGTTTGGACTTGAGTCCCTTCCCCATCATATCCTACCCTACATGTGCAGATATTCCAAGATCTGAAAAAATCACCCCAAACTAGAAGTACTTCTGGCCCCACACACATTGAATAACGGATATTAAACTCGACTCTACCACTGATTAGGGACTAGATACTTCACAACTATGGGGAAGTAGAAGCTGAACAGAGAAAACACATACAAAATCAATAATACTAAATAAATGATGTTTTTAAAAATGTGGGGCAGGTAGACCAGATGGCTCAGAAAATAAAGGTGCTTGTCACAAAAGCCTGGTGACTGGAGTTCAATACCCGAAATTCATGTCAAGATGAGAGACCTGATTCCACGAAGTTGCTTCCGACCTCCGTAGGTCATATGTGCTTCCTGTTGGTTATCTGCAGCACTCTTACCCTGCGAGGAAACGTCATGAAACACGACAAAATCCACTAACAAGAGTTTTATTAAGATGAGGGAGAGGGACAGAGGTGCACAGGCCTGTGGAAGGACACGTGAGTGAAGATTGAGCCAGGAATCATGGCAGGGGCTTATAAAGGCTGGGCCCCGCCTGCGCACACAGGCCCATGTGGCCATTCCACGCATGCGCATAGATCACATAGTTGCGCTGCGAGCTTTATGCAACCACGCAAAGCCACGGGGTCCTGGTCATGCGAGACGTTTTGACCCAGAAATGGCTAAGCAGAAGTGACTAGATCTGCCAGGCATGCACAACCATGCCCAACCATGGGGACGTGTTGTGAATCTATATCACTTTCACATTCACATTCACTCATACACACATACACACACACACACACACACACACACACACACACACACACACACACACACACACCCCACTACTAATAATAGTAAAATAAAAAATTAACTATACAAACAATCTGTTTTCCTGAGTGGTATTAAAGACAGCTCAAGCAATCAGGTTTTTCTCTCCACTAAAATGCAGAAGTGGCTGCCTCTAACTCAGCCTGCCTCCCAGTGCATTTTCTCTCCCTTGACAACCTGGGGTTCATGTTCATTTTCTGTTGGGAATCAACTCTGCCACCCCATTAGTTTATCATTAATTACGTGGCTTGAATAGATGCTCCTAACCAGCTTATGAGAATTATACTTTTAACATTTTTGAGGATTTCTACTACACACACATACACATCACACTCACACACACACACACACACACACACACACACACACACACACACACACACACACACGGACTCAAAAGCTTTCTTTTCTAAAAACAAATGGCTTTCATTGCAACATCAAATTCATGCCCCAAACACCTTCCCCTGCAGAAACATCTGGACTGTGTCTTGTGACCTGTCTCTACCCATCCCTGGTTCCCTCCTTTGTCTCTGAGTCAGGGAGAAATAATCACTTCCTTCATTTCTGGCTCAGACTCCTCTAGATTTTAACAAGAGACCCAACCACGGGGAAGAACATCGCTGAGAACCAGTGCCTGGTGGGGGATAGAAGAGACATTGCCATGTTCTGGAGCCCTCTGGGACCCTCTGAAAAACCTCACAGGTCAAGGACCCCCCCCCCCCCCCTTCGTGCAGAAGAAAAGCCAGGAGTCCATAACTCCACCTCCCCTCACCCCCTACCCATTCAGGGCAGCATCGGGGTTTATTGGACAGAAAGGATGGAAACTTTTCTTCAGAAGAGAACCAGAGAGGGCGTTGCTGAGGCAGCGGGCTCTCAGGATCCCAAAACAGCAGGGTAAGGTCACTCTCTCCATCCTTAGCTTTCCATAGAACTAAGCAGAACTTGGAGGTGCACCAGAACCCCTGGCTGGCGACTCTGTAAGCACCCACTTGACTCCACAATCAGTACCTCAGTTTTAATTATCCCACCATCTCCACTAGCTCTTTGATGCCCGTCCTTCCACTTAACAAGCACACACCAGAAGGTTATCTGAGGATTTGCTTTGCATCTGTGTTTGCAAAATAGCAATGAGACCTCCAGGGTTTAGTACACCCACCCCCTGGTACACCAGCAGGGGAAGCTCATTTAAATTATATTCGAAGATTTGATGATCAGGAAGTGACTCCTGGGATGAGCTTTCTTGTTATCTTCTTCAAAGAAGGATTTGCCTGTGTGGAAAATGAGGAAAACAGTATCGAGGATGTTTGCATGGAGATGGACAAGAAACAGAATCGCCCGTCATCCCAAGCAAGGAAGGGCCCACCTGGGGAGAGGAGCGTTAGACACGTTTTTTTTTTTTTTTTTTTTTTTTTGTATTATCACATCAGGACAGTGCTTATCATAGGTGCTTGAAAAATAGCCATCAAATTTCTCTACTCCTGACTTTAGATAAAGTCGCAGGCCCCTCATGCCTCTCCGAATCACTCAGTTGTTTATTTTCTCTAGCATGCCTGAGCCTGGAGGCAGATAGCCAGGGGACAGATGGTGGCTCCGTGAACACCTCGGGCCCCTCAGCTGCTTCCTGGAGTCTCACTCCTCCAGCTTTGTTCTCATACTCTCGACATGACTGCTGATGCTTCTGCTGATATGATCTCTTCTAAAGAGTTAGTCTGGAAGTTTCATCTAGAGCTGTGTGCTCAGAACCCTGGGGAAATGTATAAGCTGTGATAACAATCGCTTGGCCAGTAAACGGCAGGCAGAGGCTTCAGTTAGCCCTGAAGGGCTGGCTGTCAGCATCTCTGACACAGCAGCTGTCTCCCTGTGCAGGCTTCTGTGAAGAGCCAGCGGCCCTTGCCTTCTCCTTTCTCTCTTTGTTGGTGCACCCATCCCAAAGGAGGAGGGGGGAAGGAGGAGGAGGAGGAGGGGAGGAGGAGGAGGAGAGGGGAGGAGGAGGAGGAGGAGGAGGAGGAGGAGGAGGAGGAGGAAGAGGAGAAGAAGAATTATTATTCTTGGACTGGGGATATGGCTTGGTTGTTCAAGTGCTTATCATACAAGCTTCAGCACTGAGTCCCATACTCAGCAAAAAGCCAGGTGTGGTGGCACATGCCTGTCACCCTAGCACTTGGGAGATGGGGGGGGTCCCTGGGGTTTGCTGACTGGCCCATCTAGCTGAATTAGAGAGTTCTAGGCTCAGTGAGGGACAGAGGAAGGGAGACACCTGGTGTTGACCTGGCTTTGGCATGCGCCGCCGCGCGCGCGCGCGCGCGCGCACACACACACACACACACACACACACACACACACACAGACTCATCCACAAGAAAATACTCGTGTGTGTGCATATACTCCACACTGGTTTTCCAACTTCCGATGACCCCCAAACAAAGAGAATGAAGCAGCAGCAGAGCCCACCTCTGATCTACCTCCCTCTCCGTCCCTTGAACATTACTAGGAATTAGTTCGGGTCTGAGTCGTTGTGACCTCACCCTCTCTTCTCTGAGTCAGAGCCACTGTTACACCTCAGGGGGCCTGAGCCTGAGAGCTCCTGGGGAGTGATGGGCCTGACCAATCAAACTCACTCTGCTTTCAAAAATTGCATTTCCGTGTTTTCTGAACAGCGAGTCCTTCATGTATTTGGTTAATTGCATAAATAAACATTTTTCCTCACCTGAATTGAGCTAAACACTCCAGTGAACCTCGCTCACTCACTGCAATGCCAACACAGTCAACACTTCAGGTAAAAATTTACTTAAAAATTTTTTTTTTACAATACAAACCCTCAGGGAATCAGCTCATTCAAGTATTGAACATACATATTTTTTCCAAAGATTCTTTTCAATGAAAAGACCATCTGATTCTTTCCAAAGAATCCCTCATCGAGAATATCAAGTTAGATTGCAAAAGTCAAATTTAAACCAAATAAGTTTGTGAGTGTGGGTGTACATATGTGTGGGTGTGTACAGGTGTGCATGTGCACGTGTGAGCACATGTTGTGTGGAGGCCGGACATCAGTGTTGGGCACTTCCTCAGTCACTTTCTGTCTCTTTTTATGGTTTATCTATTGTAGTTTAGAGTGTATGGGTGAGTGTCTGCAGCTATGCTTGGAACGTGTATCCAGAAGAGAGTGTCAGATTCTCTGCAAATGGAATTACACACAGCTGTGAGCCACCATGTGGGTGCTGGGAATTGAACCGGGGTCCTCTGGAAGAGCAGCCAGTGCTCTTAACTGCTGAGCTGTCTCTCCAGCCTCTACCTTATTTACTGAGCCTGGAGCTTACTGCTTTGGCTAGACTAGCCGGTCAGTGAAACCCAGGACTCTCCCTTTTTCCACCTCCCTAACACTGGATTAAGGTGTGTGGCTCCCTACCCAACTTTTTATGTGGGCCTCAGGGATCCCAGCTCAGTTCCTCACACTTGCACAACACCTCATCCACCATCTCCCCAGCCCCTGAACCCCATATGTTTTAGAAATTACATTACTTTTTTTAAATGACTGTGTAGACAAATGATTTTTTTTTTTTGTGGGGCCCGAGTCTGTGATGGTGAACACATGTCTTGGTTACCTTTCTATTATTGTGATAAAACACCATGACCAAGGCAATTTATAAAAGAAAGTGTTTGTCTTATGGGTCCATGAGGGCAGAGGGAAGGAACAGTTGAGAGCTCACATCTTTTTTTTTTTTTTTTTTGGTTTTTCGAGACAGGGTTTCTCTGTGTAGCTTTGCGCCTTTCCTGGATCTCGCGCTGTAGACCAGGCTGGCCTCGAACTCACAGAGATCCGCCTGGCTCTGCCTCCCGAGTGCTGGGATTAAAGGCGTGCGCCGCACCACCGCCCGGCGAGAGCTCACATCTTTATCTACAACCTTGAGAGAGACTGGGGATGGCACGTGTATATTGAAAGCTCAAAGTTGGACTCCAGTGACACACCTCCCCCAACAAGGCCGCACCTCCCCCAACAAGGTCGCACCTCCTAATCTTTCCTAAACAGTTCCAACAACTGGAGACCAAGTATCCAAACTATGACTAAATAGGCCATTCTCATTTAAACCACCACACCACAGCATGGGCTGACTGTCAACAGAGTATAGACTGAAGTGTACCCCACCACAATCAGGGGTACAGATGCGGTTATGCCGACCCTAAAATTGTAGTGATTATTTCTTTCTTGATTTTTGTCTTGTTTGTTTGTTTTGAGACATGGTTTCTCTTCCTCCTCCATCTTTATGTGGGTTCCAGGGATTAAACCGAGGTGTGCTGGCTTGAGCTGCAAGAATCTTCACCCACTGAACCATCTCAACGGCCCTTGGTTTGTTTGTTTGTTTTTTTTTTTTGGTTTTTTTTTTTTTTTTAGTTTACCCACCAGAGGACAGGTGTCTGGGTGGTCCCCATGGTGTGGTGAGTCTGAGTGACAGTGCTGTGAGTGCTTACATGTCGAGCTGTGTGGACATGTGTTTTCGTTTCTCCTGGCTTGCAGCTGCAGGGCTGGGGTGGTCCCCTGGAAGATGTATGTGGAGTATTTTGTTACTACAAATAGTGAGCATTGGAGAAGGAAAGAGTTAGCGCGTGTCTGCACGCGGAGCCAAGTCGCCTTTGAAAAAGTAATAAAACGAAATTAATTCTGTCACTTCACATCTGCAGTCTTCCTACATTTTCGCGTCTCCCCACAGCTTGCTCTTTATGGAACAAAAAGCCACCAGGACTCCAGTTTGATTTCTAAGCTGTGCTTGAGACTTGTCCTCTAGCCTCCTGGCCAGGCACAGTCTCTGCTTGTCTTCTCTTAATAGACTTCAGACGCTCTGGAGTGAGTAAGGTCTGTAGCTCAAACAATCCCAAATGACAACAAGTGTCCCAACCTGTTCATACTGTCACCCCCAGCTTCTGCCTCCAACCCCCCTTGACCTGCTGTGAGCATCTTTGATGACAGAGGCTGGAGTGCAGCTCCTGATGGCATCTGCCTCCTCTGACAGTCCTGAGATGGCCTGGAGGAGCTTGACAACCGGCACTCTGTGGTGTGAGTCTCGAGAGAGCCGTGACTGTGTTAGAGACTTCCCTTGTTGCTGTCACAAATGGCAAAGAGCCAAGTTTTGGGAAGGAAGGGATTATTTGGGTTCATAGACTGATAGGACAGTCCACCGTGGTGGGGAAGGCTTGGGATTATTTGGGGTTCATTGAGGGGACAGTCCACCATGGTGGGGAAGGCATGGAGGCAGGTGCTTGAGGCGGCAGGTCCCATCACCTGCACAGTCAGGAAGCAGAGCGGGAGGAGTGCTGGTGCTCAGCTTGCTTCTCCTTTGACTCAGTCTGGGACCCCAGCCCATGGGATGGGCTGCTCACATTCAGTCCCCAGTCTAGAACCTCATTTATAGATGTGCTATGAGGCTCGTTCTGCTGGGTTATTACAGATCCTGCCAAGTCGACAGCTGATATTAACCACCACACAGGCCTTCAGTGTGTACCTGTTTGATGCCATGAAGGAAGATGTTGGTGTGATGGCAACAGTGTGCAAGAGTGTGCTGGTGTAACAAACAGTATCCACTCCATAGTTCAATAAAGTCAAGAGAAAAACAAAAACTGAAAAAAAAGAAAAGGAAGGTTTCCCCAATATCCTTTATCGTGTGTGTGTGTGTGTGTGTGTGTGTGTGTGTGTGTGTGTGAAGTATGTGTATGATGCATGTGTATGTGATGTATATGTGTGTGATGTATGTGAGTGCGTGATATGTATATATGTGTATGTGAGTATGCAATGTATGTGAGTTTGTGATGTATGTGTGTGAATGTGTGTGGTGTATGAGTATGAGTGTGTGTGTATGTGAGTGTGTGTGTGTGTGTGAGTGTGTGTGTGTGTGAGTGTGTGAGTGTGTGTGTGTGTATGGTGTATTGAGAACAATTGTTGATGCTGGGTACCTTCTTTCACTCCTCCACCTTATTTTTGAGGCAGGATCTCTCACCAGACCTGGAGCTCGTCTATTTTGGCAAGACCATCTGACCAGTGAATTCCAGGAATCCTGTCTCTGTCTCCCCAGCACTAGGATTACAGCGTGATGTTTACATGGGTATTGGGGCATTCAACTCAGGGTCTTCATGTTTTCCCTACTGAGTCATATTCTCCCTCACCTACCCCCAACTCCTTATACTCCATATAATCAGTGTTATGTGGTGGGATAATCTTTACGTACACTGTGAAGATCTGTCTTTATCAAGGCGCCTTCTGATTGGCTTAATAAGGAGATGAATGGCCAATAGCTAGGCAGGAGAGAATAGGTGGGACTTCCAGGAAGAGAGAGGGATTTGGGATGAAGCTAGGCGCAGCAAGAGATGCCAGCAAGACCCAGAGCAAGTCAGATGCACAGAATGTAAAACAGGTAAAAGTCATGTGGCATAATGTAGATTGATAGAAACAGATTAATTTAAGTTATAAGAGTTAGTTGGGCCTGAGGTAGATGGGAGAGGCTGTCCCCATTACTAATCTGTCATGTAGTGGCATGGGCAGAAGAGAGATGTTGTTCCCCTCCCCCACCTCACCCTCATCAGGTGGGAGAGCTGGCCCTGAGGTCATAAGAGCGGGGAGAGCAGGCTCTGCCCCTCACCTGCTGCAGCACTCGGGAGTGTGCCCTAAGCCACACCTGGGCCACACAGCAGAGCTGGCCCTGGAGGTGTAGGTGTGGGAGATCCGGCTCTGAGGATGTGAAAGTGGGAGAACTGGCCCCACTCCTTGCTCATCTCTGCAAGGGGTTGAACTAGCCTGGGCAGTGCAGGAGAACTTACCCTAGTGGTGAAGACAGGGGAGAGCTGGCGGGATGACCAACCCTGCAACTACCCAGACCCAGAACCAGGGTTAGTGGCTGGCCCACCCCAACATCCACTGCATTTGTGTCTGAGGGAGCACAGGTTGGGGGGTGTGTGGTCTTGTGGACCCAGGGCTACAGGATCTCCATGACACAGGGCAGCAACGGGGGTTTCCAGGAAGAGTTGCAGTGAGGGCCCAGTGTCAATGGTATGACAGAGACCAGGGACCTGGAACCAAACCAATGACCTTTGCAGTGAATGCCTGTATATAAAAATCTATGGATAAATGAGTTTACTGTGTGACTTACTGTGTCACACTGCAGCTTCCATGACTAGATGTTCCCCTTCTTCCTTTTTTTCCCTATTTTCCTTTTTTATCTTAAATTTTATTTTGTTTTATTTTGGGGGTGAGGTTGCAGGGGCAGAGGTCGGATATGAGGGGACAGGAGATGGGTGGGATCTGATGTGAAAGACACAAAGAGTAAATAAAAAAAGGAAAGCTATTTTAAAAAAAGAGCTGGTTGGAAACAAGCCTAGGCTAAAGGCCAAGCTTTCATAATTAATAATAAGTCTCAGTGTCATTATTTGCGGGCTGGCGGTCCCAAAAGAAAATCTGACTGCAGTGTGTGTTTGCGGGAGGCTCTTGCTCACCAGGGGATCAGTGATCCCAGTCTGATGGAGGCGGCACTATCTTGACACGTGGTCCAGAGAAGAGCATGGTGCAGTGTACAGAGTCCCACTGTAGCTTCTTGGAAGTAGCACCTGCCATTTCTTCTGATTTATTTCTGAGAGTGGTCACCTGTCTGCAGGAACACTTGGGCATCTGTGATTGGAACAAATGGTCTGGGGACAGTGCTGAGTACTCTCCAACAAGGAAATGGATGTGGACAGGGATAATTGGGCTTAATAAGCAATTTGACTTGCGTGGTTGTTTTTTCTTGGACTATTTGGATTTGGGCAAATTATCGTGCCTCTGTGCTGATGGGATGCAGAGCGTTAGCGTTTGAGGCCGGGGACTTTCTGCTCTGCTTCTCTATAATCTTATTTTGTCTGCGGGAAGGCACGGCATGCATCTTCTGGGCTCTCAGCCAGCTGAGTCATCTCACCCGGTTCTCTGTCTCTATGGCACGAGGTCTGTGTCAGAACCCAACAGCTACAACTGGGCCAAGGGTTCAGACTCTGCCAAGCTAGGCAGCCCCGATGCCCTTGATGGAGCCACCCTCAGCCAGTCACCAGGAGGACCAGAACCAGGACTGTCTCCCTGGAGCCTTGTGAGTCACGTTTGGTCCTCGGCCCAGATGAACTTGTCATCAGCTCTAGAAAAGGGGTGGGTTAGCACACTTCCTCTCCAGGACACCCTCAGGGGGTCCTTTGTTGTGGTAGTGGGACTATAACCCTTCATTGAAGGTGACACTGTCCCAAAGATCAGAGAAGGTGAAAAAACAGAGAGAGAGAGAGAGAGAGAGAGAGAGAGAGAGAGAGAGAGAGAGAGAGAGATATCCTGGGGGACAACAACCCAGGCCAAGTTTAAGTATCCCATTCTAAAACAAGGAATAAAGAGTGCAACCAAAACTTTCCCTCTGTCCCCAGTGCAACAAGAGTCAGTGTGGATTTAAAGAAAGGGAAAGAGGGGGAGGAGAGGGAGGAGGGGGAGAGGGAGGAGGGGCAGAGGGAGGAGGGGGAGAGGGAGGAGGGGAAGGTAAGGAAAGGAAGGGGGGGTGAATGAAGAAAAGAAATAAAAAGGAAAAGGAAAGGCCATGACAGCTCTTTGGTGTGGTGGAGGAGAAAGTTTATTACAGATATGTGGAGAGCATAGCCAGAGGCAGAGGAAGGGGAATCCAGAGTGGGCATGACCCTGAGCTGGGCCATGTGGGGAAAGGGGGAGGGCAGGGGGAGGGAGAGAGGGGAACCAGGGGCAATAGCCAAGAGGCCCAAAGGTACAGAGAGAGCAGGTAACCAAGATGGTTGGATTATATAGGGAAGGGCAGCCCAGCTCCTGGGCTGGACAGTTTGGGGTGGGGGGAGGGGGTGTGTCAGCCAGGAGGTGCCCATAACAGGTAGGGGACTGAGGGATTCAGGGAGAACCGGGTGGCCAGCATCCGCTTTGATATGTTAAAAAGGCACTTCAGTCATTCCTCCGGGATTTGAAACCTAACAGAAGGAAGGAAATGGCTGGCTGGCTGAGATGGTTTTTATCTGAGCTGCTCTAGCCCTCCCTGACTAAGGGGGAATGTCTGAGCCCCCTCTCTTGTGCAGAGGGCTGAACTCAAGAAACAGATGTAATGGGAGACAGTGGCCTGTCAGCCAGCTACGGTTATTTTCTCAGGGCCCAGGCCTGGGGAGGGCTCAGCAGTTATGAGAACTTGCTGCTCTTACAGAGGAGCCAGGCTCAGTTCCCAGCACTCACATCAAGTGGCTTGCAACCTGTAGCCCCAATTCCAAGGGGTCTGATGCCCCTTTCTGGCTTCTGTGGGTTTGTGCATGCACATACACTCATGCAGGTGTACATGTGAACAAACACAACACACACACCAATAAAAATAAACTGAGTAAGCTTTAACATAAATGCAAGTTATGAGTCATTGCAGTCTGAATAAAGTAGCCAGGTTGGCTAAGAGGTGTCATTAAAAAGATAGTTGAGAACTGGAAGGGTAGTTCAATGGTAAAGTATTTGCCTTGCAAATACAAGAATGTGACTTCAATACCCAGAAGCCACAAAAGATGCCACACACGGTAGTACATTCCTTATAATCCCAACACTAGGGAGGTGGAGACAGGAGGATATCTGGGACTACCCAGTCAGTCTTGAACTCCAGGCCAATGAGCTGTTGGGTCCGGGGTCACGCAATAATGGGGGACAGACCACCAAAGTCTATTAAGCCAGAAGCAAACTTTATCCCAGAAAAATAAAAATAAAAAAATAAAAATTAAAATAAAACACTGCAGGGCACAAAAGCTTATCAGCTAGCTGAGACCACAGCCAAGGTTGGAATTCTGGGGCTGTGGCCATGGAGGCGGTTACTGGCCCCCTTTTTATATAGTATCAGGCATGGGGTGCGTGTTAGGGGTCATGTGGGACCATCAGGCATGGGGTGTATGTTAGAAGTCACATAGAAACAACTATTAAAAGTTAACTTTGGTCCTGGCAGTTGCTGGCTATAGGGGGGAAGGGGGTTAAAAGTTAACCCCTGGCTGTTGACGGAGGAGCTGGCTGTAAGCAGACAGCCATTGTTAGCAGTTAACCTTTAGAGCTGATGACTGTCAGCTTTCATTTCTTAAACTTATAATTTTATATTTCTATATTCCTGGACCCTTCAGAGCCAATGAGAGACCCTGTGTCAAAAGTCGTAGATGACCTTCCTAAGGATGAAAACTTCTATGAGGGGACTGTCCCAGGAACTGACTGTGGCTCTGATTTCTAGAATTTTCATGTGAGGGACCATAGATATGTCCTGCAGTGACGGGCCGGGTATGAAGGACAGAAGCTTCAGGTCGCCCAGTGCTCAGCCCCAGTTCCTTCTGTCTTACCTGGGCTTCCCTCCTCCTTTCCAGCTAGGAGTAGTTACAAGACACAGATCTGACCCCAGGAGGATAACATTCTGGGGTGGGAAAGTGTTCCCGGGAAGATCTTTTAGAAAACAGGTCCGGGAGAAGAGCCTCTTCTTCCTGGTTCTGAGGTTGAGAACAGAAACCGCCACACCAACTCCACCAAAGCAACCATTATTCGAGCATGAGGGGACACGCTGGAAAACCACCCAACACACTGAAGACAGCAGAGCCCAGTGCGGCTGAGGCGGTGGTTCAGCCGGGTTATTTACCCCTCCATTTCAGGGGATAATAGGTGTGGCTCTTTAAGTCCCTGAGCTTGGTTTCTGGCATGCACATGTTTTCACATACAATCTGCCCACTACAGGTTCATTTAGAAGCCTGGAGCTCCGAGGGACTATTCCACATGTATGTTGAGCCTTCGATTTCACCGAGGCTTTTCTGTTGGTTCAGGCTGTGTGAATCTTTACTTCCTTCCACACACTTGATCTTCTGTTTCTGCCTGAGGCTCCTTTCCCAGGGTGAGGAGAGTGGAGCCTTTGTTGCCAAGGGCAGTTGGTGTTTGGTACTTAAATTCTTTAGAACCACCAGCCCACCCCACCAAGCATCCTCCATGGGAAGTGACCTACCCCCACAAGCATCCTCCATGGGAGGCAACCTGTCTGCTGCCTGTTGACCCTGTTCCCTGAGCCCCAGGCAGAGCAGAGAGGGGCAGCCCCCAGCCTCAACTCTCTTGTTCTCTCCCTCCTCTGATCTCCGTTCTGTCCTTCCCTGAGGATAGACTCCACTATACAGAAACCCCAAGCACAGTGCTGACAGCCTGAGCTCAAGAGGAACACGTTAGAAAATGAAGGTCTGACTAAGGCAGGGCCTAGTTCTGCAGTGGCTGGTGAGGCAGCTGGCACATTACATCTTAACCCTTGTCGGGGGGGGGGGGGCTGGAGGTTCTGTGGGGACAGAGACATGGGCCCTCAGTACCTCTCTCTCTCTCTCTCTCTCTCTCTCTCTCTCTCTCTCTCTCTCTCTCTCTCTCTCTCAATGTTACATGTCTATTGCATCCAGCCCAGGTTGTGGTTGCACTTAGATCCCGGTTCAGACTTGTACCTGACAGTTACTGTTCTGGTTTAGGACAGCTGGAGGATGTCCAGGTCCCTGCAGGCAGCGGGCTGTGCCACAGGCAGCTCCTTCTCAAGTCCTGACAATCAATAGACAAACCACAATGCGTGTAGTGTTGCAGGGAGGAGAGTGTGTTGCCCCCAACAAAACAGAAAAGGAAAAACAAAACAAACAAAAAATCAGCAGAGTAGAGAAGACAATCCAATACCACTAATTCGAAGAGGAAAAGTACCATACCCACGAGCGTGGAAGCACGTGATCGTGGAAGCACATGAACGTGGAAGAAAAACCAAGTCCCAGAATTCCTGGGGAGATTTCATAGGTGAAGGAGCATAGAGAGCATCCCAGGCGTCTTCCTTCCGAAGCCCGACTACTTTTTGTTTTTCTTGTTGAGACAGAATGTAATGTAGCCCAGGCTGGCCAGTTGCTCAAGTGCAGTGCTGTAAGTGTGTACCCTGATGCCCAGCTGAAGTCTGACTTATTAGAGAAGGTGGGGGCAAGGTACGCTGAGGGCAGGAGTTGCAGCTTGATGTTTATGATTGTTGTCATCTGAGAGGTATTTCAGACCAAGAATTAGGGAGCAAGCACCGACAGGTAGGGGTGTGTTTGTGTGTGTGTGTGTGTGTGTGTGTGTGTGTGTGTGTGTGTGTGTGTATGTGTGTGAGTTGTGGATGTTGGTCGTCATTTAGGGGGGTCAGTTGCAAACTGTCACTGGTCGTGCTCAGGGAGGAAACTAAACAAGGAAGGTTACAGTCAAGGATCCTGTTCTGAAAAGGAAAAGGGGGTCTAGGGGGGTATAGGGAGGACAGGGTGAAAGGGTAGGTTATTGAATCTACTTTAAACTAAAAAGCAACTATTAATCTCAAATAGTTTATATTGGTATGGATTTTTGTACAGTGATACAAATTTAAGGTTATTTTTGCTGTACTAGAGATATGTTTCTACTCTTGTTCAAGGTATTGTGTCTCTGCAGCTCATTTAAAAATGTGCTGTATAACTAAGAAATACAGGTTAGTAGTTAGTCATCTATAATAAACTTGTAGTCATGTTAGGTATGTTTTTGAGGTTAAACAGGGATACATTTTAGATAGACAGGTGGTCTTCAAACACTTCAGAGATCTACATAATATGGTATTTAAGATGTTTTCATAACATAAGGCTTTTCACGACAGTGAGACAGGTCTGCTCCTGACAGCACCAGTTTACTTTAAAAAAGGATGATGGGCATCGAAGAACCTCTGTATGAGTTTGTTTTGGTTGTGGCAAAGCTAGCCACTGGGCAAGAAACTGCCCTTGCCTTAACTTCTGCCGATATGTTGTCCAAATTGGACAAGCAGGACACAAAAGAAGGAGACTGCTGAACTTTGCCAAGACAAGTTAGACTTCAAAATTCCTGCTTCATAGAAAAGTCTGTCAGACATTCTAGGCTTGAAGTCAAAGATAGATGTGCCAAGGTTACAGAGGAGCCTTAGGTGACTGTCCAGGCAGACAGATGTCCCTGCCATTTCTATAGTTTTGGAAGTTGTTTGCTCTGTATTTCCTGTTTACTTAGGTAATAATATATCCTTCTCGGGTCTTTGATGGAGTTGAAGACTAGATAGTTACAGTTCCAGTTTTCCTTGTTACCAAATTCAAAGAAGAAACTCACATAAGAGATGTAAAGATTATAAGGTTGAGAAACATGTAAGTTTAAGTTGTTTATCTAAGAAGATGTTTTTAGGTCTAAAAAGATACTTTCATGATGGTAATACAAGCTATGATAGAAAATGGTTTAGATATAAAACTTTAGACTCACCAAGATAGGAGAGATAATGGAGTAATTTTTCTGAATTTGCCAAATACAAATGGACTGGATATTGTAAAGTAAATTAAATGTAATTTTTTTGGTTTTGTTTTTGTTTTTTCAAGACAGGATTTCTCTATGTAACAGCTCTGGCTTTCCTGGAACTTGCTCTGTAGACCAGGCTGGCTTTGAACTCACAGAGATCTGCCTGCTTCTGCCTCCCAAGTGCTGGGATTAAAGGCGTGCGCCACCACCACCTGGCATAAATGTAATTCTTACCTGACAATTGTTCTTATTGTATATAGTTTTACTGTGTTAGAGTTAGAACCTTTCCTTTTTATTTAGACAAAAGGGGGGAATGTTATCGGATATTTTGATTGCACTGTGACACTCCGAGACTGTTAAATAAATAACAGCTAAATAAATTTTACCTTGAAGGTGGGGAGCAGAGCCAGTGACTAGCTGACCAGAATTAGCCATAGAAAAGCCAACAATCTGGATAGAGAAGATGAACAGGAAGGAAAGGGGGTGTGGCTAGAGTTTGAGCTTCCTTTTGCTTTGGGACAAAGGAAGAGATGTCTCTTGTGGTGTCTCCAGCCCAAAAGCAAGGTCAGCTAGTTGCTACTCAGCCTCTCTGAGCTAGCGTGCTTTCATCCCGGCCTTAGGCTCCCAGGTCTTATTGATAAATAGAATGTTACTTAATTTAAACCTAAATATTGCTGCCATGGGACCAGAAGGCCCGGCAGGCCATGGCCTGAATAGCAGGCGAGCCACTGACTACAGGGCTGTGGGGCCGCAGATGATAATTAAAATATCAGTAGATTTATGTGCAGCCACTAAACCAACAGAAACACATCACTTCCTCTGCTCCCCAACCTCCAGGCCTGGCACCCCATCCCCAGGGCAGCCTGGAAACTTAACACTGGGCCAGGAGCACCTAGCCTCTCTTAGTGCTGTTCACAGCTTGGGCCTCACAGCTGCTGTCCGTTTGGACTCTATCCATCCTTGAGGGGGAGGGACATTCCTGTGAGTATGGACGCCTGCATTCCTTACCCAGGTCTTCTTGTCTGAACACCCCACCTCTTGGCCATGCCCTTCTTCCCTCTTCCTCCTTCCTTCCTTTCTCCCCTGAAACCATTACCACAGAACTAAGCCATGCATGATAGTTGAAAAAAAAAAAATCACCAATTGGCCGAGAGTGACATTTCTCTATGGGCCTGGGTCCAAGCCTTTGACAAATGGAGCTGCTATCAGGGAGACAAATTGTTAATATTACATCGCAGTTTCATGACAGGGGAGGGGAGAACCTCAATATTTGTGTCAAGCAACCAAATATAGTAGGGTCGAAGCAGATGAATCCGCTTCTAAAACCACTAAAGTGAGCAAGCAGCTGCAAATTAGGTTTGAAATGGACATCCCCGTCCTCGGAGATTCTGCAGTGACTAATGGATTAGTCCCCGAGTGGAGCGCAAGCTTGCTTAGCTTTCATGGAAGCGAGCGAGCTAATGAAGGCTTCGGCATGCCGCAGCCCTGAATCACGGACCTGACGCCCTCTGTTTGATTGTCCTGCGCTTCTCCGTGAGTTTCTTAATTAAGTTGCAATAAGAGGTGACCCTCAAGAAACTCTTAAACACCTGAGTCCTTGAGTTTATTTATTAATTAATATTTGATTATCTGTAAAGCAAAGTGTCTTTGAGTCTTACATTAGCAGTTGTTTTCTAATTAATAGAGGCAGGGCTGAGAGGGGAAGCCATAGCCCCCTACAACCACTGCCCTGTTCCCCAAGGACATCATGGATTGAGGAAAAGATTTTGTTTTCTTTTTGGTTTTGTGAGACAGGGTTTCTTTGTGTAGCCTTGGCTGTCCTAGAATTAACTAGCTGTGTAGACCAGGCTGGCCTCGAACTCACAGAGATCCGCCTGCTTCTGCCTCCTGAGTGATGGGATTAAAAGCATGCACCACCATGCCAGGAATGAGAAGGACAAGATTGTAATGCTTGGAGAAAGGAAGGAAGATGCAGAGAGGGGAGGAGGGAGGAGGGGAGAGGGAGAGAGGGGAGGAGGGAGGAGGGGAGAGGGAGAGAGGGGAGGAGGGACGAGGGGAGAGGGAGAGAGGGGAGGAGGGAGGAGGGGAGAGTGAGAGAGGGGAGGAGGGAGGAGGGGAGAGGGAGAGAGGGGAGGAGAGAGGAGGGGAGAGGGAGAGAGGGGAGGAGGAGAGGAGGTGGAAGGAAGGGAGAGAGGGAGGATGCAGGGAGGGAAGGAGGGTGTGGAAGGAATCCCTTCTCCCCCGGGGCAGGCCTCCCTTGCTACGTGGAACTGTTCTAGGCTGTGTACAGAGCAAACACAGACTCTGCCCCTCGAGGGAGCATCTAGAGAGCATCATGATCCGTGGACCCTCCGTGGTGTAAGGGTCAAGTTCTGGGCAACCCCATCCTGAGGGTGCTCTTCCAAAAGGAGAACCCCTTTCTTGAAGCAGGCAGGGCCCTGGGATGGGCTGTTCAAGGCTTCCCCTAGGCTGTATTGTGTGTGAGCCAAAGAGTTCCAAAGAGTTCCAAAGAGTTCCCCTAGGCTGTATTGTGTGTGAGCCTCCAGAGTGATGGGATTAAAGGCGTGCGCCACCACCGCTTGTCTTATTTAATTATTTTTATGTGTATGTGTGAGTACCTGCATGTATGCAGGTTTGTGTGCCTGAATGTATGCATGTGTGGGTGCCTGCATGGGTGCATGTTTGTGTGCCTGCATGCATGCATGCATGTGTGGGTGCCTGCATGGGTGCATGTTTGTGTGCCTGCATGCATGCATGCATGCATGTGTGGGTGCCTGCGTGTATGCATGTGCACCATGTAGGGGTCTGCTGCCTGTGGAGGCCAGAGGAGAGATCTCCAGGAACTGAAGTTACAGATGATTGTGAGCTGCCGTATGGGTGCTGGGAACCTCTGGAAGAGCAACTCTTAACCACTGAGCCATCTGTCCAGTCTTTGAAATATAAAAGTTTGGCTATGTCACCAGATCTACCGGCAAAGCACACAGAATGGCCTCATTTACCGGAGTTGGTGCCTTGGTTTGTTAGCTCAAATCTGAGTCCATGTCCAGGAAGGTGGACTTCTTCCTCATGGCTGCACACACGGGCCTGAGGCGGCAGCTCCTCCTGCACCCAGGATCTGAAACACGCTTGGGGGAAAACACTGTGCCATGGAAGGTGTCAAGCCCAAAGTCACACCCCCGGTCCTCCCACATGAGGCTGGACAGAGGGAGTCACGTGCCCACACCCGCCTTCTCCAGAGAAGTTCAGCGCTGCACATGTGACGACTTCACGGGTAAGTCGCTTCATATCACCGTGCCTCAGTTTCCTTGTTTGCTAAGTGAAAACCGAATAAGGACTTTGCTCAGAGCACTAAGAATAAGATGTGATCAGTACCACGTTAAGCAGTTATCACGTCTGCCACCCCTAAAACCATAAAAAATTAGTTCTGCAAGTGTGTTTAATATAAGCAGTCAGATGCTGTCTTTCCAATGCCAGTCATGATCTGACTGAAGCAGTAACCTTCCATTCTGCTCCCTGGTCACACATGCATGCACAGTGGCACGTGTACACACAGCTCATCAGCACAGGCAAGTCACCGTGAAAAGTTTGTCACATTGTTATTGCTTTTGGCCCAAGGCCATTTCATGATTAAATGAAAAGCTGGGGCCTTTGGGTTTCCCACGCACGGCCTTGTGGGAACAAGAGAGGAGGGTTGCACTGGGGTAGCTCTCATCCTTAGCGAAAGAGACTGGCTCTAGCCCTCAGCGCTGTGACATCATGGGAAATGCACGGGGGGGCATGGGGGGGGTGCTCAGAGGCTTGAACAGTGAGGTACCTGGAAACCCCGAGTCTGTGTGTTGAGAGCAAAATTCAATGAGATGGAGCAGAAGAGCAATGGGAAATCTAGGGGAACACTGAAGGGCTGAGAGACATAGCAGAGCATTCTAGAAGCACGGGAGGGCTTTGGTCAAGAGTAGGGAGCGGAGTCTTTTCAGCATCCAATATCCTTGGGTAGTTGGTCTCTAATCCTGTAATGTCACCTACAGCATCCTGCTCAGGCAGCCCACACTCAGTCCCTTCCTCCAGCTGTCACCAGGCTGATGCCAATGACCAGAATAACTAATTGTAACACTTAAATTTGTTTGCTACCAGCTGGAGCCCTATTGCTTCTTAAATTACCCTGGAAACAAAATCAATAGTTTATTTACTACCGATGAGAAGGGGGAAAGAAAGGGAAAGTGTCCTGAGGGATGTTAGCAGCTTCCCTTGGAAAGCGGGGTGTGGTGGTGCAAGCCTGGGACTCCAGGACTCGCTAGGTGGAGGCAGGAGGATCAGGAGTTCAGGGTCAGTTTCAGATACATAGCAAGCTCAAGGCCAGCCTGGGCTATGTGACACTCTGACTCAGAAGGAAAAGTTTTACTTGAGAAGGCACAATATTGATAAACTGAGGGTACACACGGCCAGGGAGACCTGGAGGCCGATATGTCTGAGTTTTTCTTGTTCATTTCCTGGCCCCTTCTTGTGAATAACTAGCTTAACCTCTTCATCGAGTTTGTCTTTCCCTTTAACGAAGTGATGGGGATAGACAGCACTGTGGATGCAGTAGTGGGGCCCAGCATGGCTTCTCCACTCCACACCCCAATAGTATCATGTAGCTCAGGCTGGCCTGACCATGAGCTCCTTTGTCTCCGACCGTGGGATGTCTTTCTGTATGCTGTGAATATGTGTTGCTCTGATTGGTTGATAAATAAAGCTGCATTGGCCTATGGCAGGGCAGGATGGAGCCAGGTGGGAAAATCCAGGAGAGATAGGAAGAAGAGAAAAGAGAGGCAGAGAGACACCATCCCACCGTCCAGGGAGCAGCATGTAATGGCACATAGGTAAAGCTACAGAACATGTGGCAACATATAGATTAATAGAAATGGGCTGAGTTTAGTTATAAGAGCTAGCTAACAAGAAAATTGAGCCATAGGCTATGGCCATGCAATTTGTAATTGATATAAGCCTCAATGTGTTTACTTGGGTCTGAGCGGTTGCAGGACCGGGCAGGACACAGGAAAACTTCCAGCTACAGTCTCCACTACCCCAGGGCTGGATGCTCTGCTACAGCTGGCTTCCTGTGTACTGTCCTGAATGGGGTACCTTAGCTGTTCAGTACATTGGATTTTCCAATTCAGGCTCCAAGAGCAAAGTTCAAACCAGTTTAAATACTTACTTCCAATGCTTACTCATTTTTAGTAACTTTCTAAAGAAAAATAAGTTTGCGTGTGTTCATGTGTGTAAACATGCCGTTGCCCTTGGATGTCATTCCAGAAGAGGATCCCTGCAGCTGCAGTTAAACAGTTGTGAGCTGCTTCCCTTGGATGCTGAGAACCCAACCTGTGCCCTCTGCAAGAGCAGCAATGTTCTTAAATGCCCAGCCATTTCTCCAGCTCCGCTCTGTGTGTGTATGATTTTTTGTTAAATGTGAAATTTCTTTTGTTTTCTGCTCCAGTTCATGGTTCCTTTACACACACCACATTATCCCGGGCTGCATAGGCCCCAACCACTCAGAATTACTGTTCCCACCAGCGCATTTCTAACACCATTTGTTGGGTGCCCTCCTTGCAAGCACCTAGCAGATGTGGGCTCAGACCTTACATGCCCAGGCACTCCTGGCCAGGCCTGAACAGCTGGTGGAAGCTTTGCAACCAACACCCTAGTGTCTGCTGGGCATGGCCCCTCCTACTCACCTCCTGGTGACAGCTGACAGACCAACGGAGTGGAACACTTTTTTTTCCCCTCAGAAGAAGAGCACGGGGTTGTAAATCAATGAAAGGGCCCATCTGGGACATGTTCTTCACAAATTCAAAACACGGCATGTCAGAGATGCTCGAGTCTCCAGAGCTGTTCAGTACTGGATCTAGTAGCCATGGAGATGAGTACTTCCTGGGAAGGGAAAGGGCTCATCACAGATGGGGAGAGTGAGCCCTGGGTGCCAAGTCTCTTGAGAAATGGGACAAGAGGAAAAGGTGCCCCAAGTCAAGGTGGGAAGGTTGTGTGGACACCCAGCAGCACACTGGCATGGCCCCATCCCTAGTATCTTGTGGTGGTATTGTGTTCCCCCAAAATATTGTGTACCTTAAACTTATCTGGGGTCAGAGAACAGAAAAGCCACAAGATACTTAGGCTAGAAAATGTTAGCACACGCCTTTAATCCTAGCATTCCAGAGACAGAAATCCCTCTGGATCTCTGTGAGTTCAAGGCCGCATTGGAAACAGCCAGGCATGGTGACTCACGCCTTTAATCCCAGAAAGCAGCCTTTAATCCCAGGGAGTGGTGGTAGAAAGCAGAAAGGTTTATAAGGTGTGGGGACCGGGAACTAGAAGCATTTGCTGGTTAAGCATTTGGCTGGTTAAGCATTTGGCCTGGTTAAGCATTCAGGCTTTGGAGCAACACAGTTCAGCTGAGATTCATTCTGGATGAGGACTCAGAGGCTTCCAGTCTGAGGAAACAGGACCAGCTGAGGAATTGGCAAGGTTTATTAAGGTACACAATATTTTGGGGAACACAATACCACCACAGTATCTGCATCATCCTTTTGTGGTAGGGATGTCACCGGGTAAGGTGTGCAGAGTGCATGTTATAGTTCCTGCCCAGGTTTGCTGGGAGATGTAGCCACTGTGTTCCAGTTCATGGATAAGCCCAGTGCTGTATTGGAGTTCTGAGCGGTGTCCCATGGAGGGAGCATTACCATGAAGAGACCACTGTCCCTTGCTGCTGGCTGGGTGTAGGCTGAGGGTTCTAATTCACAGCAGATGTCTTCAGGCATTGTGAGAAGCCTGTTTCTGAACAGGCGAGAGCCACAAAGTGGAAGGGGCCTGGGCTTTTCATGTCCACAGAAAGGCTGTTCTAACTACAGACCAGCCACATGTTGTGGTGAAATTTTATTTGTGCACCCCAATAAAGCTTATTTGAAGATCAGAGGAAAAAGCCAGCCACTATATTAAACATAGAAGTGGGTATAGAGGAAGTAGCCCTCTCTTTGGGCTGAGGATTTCCTAGGGTAAGAACTTGTGGCTGTGGCTTGTTCTATTCCTCTGATCTTGTGGCTTTCACCTCAATATCTGGCTCTGGGTTTTTTATTAATAAGACGGTTTTGCAATTCGTCTTACAACATCTCTATGACACAGATGTGTTTTATGTAGCATTGAGGAAACTGTAGCCAAAGAAAATCTCAAACCTCATGGCAGTGGGTTAGAAACCTCTAGGCTAGAGATCTTCCCAAGGGTATGGCTAGTTCTGGGGCCCATTCTGACTATAAGCTCCAGGGACTGTGGGCTGGGGTACAGCACAGACTGGGAGAGGTGCTGACTTTGGGGAAGGAGGTAAAGTGTGATAACAGCAATTAAGTAAAATTCTTTTTTTAAAAATTTATTTTCTTTGCTGTGCATGTACATGTGCGTGTGCATGCGTGTGTGCATGTGTGCATGTGTGTGCCTGTGGGGCCCAGAAGAAGATGTTGGATCCCCTGAAGCTAAAGTTACAAATGGTTTGAGGTCCCCCTGTGGGTGCTGGGAACTGGAGTCCTCTGCAAGAGCAGCAAGTGCTCTTAGCCACTGAGCCGTCTCTGCAGCCCCTAAGGACATTTATAAACCAGTGGTACAGTTGTTCCACATCCTCAGCAAGATCGTGCAGTGTGTAATCCATGTGCCACCCTTTTGTGAGTGGCTGGTGGGGTGACAGGGCTGTTCACACCAGCACCACTCAGATATGAACAACATACTGCATTGTGACATCACGACAGCTGCACTGTCACAGGTAATAGGGACCTTTCAGCTCCACGATAGTCTTACAGGACCACTGCTGTACATTCTAGCCATCATTAGCCAAACTGTCACTATATGTCTCTTGAAATGACAGCACATAGCAGTCCTTTGCAGAGTGAAATGAAGAAGAAATGACTGCATGGATATCACCCAGAGGCACAGGAGCAGTAAGGGACAGTGGCCCAGAATGAGTGCTGGGTGCTAGATGCTGACGGTTAACCTCGATGTTCAACTTGACTGGACTTAGAATCACCTAGGAGACGCAGCACTGGGTTGTTGTAGCCCACTACGTTTCCTAGTGGCTTTTTACCCATCAGGACTGCCTGAGAGGATAATTGGACCACAGGCCTGAGTGCAGGTGTTTGTGAGGGTCTACACCTGGCTGTATTGAGCAAGGGGGAGGTCCTTTGCTCCACCCCTTGGCATTGTTATAAATAGCCCTTTGGAATAAAGTTCTGGGTCGGGGGATAAGGATCCAGGTCCACCGAGTCTATCCTGCTTTTCTCCTCTCTTTATTTCTAACTAAGTCTCTTATCCCTCATTCCTCAAGAGTCCCTGGGGTAAATAAATGTGGGTGTGTCAGTGAGGGCTTTCCCAAATAGGTTCAACTGAGGAGATGGAGGACATACTTTGAATGTAGGTGACACCATCCCATGAGCTGAGATCCGAACAGAAAGAAGGAAGCTAGCTGAGCACAGGCTGGGGACACAATGTGATTGGCCACCTCACCTCCTGCCACCATGTCTTTACCTCCATGGCGTACTGGGTAGGTGTCTCAGACCCATGCCTGAAACACTACTCAGCACACAGGACTGGCCCTCTACCCTTTCTGTGTGGCTGTCGTGCTGTTTCGGGCATGGGTCTGAGATGCCTGCACATAGAGTATTCATTACTGTCCCACCGTAGCAAAACACCTAACGGAAGCAGTGGAAGGAAGGAAGGAAGGAAGGGAGGGAGGGAGGGAGGGAGGGAGGAAAGGTTTGTCCTGTCAGTCACAGTCTGCCACAGAAGCAGGCTCATCTGACAGCAGAGGAGGGGACCCCTAGCCCCAAGTTGCCTCTAAGTCTCTCAGACATCTTTTTCTCCACACTTCCAAGCCCTTCGACTCTCCTCAAGCCCCAGTAGTCATCATCTCTGAAGGCATGAGGTCACCCTGTCATTCGACACTGGAGGAATGTTTCCTTGACTCTGGGAGACTTCATTATTTCCTTCTGTTTTCTCTGCGGGCGATGGGTGGACAAGGCAAGGTGCTTGCTAACAAACTTGACTCCTGAATTCTGCCAGATGCACCGCACCCTGCATTATGTCCTCTAGGATTAGGAGTCATGTGACTGTCCTCTGAATATTTATCACAAGTTTAATGCATATTTGTTATATATAGACATCTAGAATATTTATATGAAATGCACAAATGGATATATTTGGCATGTTATAAATATTGATATTTAAGAGAAAATTTTAAAATAACATTTCAAGCTTGTACAATCAAGCCCAGTATCATTGTGGCTGAGGCTCACAAGCATCAGTTTATTGAAAAGACACATGTAGGAGCCTAGGTTTGTCGGGAATTTCTCATTGTTCTTTCTTTCTCATTGAACCTGCAGAATATGATTTAAGCATCATTTTTCATTCTTGGAAAGCGTTTGTTGATCACTCTATTATGTCACAGCAAACATATGGGCACAGACTAAAATTGAGAATTTAAAAATTTAGGGGCTGGGAAGATGGTTCGGTGGGCAAATCACTTGATATGCAGGCATGAGGACCAGAGTTTGGATCCCTAGCATCCATGTAAATGGTGGGTGGGCGTGGTGAACCACCTGTAACCCCAGCGTTCAGAAGGTGGAGCCAGAAGGTCATAGGAGCAAGCTGGCTGGCTGGACTAGCTGAGCTAATCTGTGAGTTCTGGGTTCAATAAGAGTCCTTGCCAAGATAAATACAGTCAAGAGCAATCGAGGAAGATATTCACTGTCAAACTCTAACTTCCATAGGCACATGTACATACATGCACATGCACACCACACACACACACACACAACAAAAAAAATTTAAAATTTTTAGGGTCTTCAAATTTTAAAATCATTCATTTTCATTGAAATCATTTTAAGTTAGTAGAACACAATGGATGAGAATGTAAATAAGTTATACCTCATGACAAAAATGAATCATAAAAGATGAAGTTTCTTCACCTTTTGTCTGTCTCTCATCATGGCAGAGGCTGTGTTTACAGTGACTGTTGAGAAACGGTCGTTGCTTGTCATTTGAAGGGTACAGACATTTTGTCAGCTGCACTCACAGTGTACTGGTTTCTTTGGCACTGGTGCCCAGAGTCTTTCCTCGTAACTAGTGAAAAGGGTGGGCTGGTGCTGAATGTCACCGGTTAATTGTACAGACTCCTTTCAAGTTGCATGCCAAACTCACACTGTGAGTTAGCATAATAATGCATTGTGCGTGTTTCTGTATTCCACTGTTTGTGTGGTATACCCACACGTGTGTGTGCAGGTCTTGAGTGGCCAAAGGAAGACACTAGGTGTCTTACTCCATCACTTACAATTTTATTCCATTGAGACGAAGTCACTGAATATGAAGTGAGGCTGGTATCCCAAGACCCAGCCATCCTCCTGTCTCCACCCTGGCTGTAGTGCAGGGTTACTGGCTTGTATGTGTGTGGCCGTACTAGACTCTTTCTGTGGCTGCTGGAGATTTGAACTCAGAGCCTCATGCTTATGTAGCAATTGCTCTCACCTGCTGATCCACCTCACAAGACCCTCAAATATTTTTATAATCTGTGGGCTAATTATTTTTATTTTTTTAAAGAAACAGACTGTTTTTTTTGTTTGTTTTTGTTTTTTTTTTTTTTTTTTGGCTTTTTCAGACAGAGTTTCTCTGTAGCTTTGGGGCCTGTCCTGGAACTCACTCTGTAGACCAGGCTGGCCTCGAACTCACAGAGATCCGCCTGCCTCTGCCTCCCAAGTGCTGGGATTAAAGGCTTGCACCACCACCGCCCAGGGCTGATTTTTAAATGAAGGACTTCCTTCATTTCCGTGGGATTGAAAACTGACTCAATCGTGGTAGTGTCCAGATGTGGTACTGGAGTAACAGTGAGGTTCTAGGCTGCAAGGCCAATATTTCAGAGTGTGTCTTTCTCTGGAGGGTTTCCCTAGAAGAGATGGCACTGCTGTAAAAGTCCAGATAATTGGTATCTTTTGTGGGGCATCCTCCTCCAGCCTTGGAGACTGGCTGTGTGACCCACAGCACTGGGCTCTTTTCCCCTACAGTTTCCAGTTAGGAGGATGGAGAGTTCCTGCTCTGGTGACAGTGAGGAAGGACCAGTAAGCTCGGGCACCTGTTCCCAGGGTTGCTACACTTGTTGGTGACTCAGGGTGGCTTCATCTCTCTCAGGAGGGGTACAACCTTCACATTCTACACAACTTCTTTCTCTCTCTCCCTCCCTTGACCCTGTGCCAAGCTTGTTAGAATTGAAATATGAGATGTCCCCATAAACACAGGGGTCAGACGCTTGAGCCCCAGCTTGTTAGAATTGAAATATGAAATGTCCCCATAAACACAGGGGTCAGATGCTTGAGCCCCAGCTGTGGGTGCAGTTTTGGGAGGTCTTGGAAACTTTCGTTTCTTTCAAAACAGGGTTTCTCTGTGTAGCTCTGGCTGTCCTGGAACTCACTCTGTAGACCAGGCTGGCCTCGAACTCAGAGATCCACCTGCCTCTGCCTCCAAAATGCCAGGATTAAAGGTGTGCGCCATCACAGCCCCGGCAAGTTTTGGAAACTTTAAGAGGCGAGGCTGAGCTGGAGGAAGTAGGAGAGTGGGGTGGGTCCATGTTTTATCTTATTCCTGGCCCCTTCCTGTTCTTCTGTTTCTGCTTCCTGTCCACCATGATGTAAAGGAGGTCCTCTGCCACACAGGGCCACTGCCATGACGTCCTGCCCAAACATATGGAGCCAACAATCATGATCTGAACCCTTTGAAACTGTAGCGAAAACAAGCCCTCTCCCCCTTAAGCTGCTCCTGTCGTATGTGTGGTCACAGGCGATAAAATCGGCCGCCACAGCTCCACTAGTCCCAGGGGCTGTGCTACCTTGTGCCTTTCTTTAGCCCATCCATATCTTTATCACATTTCCTGCTACATGCTTTCTCAGTCCCCAGTTTGAGTGAGCTTCTGTTGATGTTACTGTCCTGGCCAAGCAGTCCCACTTTCCATACAGCGGAAACTGAAACTCACAAAGGAGAAAGCAAGAAACAGGACACATTTCAACCGAGGGGCTGAGACTGATTTTTTTTTTTTTTTTTTGAGCTGTGGGTGTCTGCGACCCTTTTATAAAGCGTCGATGTGTCCCCTGGGTCTCACTGTTCCCACTGGATGTAAACTGCTCTAATGCCTGACTATCCATGGCCTGCCCCTCACCATGTGACGGCAAAGACACAGTTGGGATGAAGTAAGCATAATAACAAGTAAAAAAAGCCAGTGGGTGCTTTTCCACCAATGCTTACTGCTGTGGTGAACCTACTGCTTCCTGGTGTGTCCATCACTTCCCAGTGACACCCCCTTTACCTCTCTGTAGGGGACTAAATGTATGCTTGGCATTAAAAAGCTGGGAGCTAGAGCCACCCACCTGAGTCTTGCACCTCACCCCGAAGTGCAGCTTGTCTGGTTTCTTGACCCATCAGGCTCTCTGCGGCACTGATTTAGACATTCCAGACAGCCCGTGGAGGGTTCTTTATTACAGTAGCAGGCAACTGATCTATAATAACATGTAAAAAGATAAGGGTCCCCAGGCAGCGACAACAGCTGCAGTTTAGAGTGGAAATCGGAGCTAAAATGTGAGCGGATCCACCTGCTGAGGGAGTGATGCTCCCAGCCACATCCCTGAGTTGGGTAGAGGCCTTCAAGTCAATTTACTGGGGGGCTGGTGCCATTGAGATTCAGGGTCCCTGACAGATGGCCATGGGAGGTGTGTGCACCAGCTGCCACTGCGGCTTGTCACTCAGAATATCAGCTTCTGGCATTAGCTTCAGCAAATGAAGTCACACTGAACCAATAAGACAGACAAGCTTTAGCCCATGGTTGCATTCAGCTGCTCTAGGTCATTGTTTAGGGACATGTTTCGTGTGGTGGATGGATAACCATCAGCTAAAACACTCTTTCCCCGCTTGGTAGGGTGTATTAGTTACTTTCTGTAGCTGTGATAAATCACTATGATTCAAAGTGACTTACGGACAAACGTTTATTTTGGCTTATGATTCCAGAAGGAGAGTCCTCAGTGGGGGAGGCACAGCTGCAGGGCCTGAGCTGGGCCCAGAGAGATCTGCAACTGCAAACACAAACCCAAGAGGACAAGCTAGAGATAAAACAGGCTATAAACTCTAAACCCACCACCCTCAGTGATGCACTTCCTACAGCAAGGCTCCCCTTCTTAAAGGTTCCATAACCTCCCCAAACAGCGCCACCTGCCAGGGACCAAGTGTTTGCACATGTGAGCCTTCAAACCATCACACACAGAAAGTGTGTTTCATTTCGTCTGCTTAGATGATTGCTGTGACCAGTCGGCATGAGTGGTACTGGCAGGGAAGGGGCATAAAATGTGCACTTATGGTTTGGTTGGCTCTTGGTCCTGGGCTTGGCCTTCAGAAGGGTGTGTGTTGTGTCCTGGTAGCTGCCATTCACTTTCCGTGGGCCCAGGTTGCATGTGGGAAAAGTCAGTCTGAACCCACCCACAGCTGCAGCTGAGCATAGAATCTGCAGAGCCCACCTGTGTGAGCAGAGTCAGGGCTGATCTGTGCTGGGAGCATTCTCAACCACTGCCAACCAGTGTGCTGGGCTGGCCACAGCTGGTAGGCGACTGTGGTTTCAGTTTCTCCTCTACAGAGTCCAGGGAGGCCATTTTGGCCCGGATTTTTCTTTTTCTACTTTCAATGATGGGGTGGAACCCAGGGCCTCACTCCTGCTGGACTGGGTGGCAGCGAGAACTGGAAAGCTCACAGAATAATGGAAGAGAGATTCGTTGTTATGATATGACCAGAGAAGGCTACCCAGAGGAGGTAGCCATGGAGAGGCAGGGACATGCTGAACTTAAGCTGCATTTTAAAAGTGCAGCGGGCAGCAGTGCAACCAATGCAAAGGCCCTGAGGCAAGACCAAGCCTGACTTGTTAAGGAGGCTGCATGCTTACTTCCCAGAATCCCGCGGGAGAACAAGAATCTCTAAGGTATTGAGCTGGTGTTTGTCTAACCCCTCACTCTGCCCTTAGGAAGCAATGCCTCACCATGGAAACCAGTGTTGTTTGAACAAAAGTTAACAACAGACAGCCGCATGTTCTCAGAGAAAACCTTTGGAGCAGAGAGCTTGTAGCCAAAGGCAACCCAGGTGGTGGACAGAGGGACAATGACAAGGCCTGTCTGCGGGCTGCGCTGGGCAGGGCACCTGCTGGGCCTTCACAGAGCAGACACAATAGTCCGCCACTGAACCTGGAGCTCACACAGCTCAGCTAAGCTGGTTGAGCAGAGTCTGTCTGTCTTCACTCACCGGGGCCACGCTGCTGGGGTCACAGGAATGTGTCACCATGCCCGGCTTTTACGTGGGTGCTGGGGGTCCCAACAAGGCTTCATGCTGTGTGGCAAGCGCTTCACCCCCTGAGCCGTCCTCACAGCCTCCTGTTGTTGTTGCTTTTGTAAAACAGGGTTGCAAACTGACAATCCTCCTGCCTCGGCCTTCCATGTGCTGAGATTATGGGTAAATTCCATCATTTGTCTAAAAAAAAATATTTCCCTTTCTCATGCCTTTGCACTGTGGATTCGGAAGTCCTTTGGTGCCTGCCACCCCAGCATGGGCCTTTGTCCTGGGAGGAGGTGATACCCCACCCATGTGCTCCCTGCTGAAGTTGTACAGCCGGCTCTAAGGTGCAGCCCCCTCGCCCACAAGGCTTCCCATGGCAAGGATCTTAAAGCACAGCAGGAAGAGAGAGCCAGTTCTGCTTGATTCTGGTACCAGAATCCTGACAGGTGCTAAACTGGGGTGGGGAGTGGGGGCTGGGGGGTGGGTGAGGTGTCCCATGACCAGCCCCCCAGCAGTGAGTCTGTAGTGGGCTCCTTGGTTGGCAAACACCCTTCATGTGGAATAGCAAAGCCTTGCTGGGGCATCAGCATGCCCGTAGGTCCCTTTAAGCTGGTACCAGCTTTTCTCCAGGCGTCTTCTTCCCTGGATGATTTAGCTTTTTAATTCTTTTTAAAGTAAATAATAAATCATAGCCAAGAGGATGACAGAGTGCTGGGCGGGGGGTGGGGGGATATGAGGCATCCCTGTGAACCATCCAACCTTGGAGTGTGCTTGGGACCTTTGATGTAATAACCCCACCTTTTCTGGACCCCACAGCTTAGCTTGGGGTCCCTGTTCTCCGCCAGAACAGTGACCTGGCTTCCAGGATCAGCTTTCTGGTCCTCAGGACTCTGTTCAGATCCCACCTTGACCAGGAGTTTTGAAGGCTCAACCCTTTTCTGAATCCTACAGCATTTGATGGTGGCACCACCCCGGGGCCTCTGTATCAACTTGGCCATCAGTTCTCTCCCTAAGAACTGTCCGCGTTTTGAGCTTTGTGACATGTCATTTTCTGACAGTGCTTGCTTAGCCTGGAAACTGAGATAAGATGCTGTAAAATGAATGTTTTGACATTGGTGTGCCTTGCCCTGGATGCTCTGTGTGTGCTGGGAAGAGACTTTGGGGGATAGCATTTTAATAGATACCAAATCATCACCTAACTTCAAAATATTTTGACAGTTCTTCATAGAGACAACTACAGCAAAGTATCTGTCTCAGTGAGAGTGCCTACCACTGTGATGGAGTGCTGTGAAGCCGACGCAACTGTCATTAGAAATGTTCACCCTTCTAATCACTCTGTCATTTTAACTCAACCTCACTATAAAATTTTTTTTTATCAAGTGTCTACTAAACGGTGTATACTGTGAACATTCTGCAAACTCGGTTCTCAGGGTTGGAAAGAGCGAGCTCTCTAGTTTGGGAAGAGTCTATTTGTCTATTCAGCCTCTGATTTTCCCACCACACTCTGGGGACACTCACCTTCCCCTTAGTATCCTTCAAAGCTCATGAAAACTGACCCACTCACAGAGACAGCAGTAAGTCCCAGTTGGTCTAAGATACTGGAGTTATTCTATGCCCTTTGCCACATAATAAGATCAGCAAATGAAGGCTTAATCCAACCAGCCCACAACATTACGTGCCCAGAGTGGCCCAACCAAAGAACATCTTTTCCTTGGAAATCTCTTTCTTGATGTGGAAGAATCTGTGATTTTTGAGCTTCAAAGCTATCGAGTCACCTTGGGAAGCTGGGCTGAGGACAAGGAGATGAGCACACCAAGATTGAAAAAGAAAACAAAAAGATATAGAAACTTTGATCAAGCTGGCCCTGATGCCCAAACTTCTCAGATGGATAGTCAGCACTAATTCTAGGGTGAGCATGGAGAACCCCCCTGGTTCTGGACAAGGGGAGCTTCTTGTGACCCTGTGACACTGCCAGGCAAGACCCAAACCAGATGGAGTCTCACTGCATAATATGAAACATCCAGGATGATATCTCTAACCCCTTGGCACACAAGTACCTGGAAACCCAGAACTCACCAGAAATGACAGTTGCAGACAGCAACCCTGAAATGATACAGCCATTTGCTGATGACTTTAAAGTGGTATAGGTTTGTGAAGAACTGGAAACAGCCTGAGCAAAGAACATGGGAATCCCTATGACCCTAAGTGAAGAAAAAGGGTTTTAGATGTGATTCCAGTCCACAAACACCACTGATAGATCAGGAAATGACAAAAACAGACAAAACTAACTTGAGGAAAGCTTCATCTGTGAAAGACACTAGAGAAAGAATGGAGAATCCAGTCTGGGGTTGGCAAGAGGGCTCAGTGGGGAAGGGGCTTGCTGCCAAGCCTGACAACCTGAGTTCAATCCCTGGAACCTACACAGCAAAAGGAGACAACTGATGCCCACACATTGTCCTCTGATCTCCACGTGCATTGTTGTGCCCAGATCATGGGAGATCCCCAAAAGACCACCATGGAGACTGAATGTGAAAGCAAAGAGCCTTTATTTTCAAGCTTGGAGCTCGGACTCCCTGTCCAATGCAACAGTTAGAGCCTGGGCAGGGTGGGTTTTTTTTTTTTTTAATCATAGCAGAAGTTGGGGTGAGGAGATTTCTAGGGTTCAGGACCCTGATTGGCTGACATTTGTCTAGGGGTATAGGGAATGTTTGGAATGTCAGGTAGTTCCCCTTAGATGTAGGCCCTCCCTGGGTGGGGTCAGCTTATGGTTTTTCCTGGGTCTAGGTGTTGCCTGCCAGAAGCTGTGTCTAGGCTTCTAAGCCTGCCATGGCAGCTTTGTGTTCAAGCTGTTTTGGGCTCCCCCACATTCTCTTTTTCACAAGTACAAATGACAGGACTCAATCATGAGTCCTATCTGCCAAGGGGTTTAAGGGTATTGGGACCTAAGAACCATTAGCTAATCTATTTCTATTGTCATTCTTAAGGCCCTGTAGTTCTGATATTTGAGTCAATTGACAACTCTGAACCTATTTTCCTAGTATGTCAATGGACATTATAGTTAGTCATTTTGTCCCCTACGCCAGGGAGTTTCCTTTTTGACCCAGCATTTCAGCCTATTTTGGGCAGGGAACATGGGACAATGTATTCTCTTCTGGAACTGCTTCTAGCTGACATTGGGGCACTGTTGTCAGGGCCCCCAAAAGTGTGAAAGGCTAGCCAAAGACTGAAAGGCTGGTCAAAGGCTGGGCAATGGGGCATCTGTCAGAAGCATGTGGCTATCTGACCCAACTGTAAAGACAGGGAACAATCACAATCACCTTGGATGGGGTGGTCCATGTCAGCTTTTAGCAAGTCCAGAGCTTGTAGTTGTTTGGAGCAGTCTAGTTAGCAACTGAAGCTTGGAAGTGTCTGTCAGCCAAGTGGAAACCTGTTGAGATATATTTAAACTAGAAACAGAAGTTACAATTTATGAACTTATTTGGAAGTTTTAGGCCCATAGTCTTAGTAATTGGGAAGGGGAGGAGTCCCAAGACCAGGAGAGAGAAAAATGCCATCCTTAGGAATAGACAAATGGGGAAAATTTAAGCTGTATTTATCTGGAGTCCTTCTGACCTCTGTGAAGTGGGTCCAAGTTTTACGATTCTTTTAATCCTCTGAAGTCTATGTGAATTATCTTATAAAATGATGTGAAAGTACCAATCTGTATTGAAATTCATATCATAGACAAAGCAGGTAATGAGTATCTGTAAAACAGCAGAAGTGGACTTATACCTTTGAGTCCTAGTGAGAACTACAGATTTGGGATAAAAGCATACGCATTTTCTTTCTGTCCAGAGAGCCAGGTATAAATTGGACAGAGCTTTTTATTTTTTTTTTTTTGACCTGATGAGAAGCACTTCTAAGTTTATATTTAGATGACAACCAAAATAAATCTAAAATGTTGAGTTTGTGACTGAACAGTAAGTAGTCACTGCTCTACCAGCTTATCAGATCTCTATAAAATGTTAAGCTCTGGACTTTTATATCATAGAAGGGAAAAGCAATCTGAAACATTTTTTATAATCTAAGTCATTTATTTACATCTTTATAACTTGCATTTATATCTTAAATCATTTTTTGAGATCCTCAAATCTTATAAGCTTTCATATCCTCAGACCTTTATATATCCTAAAACATTCTTAGACCCTCAAAACTTGCATACATTTTCATATCTTCAGACCTTTTTTAGACCCATATTTAAACCTTGATGACTTATTTAAACTTTTATATCTTAGAACATTTTCTTAAAAATGAGCTAACAAGCTAGCTATATGCCCTCAAGCTGACAAAGTTATAGCTAGCCTAGTTATCAATATTATCAGAGATCTGAGAAGAATAAATTTGAGTGCAGACTAAGCAGCTTTCAATTCTATAAGTGACAGGAACCGGTTGATACCCAGGTTTCCACAGTATTGGAGGCACAAGTATCAGAACAACATCAATCTTTTTTGGCCATCAGGCACATAAGGGAGAGTTTTTCCTGTGGAAAAGGGACACAGGAAAGACTGATATTACTTTGTCTAGGCAAAAGAGGTGCAATCAATTCTTCAGTGTCCTGCAGCTTGTCCACAGTCTGGGCCAGGTCCTGGTAGTAGGTGTTGCATTAGGGCATCTTGCCCTGTGGTCAGCATTGCCATAATCAAGGTGGAGACATTGTGGTGCCTTGTACATAATCTTCTTTGGAGACCTTGGGTCACTGGTAGGATCTGGGAGTCTGTAATACAATAAGCTTTTAGATCAACATTTTAAATGCCATATTCTTCAGTCCTCTGAAGTATGAGGGCTGTCCAGGTATATCTGGATAGATAAACTTTGTTTCTAGTTACTTGTTTTAAGCTCAACCTTGAAAACATATGCAAGGAACTAAGTAAAGTTTATCCCTATAATTAATTACATCAGTACTTAGCATGACTACAATTAAAGAACTTGATTATTTATAAGATGACTGACTATTTACGTGTGTTCTCTAACAGTCTACAATAAGTAGCCTTAAAAACAATGATGTTTGAATTGAAGCTCATCTGGTATCAAATACGGGTTCAGTAAAGAAACCAAAACAAAATAGCCATATGTTAATGTAAGGGCCCTAAGTTCCTTTTAGTATCAATATAAACATTTATATGACTTAGTTTATCCAAATAACTTAAGCTTAACAAATTTAGCAACGACAAAGAGTCTAGACATACATTCTTAAGCCTGAATAGACCTTGAGTAAGGAGAAACATTTTCCAAGTCACTGGTTCTCAACTTTCCCAATGCTATTTCAAAACTGCAGTTTTACCATTGTTATGAATCTCAGTGCAAACACCTGGCATACAGGTGGCCCTAGGCTACCCCTGTAAAAAGGTTTTTTTTAACCTCCAAAGGGTCGAGACTCATGGAGTCAGAAGCTGTTCCAAGCCCTTTGACTAGGTCATTGTCTTGCTACATCACAATAAATGAATATCTCAATTTCTGGTGACATCATCTAGGTGACTCTTAAATTACAAAGTTTAGCTGCCAGAGCAAGGTACATTCCTGTGTATAAAAGCATTTAGGTGCAGCTTTAATATTTATCAAATATCTTATTTGTTAAACATATGTAGCCATCTATTTAAACTCTCTAGAAGCTTGCTGTTGAGCACTTGGCAAAGACAAGTGTTGGCATAAGTATTTAGGTGTAAATCTCTGTTAGCTTTTGTTAATCTGAATAGATCTTTATAACCTTAGTAAAAGATGGCTGCTAGCCACGTGACTGCCCATGAGGTCACCAGCCAAGATGGAGGAAAGCCACATGTTGCTGTTTAAAACATGTTTTTCTAAATAATAATTACTTGCACACATATGCACAGTTAGATCTAAGTTACATATGTGTCCACATACAGATACATGTATATATCTCTATTTTTAACATAAATGTTTTGCAGTGAAGAATCATCAGCTATTTTAAAAATGAAAACCAACCAGAATTAACTTTCAAATTCAGTATTTGTGGGTATGAGAAACCACAACATAGTTCACACCCCCTCTGGCCATCTACAACCTTCTATGTACCTTCAATCTGTTCCTTTGATTCCTCAGACATTTACTTCAGACAAATTTTTCTTTTCCTTTCCTTCTCTTTATTATTCCAGTCTCCTGCTTTCTCTCTCATTTTTTAACACAGAAACTCTTACCAAAGTGTTTCTTGTGGTTCCCCTCAGTCGTCTAGAATATACTGTGTAGCTATTTTAAATAAGAACAGAAATACACGCATATACAATAACAAGATAACTCTAAATTTGCATCAACACTGTACCAACATGAAGACTCCATGCCCCGACCAGGCCCTCTGAGGGGCACTCCCTATAGGCCACTCCTTGGCTGTGACTGGAGTCCCTGCCCTGGCCATCCTTCACCTGGCATGCAGCACCACAACAATGTGCTCCCCCACCTGCTGCTGCATGTGCTCTAGGTCAGAGAACAAGGAAGCAATGAGGGGTTGGAGTACTTTTAGTCTGTCTCAGTTCAACCAATGGGACCCTCTGTCCCTTCTGCTAGGCATCTGGCCCCAAAAGTTGTCCATGTACAGTTTCTATCAGGAGTGACAATGCACACACAAGCCCAGGTATAAAACACATGCATACTTGTGGTCACATTTCTTACAAATCCACACATTCATATAGGCAGGACATTCCAACAGAAAGGCAAACAATTTTCCCAGGGAAAAAGTGTCAGCTGACCAACTCAAAAATCTTAAAATAAGAGTCTCCAGTTTTTATGTCAGGAAAAGAGCAAAATCACAACACACAAGACAACAAAACAGCTCTCCTGGCGCCTGGAGACAAACCCAAAAGGAAGACGCTGGCTTCATGCCAGTCCCGTGGTAGTGACCTGCATCATCTTTACAAATCCAGATATGAGGCTCTCTGTCCTCAATCAAACAGATGTGGGGTTCTTTGCCCCCACTACCAGGGTCTAGAATGTGTTTCAGACCCTCGTGATCATGGTCCTCTGGTGCATCTGTCCTTAACCATTCTTCATCATGATCACCGACTCAGGCACACATGAAACTAAACACAGACAGACAGACAGGACATACAGACACTTACCAGCTGGCTTAAGGCTTTAAGCACAGTGGTCCCTGTGGGCTTGGGGGGATCCCAGACGAGCCCCCAAATGTTGTGCCCAGATCACGGGGACCCCCAAAAGACCACCACAGAGATCAAATCCCATATGTAAAAGCAAAGAGCCTTTATTTTCAAGCTTGGAGCTTGGATTCCCTGTCCTACGCAATGGTGAGAACAGAGAGCCCTGAGCCCAGGCAGGGTGGGGTTTTTAATCATAGCAGAGGTTGGGGTGAGGGGATTTCCAGGGTTCAGGACCCTGATTGGCTGACATTTGTCCAGGGGTATAGGGAATGTTTGGAATGCCAGGTATTTCCCCTTAGATGCAGGCCCTCCCTGGGTGGGGTCAGCTTATGACTTTCCTGGGTCCGGTGTTGCCTGCCAGAAGCTGTGTCTAGGCTTCTAAGCCTGCCATGGCAGCTGTGTGGTCAAGCTGGTTTTGGCACCCCACACACATGCACATGTGCGCTCTCTCTCTCTCTCTCTCTCTCTCTCTCTCTCTCTCACACACACACACACATACACACACACACACACACACACACACTAAATAAATAAATAAACAAACAAACAAATATTAATTTAAAAAAAGAAAGCAAAGAGTCCACTATATTACTAGGAGAGACTGTTGAAGAACACTTACATATCTAACAACGCACATGTAGCCAACATATGAAAAGGAGCCTTATTAAACCCCAGACTGGGGCTGTAGCTCAGTGCTAGAGCACTTGCCTAGCATGCCTGAGGCCATAGGTTCACTCTCTGGTACTACAAATAATATCAACAACAACAATATCTTAGAACTCATCTGAAAGGAAACAAAGACCCCAGTAGGGGCCTTGTACTGACTCTTGGGTGGAGAATATGCAGAAGGTGCTATTGTGCAGGATGAAAGTGTTTCCCATCCTTAGCCTTTAGAGGAATGCAAATGAACGCCGCTTTGCCATTGGGGTGGCACAAGCTGATAGAATTTGCTGAAGGAGGCGGAGGCATGAGGGTTACAAGTTCAAGGCCAGCCTGGGCAAACAAACACCACCTTGAGATACAAGCTCTGCCTCTGTGAGAGCATCAGGACACAGCTTACAGTCTGATTTCCCTTTGGAAAAAGTGGCTGGAGGCCGGAAGCTCTCAGAGCTTGAGGAGCAGGAAGCAGAGCGTTCACCCTGGTAAGCAATTTGCCAGGTGACCCAGCTGCCTGCGCCTTTGTGAACCTAATGAATGGGCAGCCTTCAGCAGGCGCCTGGTTAAACAGTCGGGCTCTCCAGGCATGAGGTGGGACCTTGCCCGGCCACACAAAGGCAGGAACCAAAGACACACACGCAACTTGTTTGAATGTGGCAGGCACTAGCAGGCTCCACAGTGACACACCATGCTTCTCCATGTCTGTAACTTTGACCATAGAGAGGAGGCTGGGGGGAGGGGCTGTACCCTGAACCCTGTACCCCTGAGCAGGGGTAGGGGTGGAGGGAGTAAGGGGGGGTGAGACTTTAAGAGAATGAGTGGGTTGGTTTAGAGGTGAGGGAGGGAATCCTGACTATGGTGGTGTTTACACAAAGAGGTCTGTGCGTTAAAATTCATAGACCTGCGCCCCATGCAAAGACAAGCTTTGCTCTATAATAATTTTAAAATATGACAGTTAAATTCACACAGAACTGATGGTGGCTTGGAAAACACACCCAGGTTTCTTTAAAAAAAAAAAAAAAAAAAAAGAGTAACCCAGTGTCCCTGCTGCCGTCTGTGGAGGACTCACTCCCTGCCTGGTGCAAATCTCTTCAGAGGGATGGGGATGAGGCTGTGCCCTTAAGAGGCAGCATCAAGTGTATGCCTGCCTGTGAAAACACAGACCCAGCTCAGCCGGGGCCTTCATGCCCCATCCATCATCTGCCCCCCACCCGGCCCTGACAGGACCTATGGAAACGTGCCAGAACTGGAGGCTGGAAGCAGGAATGGGCATTTTATTCCCCGAGATGTTTATAATTTTTTCTCTTGGGTTGAAGGTTTCTTTCATATCCAAATAAGTTATTTGGGGTATTGATAACAGGCCCAGTCAGAGAGGGCTCACAGAGGTCTGTTCAGGAGAACTGTTCTTCTTCCAGGCCGTCTCCACTGAGGGTGGGAGGGCCTGGCAGGCCGTGTGGCTTCCCAAGGCGGTTTTGTGTTTTCTTTTCCTTCTGATCCATTCACAAAGCACTCTAGATATTGGACTACCCCAAGTCCAAGGTGGGAAGGGAGATAGGCTTTGCAAAGACAATGGCCTTTCACACACAGGCAAAGACACGGCCGGTCCCTCGAGCCCCACCCAAAGTGAGCGGCAGCAGACGGCCTCTACCGGCATTTTGTGAGCCAGCAACTGGGCAACACCCCGACAAAGACCAAGACGCTGTCTGTGGCTGGCTGTGCTTTTGGGCAGTCACAGACTCTGCTGACAGGGCTCATGGGTGAACAAGAGGATGTATTAGTGTTTTGAGCCTGTCATCTCAGCACTCAGGGTTAGAAGGAGAAGATGAGAAATTCAAGGTCATCCTCTGTTGACCAATGAATGATCTTAAAGTCAGCCTGGGCTACATGGGACCCAATCTCAAAACCAAAAGCAAAGAAAACAAAGAGGAAGTATATGGTCTTTTTATGGCCATGGAGAGGGGCACATTTAAAGAACTATAGTTAAAGTGTTATGTGAGTGCCTTCCCCCTTTTGGCAGACCGTTGGTGTGTTTACTAAGCCTTGGCTAGCAATAACAGGGATCCAGACTAAACCACGAGATAAGAGCGACAGGCTCTCTTCATGGAAAAGTCGAGGGGGGACAGGCGATTTTAGGCGTGGCTGCATGGGTGAGGTTTAGCCTTTTCTGCATCTTAGCTACAACTAGGAGAAATGAATTTAGGTTGAGTAAGCATAAAAAAGTGTATTAAAGACTATCTTCTCACACAGGAAGGCATGAGCTTATGAGATGGAAAATTCTAAACAGGCAGTGAATTTAAATGCAGGCGAATAACGAAAACCATCCCACCAACAGCTGATGCATGTGGATGCTTTATCCTACTCCTGGGCCTTCCAAGGGCTCTTGTGAGTTAGCTAGTCTTCAGTCATCTCTGCGGAGGTGGTTCCCCTCTGGCAAAGGGCCCAGGAGAAAGAGACGTAAAGTAAACCATGAAGGTCTTGTGTGACCATCCATTCTGGCTCGGGGGACAGCCCAAAGTAGTACTAACCCCCCATAATGTCGATGCGCCCCCTTTCTCTCGAAAGTGGTCTAACTCAGTCGATTGATTTTGGGATCGATCTGTGTCCCAGAACTTGCACGGGGAGACACTGAGGACAGGAGAAAGCGATGGTACCAGGTAACATCTTCCATCTCTATTCTCCTCCCTGCTTTCTCTCGGCTCTGCTTTTCCTGTCTGGGCTGACCTTCAGGCGGCCCTACTCCATGCAGAGGACACTGGACTCCACCCTCCACTTCCAACCACTTGAGAGCTGTTTTTGCACCCCCTGCACAGAGATAATGTCCCAAAGAGACTTGTCTGTTGTATGACAGTGATGGACTCGGATGAAACCTTATCCTGTTGCCTGGTAAGCCAAGCAGGGAGACTCCTCTGGGTGCTGGGACCATCTTGGCATCTTGCCAGGGCGTTCTAGTCTCACAAGCTAATTAGGGACGCTGTCAGGAGGGACTCTGTGTGGCTTGTCTGCATGCCTGTGCACTCACTTCTCAGACTCTGGTTCAGCTCAGAGAACAGCCCAGTTGTCAAGGAGACGCGCAAACACCTGGAACTTTCCAAGGGGCGCAGTGAATGTAGCTGGCTCCTTGCATGGGTAGCTCATGACATGTATGGATATCTGTTCTCCAGATATAGGGTCAAAGTAAAGACATTAGGGACCTGGACAGTAGTTATAAAAAGGAAAGATGAGACCCCATGGGGTATCAGTTCCCTTTTCCATTTTCATAAAAGAGTCTATTTTTCTGCTCTGGCCATGGCTGTTGGACCTTTTCTGGGCGCTTCTGTTTGGTAGAAGTCACACTGTGGGGACTCAGGCTTGCCCCAACCCATGTCCAGAGCCTGGTGCTGATAGTCTTCAAGTCTCCTGCGGCTGGTAATGCTGGCTCCCATCACCATCCATCACAAGCCTGACATGAACTGAGCCCCTGGCCTGTGTGTGCAGCTAACAGAGCCCATCTGTATGGGATGCTTGGCTCAGACACGAAGGTCTGAAAAGTCCTGATGGAGGAGGGCCCAGCTGGCAGCCTCCTGTGTTTGCCTCCTGTCTCACGTTACTTGGTCAGTCCAGGAGCAGCAGACAGTATGGTACAGAACGCAATCCTCCCGAGAGCCAGGAGTGCACTGAGGTCTATCCCTCCATGAACATGTGGAAACAAGCCCAAGAGAAGCCTGGAGAAAAAGGTGGGCCTTTATTAGGACCCTGTTCACCTCTTCCTAAGGACATGGAAGACTTGTTGGTCTTTGCTGAGAGACCCATGACTGGGTAGAAGCTTCCAGAAGTGAATAGATGGTGGCCTGTGTTTAGCCAGTTGCCCATGGTTCACAGTCAGTGTTCCTTGATTCACAGCTATATCATGTGCCTGTCCTCACTGTAAGGACCTGAGTTCTCTTACATTTTTAGACTTCATATACCTTTTGCTCTGTAGAAGAATCCTAGTAAATGCTTCAGACAAAAGGTTCTCCATAAGTAATGGCGGCTTCTTCATACTGGCTTCATCTGGGCTGCAAAGCACAGCTGCTTATGGCAGGGCTCACAAACAATAGAGAGGTGAAGGAGGGATGGAACCTTCCACCAGGTCCCCCCCAGCATGGTGACTCTGGCCCCAAACTGAAATGCCCATGGAGAGAAAATGCAGGGAGATGTAATGCTCGGAGCTCAGAGACAAGATGGCAGAGGGGGCCAAGATGGCTGAAGGGAGCCAAAATGGCAGACCGCAGAAAGGAGCAGAAAGGGAGCCAAGCAGAAGAGCAGAGCAAAGATGGCAGAGATAAGAGACCTGGAGACGAAATGATGAGGGCTGTTTGGGAGGCTGAAGCTGAAAGACCAGGAGTTCAGACCCATCTCAACTGCAGAGTGAGTTCAGGCCCTGCCTGGGCAACTTATCAAGATCCTTTCTCAAAATCAACAATAAGAAAAAGAGCCGAAGGTATATTCATTAGTGGAGGGCTTGCCTAGCATTCTAAAGTCCATAGGTTCAATCCTCAGCACCACTGTGGGAGAGGGGGTGTGTGCTGGGGGGGCAGGGAAGAGAGAGTGTGGAAGTACAGGAGGGGAGCTGACTGGTGTTCCGCCTTTGCTAGGGGGTCATAGGCATTTTTCATTCCACCCCCAGAGGCAGGAATCATGTTGTAAGTAGATGAAGATTGTCAACTCCCCAGAGGCAAAAATCATGTTGTAAGTAGATGAAGATTGTCAGCGCCCCATAGGCATGGCCTTTGGTTTGCTTTATTCCTTTGATTTTTTTGGCCTTGGTCATTGTTGTATCTTTAACTCAGAGAATAATAATGGATGCCTGGGAAATACTTGCTGAATGGAAGAATAAAGGCTGAATGCAACAAATGAGAAGGACTGTTAAGTCTTGACAGGAACATTAGAAGGTGCACAGCCCTCTCTTGCCATCAAGAAAATAGAAATTTAAAACCCCAGTAAGGGGGCTGGAGAGATGGCTCAGTGGTTAATAGCACTGGCTGCTCTTCCAGAGGCCCCAGAGTTTCAGTCCCGAAAACTCACAGGGCAGCTAACAGTTGTCTGAAACTCCAGTCAGAGGGAATCCTACTCCCTCTTCTGGCCTTAAAGGGTATTGCATGCAAGTGGTGCACATACACACATGCAGGCAAACACTCCAACACACTAAAGAAAAATAATAAAATCTTAAGATCAAAAAACAATAACAGTGAGAAGCCACTTCACACCCACTAAGATGGCTTCTATGGAAACAAACACAACGAGCAAGTAACAAGTTTTGGGTAAGTATGTGGAGAATGGTAAACTTTATGCACTGGTGATGGGAATGTAAAATGGCACAGCTGCCATGGAAAGCAGTGTGGTGGCTCCATGAAGAGGTGAAAATGACAGTGGCCAAGCACACGTGAGGCTCTAGGCTTGCTCCACAGCACCAACCAGGAAACAACAAAACCCCGGAATTACTGCACGTGAAGGCTCATCTTGGTTGTCAGCTCGACTGGATCTGGAACCAACTGAAAGGCAAGCCCCAAGGTGCTCCCATCAGGGCTGTTCTTGACTGGAATACTTGAAGGGGAAAGACCCACCCTAAATGTGGTGGCACCTTCTGGTGGCTGCCCAAATGAGGGAGCACAGAGGAAGGAAACTGCTTTTCACCTGCTTGCTCTCACTCTTGCGGGCTGGTTCATCTACCCTGTTGCTGCTGCATTCCTTCACCGATGTTAGAACAAGACTCGACATCGGAATCAGATTGGGACCACAGAGATATTCACCACATGGGTTTTCAACCTCTCCAATGTGAGACAGCCATAGTCGGAGTTCCCAGATGATATTGTGTAAGCCAATCTAATAAAACTGATCACTTCCTCTAGAGAACCCTGACTAATACACCATAAGATACACTGATTCCACCTCTTGGCGTGTTCCAAAGAACTGGCTTCCACAACTTAAGGAAATATGAGTCCATGCACATGCCTGCGTCCTCAGCATTATTTGAAATATACAGACGACATAAATCATGTAAGTGCTCATTGCTAGAGGAATAGACAAAGAAATCCACACAATGGACTAGTATCCAGTTCCCAAAAGGAGGAGAGTTCAAATGGATGAAGCTGGAAGGCATGCTACAGTGAAATAAGCCAGTCTCCTGAGGACAAACTCTGTGGTCCTCTCCATGAAGTACCTACATGGGTACTTTCATAGGGATGGGAAGCCGAGGGTGGGTGCCCAGGCCTGGGGAAGGTGGATGGAGGCAAATGTTTCGTTAGAATTCCTGATTGGTCTGATGAAAGATTCTGTGCGTGGCTAGTGGTGATGGCCACACAGCAGTGTGAATTTGCTTCATGCCACAGAACCAACCCCTAAACATGACTTAAATGGTAGATTTTATAAGTAAGTTTCATTTTTGTGTATGTGATCACATTTCAGGTTCTGATTGTCTCTGCTCCACCCCTACCCCAATGCCAGGATTACATGCACACATCATCACACTAGGGTTCATATGCAAGTGCTGAAGATTGAACTCATATCTTTGTGCTCGCCAGGCAAGCACTCTACCAACCGGGCTATTTCCTCTGCAGCTTGCACGATGGTGAAATCAGCAGTATTCGCTGAGAGGAGAAGACAGCATCGGGGAGCGTGGAAAGGCTCTCTGAGGTGCTGGACCCTCCTGCAGGCTTGGTCCCCACCACAGGCAGTTGTGGAGTCATTTCAGGGCTGGCCAGCAGAGTCTCCACCTCAGGTGGACACAGGAGAGAAAAAAGGAGGAAGAGAGGAGACACTCCACCAAACCCACGAGGTCTGAGGGAAAGGGGGCCAGGCTGGGATGCGTGCGAGGGACTGCTGAAGGGGAAGGAGAGAGGACTCAGCGAGGTTGGTTTGGAATCGGCAGAAAATGCCACAGCCACGGGAACTGTGACCTCCCTAAGGCTGGGGGTAGACCTGGTCCCTGCTTATTGAGGGCCATCCTGCATGTCAAGGAAGAGCCGGAAGCAGGCAGAGGTCTTTTCACGCTAAGAAACACTGTTTTAATGGGTGCTGGACACGGAAGAACCCGCTGGCTCGTGTTCAGCAAATGTCATGGGATAAAGCAGAGTTTGGGCAGAGATGGGCTCAGGCACCCCCTTTCTCAGTCCGCCCTCTGCCTTTCCTTTGGCTCCATTTGCAGGCAGGCTTTCTCCTGTGAGGCCTGAGGTACTGACCAGGAGCCCCAAAGCATCCTACGGCTTCACAAGTCAGGAAAAGCACCTTCCTCCCTGAAAGCCTATCCCTTAGAACGCTGGCCTAAGTCTCAGTGCCTGGTGTAGTCATGTGACCACCTTTCATTCCACACTGCCTAGGGGAATGGAATCTTCTGGTTGGCCACATGTCCACTTGTGGACTAAATATCCTGAGGTGTAAGTTATTCTGCAGAGGAAAAGCCAACTGCTTCTACCCAAATGGGAACTGTGTGGAAGGCAGGTGGAAACGGGAAGCCTGCTCCATATGCTCCTTCCCCTCAGAACACCTTGGACCAGGGAGGCCCAGTTACTGCGTCCAGAGATAAATGGACAGTAGAAGCCACCCCCTCTTGGGTTTCTAGGGAGAAACCTGGGCAGAGGAGTGGAAAGGGCTCTCTGCAGACCTGTCATTGCCCAAACTAACTATTCTCAGGCAACCAAGTGCAGACCCCCCCACCCCACTGCTGCCACCTGCCCCGGCCTGCAGCTGGATGTGGCCCTAGGGAAACAGAGATGGCACCATGCTGTCTATGGCCAACGTGCTGTCACTTGGCAGAGTGGGCATCCCTGGCAAACAGGAGTCTTACAGGGTTGGTGCCAAGCACTGTGACCCAGCAGAGAGGAGTGTGGCATGCCTGGCATGGCATCCATCTGGCTGGGACAGAGCTGGCCTTCCAGTCTGTCACTGGGAAGGAAATACAGGCCAGGTGGCTAGGGATAGGGACACTTCTGCAGCTGGGAGGGGGCATCACTTGTCCTCTGACTCCCCCACCTCCAGCAGGAATACAAGGGCTGGGGGAGGTGGCTGAAGGGAGCAGAAACAGGCACATAGGGGCAGCTCAACCCCTCTACACACACACACACACACACACACACACACACACACACACACACACACACCCCACACATACCACACACACACACACACCACACATACACACACACACACACCACACACCACACACACACACACACACACACACACAAAACAGGAACCAGACACCCAGAACACTCTTCCTGGGCAATCATTCACTTCTTTGCTCACAAGTGCCTGGACTTTGTAGTGGGGGATGGCGTGATGGATGGACTAGATCATTCTGTCTTTAATTTCTGTCTTCTTCCTCCCAGTAACCAATCACATTCCAAAACTCCAGCAGGCTGTAGAGATGCTCAGATGACCACATTTCTCAGCTTCCTGGAGTTGAGAACGGTCATGTGGAGAGAATCTGACCAATCAGATCGAACAGAAGTTGTCCCTGGAACTTTGGGCTGGGGCCCTCCCATTGTGTTGTCCCTTTCCTACAGTGGAAATCTGGATGTGGTAGACATTGAGTCTGTGGATGAGGGACAGGGAGCTGTTGGCAGAAGGAGCTGAGGCACCTGATCCCTGAACTGCCCAGACACCTGTATGAGATCAGTGAGCTTCTGTATGAAGTTGGCTAAGATACTGACTTGGGACCCAGAAGGTGCAGCTGACTCAGAGGTCAGAGAAAGAGTCCAGAAAGTTCCACTCCAACCAACAAATGCTACTCAGGCAAATGAGGCCACGACCAAGAAACACTAGGCAACACCCTTCCCCTCATCTCTCAATGGCTGGCCTATGACAAGACAATGTTAGTATAGACGTTTTTCTGAGGGTGGTAAACCCTCCACAGAGAGGCAGTGGGCGCTCTGCTGGGATCAGCTGCTTTCATGTGACAGGTCAGAGGTGACAGTGAAGCAGCATGGGAAGGCCTTCCAGGTTGGGTGCAGCAGCAGGGAGGTCCCTGACGCCAGCAAGCATGGCATGACTTAATAAAAACAAGCTTGAGATATCGAGGAAACACAGGCTGGCAGAAGTGCTGGTGTCCTGACTCATGTAGCCATCTCCCAGAGGCAGCTTGTCATGAACTCCTCTACTTTAGAGAGCCGGAAGCCCAGGCACAGGGACGTTGGCTAACCTTGCCTGGGTCTCCCCTCTGGCAGCTGGAGGAGCCGGGCTTTGAGCTCCTTTCCCTTCCTTTAGTTACAAATAAGATAAATACTGGATCCATAGAGAGGGAGTTGAGACGAAATCACTCTTACAGAAGAGCTTTATTAGCAGAGTTCTAGGCTCAGGGCCATAGGCAGTCACCATGAGACCCTGGACAGGGTGAGCATTAGGACAGACATCAGGACAGGGGTCCTGAAGGGAGAGAGCACTCAGTTCCAAAGAACAAAGTGGGGGTTCTCACTTTTTAAGGTCACTGCAGAGAGCAAGTGTGTAAATTATGCATCATGTGACGTAGTCTATATAAAGAGAGCACAGATATATTTCAAGAAGGTCATAAGGATGCATCAGGAAACTGGACTTGCTTGGGGCTGCAAGGTCTTATGAGAGTTACAAGGTGCAGTTAGAGCTGTGTGCTGATGCTTGCCCGAAACCTTTTTCTCCTGTCCTGAATGCTGCTGGGGCTGGTCCTAGGAAGCTGGCTCATTGGAACTGTCCCCCCACCCCGTCCCCTCGAGAAATGCAATGATGTACACCATGTCCCCTACAGAAGGCTTCCCATCTGTTCCCTACATGAACACAGTGACACATACAAATGGTCTCATGCTGCCTGGCCATGGGAGAGGGCTGTGTTTTTGAGGAAGGCTCCTCGGTGGAGGACAATGCCAGCAGCCTATAAATCAGCCATCTGCCCTGGGCATGGTGACCATCGATTTCCTGTCCTGGGGGTGGAGAACAGGCTTTGTTGTGCAGTATGTCCTGTAGTGAATCTGTGACTTGGGGAGGTGCTTTGCGGTCATTGCTGCTGACCTGGGTATGACTTCTGGTGACAGAAGTCCCTGACTGTCACTGGGTTGACTCTACCCTGTGTCAGTGAGAGGAAGAACTCTTCATGCCCAGCAGCATGGGGTCACATAGGATACTTCTCACTGCAGTGAGGACACTGTCCATGGTAGTCAATCCGTCCCTAAATAGAAGACCCTGACATGAATAAGTGTGTGATTTCTTTTCCTAAAAAATACCTGCCTGGGAATGAATCACCAAAAATGAATGAATGAATGAATGAATGCCAGAAATGTCGCTTGAAGTAAGTCTGCAGTGTGAACAAAGAATTCATTTAAGATGAACTTACATTCAGCAAACTTTTCCTTTGTGTTTTCCATATTTATGTTTACAAACCCCACAATATTATGTAAATATTCATTTACTCTCTTCTGGGACTTTGATGATTTCTACATTTAATTTACCAGTACATCTGGAGTTTATTCTGATATACGAAATAAGATATGAATTGGATTGTGTAGAACATTATGCTTCTCCACTATGTTCTGAAGTCCAATTTTCCCCTCATAATCTACCATCCTCTGAATATTATGATATCATCAAACCTACCTCTATATGGGTATGAACTTTTGTCAATTTTTCTTGGCTCCAAATCAACTCCTTACTTTTGTTATTATAATCATATGTGTGAGAGCACCTGACTACATTTATCATTTATTTTGTTTTGCAAAATAAAAGTTATGACTTAATTTTTCACACTCCCTTTAGACCTTTTTCCTCATGACATCTCCTTGGGACATCACATGCTAGAGATTGGAGATAAAGGAAATAGACATCTGGTCAACCAGTCCTATCTTCTTCACAAGGAATGTGTTATGTACCCTTTTCTTTCATTCTTCTCTTTTCAAACTTTGTTCATCTGGACCTCAATGACATGCTGTGATCATACCCAAGTGATCTATTAGCTATTGAATTTGGGTTTGATCTCTTTGGGGTAGGACAGTCATGTTAAAGTTATTGCTCTCATTTCTGTGTCAAAAATCCCTACAAAAGCAACTTATGAAAGGAAGGGTTTATCTGGGTTCACAGCTGCAGGAGGTGTAGTCCATCATGGTGGGTAAGGCATGCCATTGAAAGTGGTTCTAGATGTGGCCACAGAAGCATGAGGTAGCTGGCTACATTGCACCCAGTCAGGAAGCAGAGAGAGACAAATGCGTCTGCCCAGATTGCTTACTTCTTTTGCGAATTTTGTAGTTCATTCTGTCTCCAGTTTTGAATTTTTTCTTTCTTTCTTTCTTTCTTCCTTTCTTCCTTCCTTCCTTCCTTCCTTCCTTCCTTCCTTCCTTCCTTCCTTCCTTCCTTCCTTCTCTCTCTCTCTCTCTCTCTCTCTCTCTCTCTCTCTCTCTCTCTCTCTTTCTTTTTTTCTTTCTTTCTTTCTTGTTTTTTGAGACAGGGTTTTTCTGTGTAGCCCTGGCTATCCTGGAGCTCATTCTGTAGACTAGGCTAGCCTCAGACTCAGAAGCCCACCTGCCTCTGCCTTCCCAGTGCTGGGATTAAAGGAGTGCGCCATCACCACCCAGCTTCAGTTTTGAATTCTTTTGTTTGTTTGTTTTTTAAGACAGGGCTTCTCTGTGTTATAGCTCTGGCTCCTGGAACTCACTGAGATCCACCTGCCTTTGCATCCCAAGTGCTGGGATTAAAGGCGTGTGCCACCACCACTCAGCCAGTTTTGAATTCTTAATCACCACACCCACCATTTCATAAAGGGGACATGTGCAAGTACATGGATTGGTCTCATCAGCACAATCTTGCTGAGCTCCCTGTTCACTCTGACCCTCTAGGAATCTTCTTGACTCTGACTTTACTGGGAGTCCTCTGACAATGGATGGTACTTGCCTGCATTTGGAGTAAATTTTTCCTCCTCAGTAAAACATACACAGAGTCACACCAGGAGTGTGTCTCCCTGATGATTCCAAACCACAACTGCATATTCCTAATCATAGGGTTCATTCATTTGTGAATTGGTGCACTGTCCACTGATTTCTTTCTATCCCAACATCAAGGCCAAGTTTGGTCAATGAGCTCTGCCTACATCCCTTTCTTCTCCAGAAACTTCTGGGGTTTCTTTTTGTGTGGGTGTTATAATTGGCTGAGATAGGTCCCCAAATGTGTGTAGATTGGACTGAGAGCCTAGTGGATTCTTCTGGGTTTTCCAAGGACAGCAGGTGATCTCACATTCCCATTGCACCCCCTGCCTGCCTGAGTGTCTGTCCTTTATCATACCCTGGTTCCTGACACTTTCCTGGCACCACCCCAAACACCACTTGGCTCCTCTGTTCACTCGCCGAGTTACAAGCTGTATCTTGGCTCTGCGTTGTGGTTTTAAAGATTTCTGCTGCCAGCCCTGAGCTGCCCATGCTGTAGTCACCCTGACTTCATCTCATGGCTGAGGAGAGGGGAAAGCTGAGCTCTTCACAGGGCTGAGTTCTTAACATGTGCCTATGGAGTCTGAATCCAGATGTGTTCCGGGCAGTTGTTCAAAGAGCAGGAAAAAAATCTGGAATGTGGCCAAGTCGTCGGAGCAGCAGGCCCTGTGTGGTACCATGTGTTCTGGCTTCTGCATGCGTGAGTTCATTTTTCAAATGAAGGTTCTAGACGTAGAAAGGCTGTGTCTCTTGTCCAAGGTGACACGGATGAAAAATGAAGAGAGGCAGGGTTCCAGCCAAGGGAGTGTGTCCTCGATTTTGTATTCCTAATCACCACACCCATCACTCACAGAGGAGAAGTGTGTTTGTGCTGGTCTTGTTGGCACAACCTGGTAGGCTCACCCTGACCTTGTTGGGAGGGAGTCCTCCTCACCCTAACCTTGTTGGGAGGGAGTCCTCCTCACTCTGACCTTGGCTGCAGGAGTCCTCAGTCCAACTCAACAAACCTCTTCAATATGTTCTGGTGCCTGTGTCATTTTCTGTCTCCATGAATGCTCTGTCCAGCCTGGAAACAGGCTTCCTCCATGTTCCATAGCCCTACTTCAGAGACATCAACTAGAAAGACTGTCTTACCAGTGTGGACATCTACCCCACCTCCATGGATACCAGCCATCTTGTGTCCAAGGTGTTACTCACAGGTGGCAATAACTTGGGCATGCCCTGTCATGAGGAAGGATACTCTGCAGAAAGTTCTTGTTGAAGTCACAGGGATCCATTTCCTCTGGTTGTAAAGCCACAAGTTTCCCAGCCCTGGGACCCTGGAGGCTGCCAGACTTCCCAGCTGAGGCATCCCACTGGACTGGTTCCTAATGGTCCCAGTTTCATGTTGTAGAGAACTAAATGTGGCCAGGGGCTTGGCCGCTGGTGGTCCCAGCCTGGCAGCTTGGAGGATGTGGGGACCTCCAATGTCTTGTGGCAGGTGCACCAGGGCTGGCCAGTCCTGGGATGGCCCACCTGATCCAGGTCTCACACTGGTAGAATCATGCTGGTCTGTGGGTAGCTGCTCTTCCTCGACAGAGGTCAATCCAGCCTGAAGTCCTTCTTTGTAGATTACAGATCAGCACAGGATGTTGGAGGGCAGCTGTTCCAGTCTGTCAGTTTACAAACCATCAGAGAGCCGTGGTGGTAAATGGCCTTGACAAGAGGCTGGGGTTAGAATGGCCTTGCATAGGATCACATAGTCAGCATGGGGCTTGGGTTAGAATGGCGTTGCCTAGGGTCACACAGTGGGTGTGGGCCTGGGGTCAGGATGGCCTTGTGTGGATCACACAGTGGGCATGGGGCTGGGGTCAGGATGGCCTTGTGTAGATCACACAGTGGGCGTGGGGCTGGGGTCAGGATGGCCTTGTGTAGGGTCATACAGTGGGCGTGGGGCTGGGGTCAGGATGGCCTTGTGTGGATCACACAGTGGGCATGGGGCTGGGGTCAGGATGGCCTTGTGGAGATCACACAGTCAGCATGGGACTGGGGTCAGGATGGCCTTGTGTAGGGTCACACAGTGGGTGTGGGACTGGGGTCAGGATGGCCTTGTGTAGATCACACAGTGGGCATGGGGCTGGGGTCAGGATGGCCTTGTGTAGATCACACAGTGGGCATGGGGCTGGGGTCAGGATGGCCTTGTGTAGATCACACAGTGGGCATGGGGCTGGGGTCAGGATGGCCTTGTGTAGATCACACAGTGGGCATGGGGCTGGGGTCAGGATGGCCTTGTGTAGATCACACAGTGGGCATGGGACTGGGGTCAGGATGGCCTTGTGTAGGGTCACACAGTGGGTGTGGGGCTGACACCAGCTGTTCTCTTCCCAGGAAATCTTCAAGGATTTAAATGGCCCCACATGCCGACAGTGCCCACATGTGCTTCTCTACTCTGAACCCTCTTGAGCCCCGAGCCCCTGAATGCATGTCAGGAGTGGGCAGATGAAATACTTGGCCTCCACTGCGTTCTCCCCAATGCGCATACTGAAATCCTGCCCCCAAAGTGGCAGTGTTAGGAGGGGCACTGGCAAGTGCTTAGGTCCTGAGGGTGGGGCTTCCTCAGGAAATGGCATGTATGCCCTTATGAAAGAGGTACAAGGGATCTTGGTACCTGCTGCCACTACAAAAATCTACAGAGACAGTACCACCTGGGGTCCAGAAGGGGCCTCCCTAACTCTGACTCCACTGGCATCTGGATCTTGGCCTTTGCAGCCTCGACACTGATAAAAATAGATAAATACATTTCTGGCGTTCATAAACTACCCTAAGAATGGAGTTTTGTTATAGCCCCCCAGACTGGTTGGTCACCTTATCTAAATACGTGGATCCTGCAGAACTACCAACTCACGTGTCCAGTGCTGTGACACCTCACCCGGCTGGGAGCCATCTTTGACATCCCCCTCCAGGAAGTTGGTAGGCCCCATCTTCAGACGCTGTGACAAAGCTGGCAACCCCCTGCCTTCCCCACTGGCTGGAGCCACTTAGATTTTACAACGAACTGCTCATGGGCTTCTCATCTCTGTGCTCCAGCCCAGCCCCCATCCTGGTCTCCTGTTACTGTCTAAGCACAGTGGGTTCTTCGGTTCAGAACCTTCCACTGATCTTTGTCCCACTCTGACTAGACGGAATTCAGCGAGAGTTAGACATGCCCCTCATGCCAACATCACCCCTGACTCCATGACGCCGTTTCCTATCATCCAATGGCCCTCTCTCTGATTTTCTTTTCTCTTCCTCCTCCTCTTGTGCGTGTGTGCATGTTGGTGTGTGTGCATGGGCATGTGTGTATGCAGTGCACTTGTTCATGAAGGTGTTTGTGGAGGTCAGAGTGTCTTGACAGGGTCACTCACTCACCTGGAGCTCCCTGTTTTGGCTAGACTGACTGGCCAGCGAATCCTTGGCATCCTTTCTACCCCCACTGCGTGGATTGCAAGCACACATGGCCACACTTGGCTTTAAAATGGGTGCTGGAGATCAGAACTCGGGTCTCCATGTTTGTGCCGCAAGCACCTTACCCATGGAGTCATCCCCTACCCTTCCTTTTGTTTTTGGTTGTTACTTGTGAAGATTTTAGGAGATAGAAGGGTCAGCAGCCCAACGACCCTTCCAACCCTCCTGACAATCCTCTCCAACTCTCTGCTCTGGCTTTCCTCCCCGATCCTCCTGGGGGTCAGGCCACAGTTTCTGTTCCCTACCCCTCGTCCCCTACCTCCATAAGATCTGTCACGTGTCGCCTGCTCTGTTCAGGCTCCCAGAGACCATGGCGACAGCTGCATCCGAAACTCGGAAAAATTAAAATAAGAATTGTTTTTCAAAAAGGAAACAAATGCTCAGAAGAATGGAAAGAAAATTCCCCATGAGCAGTGCTTGGGGGCCATATTGCCACATGGATGGAGCTTATTTTCCAAGCCGACTTTGGAAGTGTAGGAGCCGAGCTAGGCTATGATCTCACAGCATCCCGACAGCAGATCTGTCATGTGGAAAAGAATTATTCAAGTCTGTATTTGCTCACTGCCACAGTCTAAATCTGAACCACCCCCTCAGGCTTGAGGTTTGAATGCTTGGTCCATGACTGGTGGTAGTATTTTGAGAGGTTCTGGAGACTCTTGGGGAATGGAGTCTAGCTAGAGAAAGTCAGTCACTATGTGGGGGAAGGGCTGTGGCACATTACTCTAACTGCTTTCTATTGCTTTTTGCTTCTGGGTCCACTGTGATGTGAACAGCCTCTGCCATACATTGCCACCGCCAAGAGCTGCTCGGCCATATCTTCCTTCCCTGCCATGATGGACTGAGATCTCCCCAAGCAGATCCTTTCCTCACTAAGTTGCTTCTGTCAGGTTTTGTCACATCAACAATATAATCCCGGCACTCCTACAAAGAGACGGGAGGTGGGGATAGAACAGGGAAAACCGTGGGCAGCTAACCCGGGAAGCATAGAGACAAACCACAAGTGACAAGGCCTGACACCCGAGGCTGTCCGCCCTCACACATGCACATCAGCATGCACAGAGAAGGAGGGAGAGGGAGAGGATGAATATGTCTCAGCTCCGAGACTCTTGATGTCCGTGCAGAACCAGACAGCCATGGGGCAGGTGTCACGATCTGTGGACAGCCTGAAGCTCTAAGTAGATTCCCCAGCCTGGAGTTCTAAGAGCACAGCCACCAACTACACAGGAGAGCAGCCTGTGACCATCACCTTCAAGACCCCCGATGGACTCCAGAGCGGCAGACGCTGACTGGGCTCAGGGATTGAAAAGCCCACGGTAGCATCCGCTCTAAAAGAACTACTACACATCAATTGTTTTGCTAAGGAGAAGACTTTTCTTTCTTTCTTTTCCTTCCTTCCTTCCTTCCTTCCTTCCTTCCTTCCTTCCTTCCTTCCTCCCTCCCTCCCTCCCTCCCTCCCTCCCTCCCTCCCTCCCTCCCTTCCTTCCTTCCTTCCTTCCTTTCTAAATGGACCTCTGCCTTTAAATCTGGACTTTACAGAGTCGGGGTAAACAAAAGCAGCACAGAGTTTGAGCCCCCCACCCCCACCCCATCCTCTTTGCTGTTGATTTGTTCCAGGACAGGAAATCCCGCCCTCAACACTCACTCTCTGAGGCCAGTTTACAGTGTCAGCTAGCTTACATGACAGGAACCTGTGGCCATCAAGCCTTCCATCAAAGGTTTTGCCCCCTGGCTGCAAGGAGGCAGACCTGAGAGGACTGTGGTTGTTCCTGCCCAGCTCCGTCTCTTCATGGTGTTGTCCTGGCACCTGCAGATGGGCGTACCCAGGACAGAAGGTCCATGGAGGAAATGACGGGACACAAGTGCCCCGCTCATGCCCACACCTTTCCCAAGGGCTGTTCAGCTAGTGACAGGTGTGCTTCTTTGGAGAAATGTCTACTCAAGCCCTTCCTATTTGATATTTGGTTTGGGAGTTTTTAGGTTTTGTTTGGTTGGTTGGTTGGCTTGGTTTTAATATTAGGTTATAGAATTTTGTTACATGTTTTAGAAATGGATCCTGTATCAGATAGATAATTTGCAAATATTCTATATACTTAGTAGGTTGTCTTTTTACTTTAATTTGTTTCTTGGCTATGCAGAAGTTTAGTTTGGTGCCATCCCATCTGTCTATTTTTGCTGTGTTTGCCTGTGCATTTATGTCATATTAAAAATAAATAAATAAACCCACCACCACCACCACCACCACAGCTACTGGCTAATGACCAGCCTGTGTATTCTTCTCTGTATTTACATGTTTAGGCCTCGTGTCCACAAGTCTGTAATGCATTTGGAATTGATTTTCATATGTGTGAAGGAAGGCTCTAATCTATTCCCTCAGCACACGGGGTCTGGTTTTCCCAATATCGTTTGAAGGGACTGTCCCCTCCATGCTGTATAGACTTGGCAGCTTCGGGGAAAATCCGCTGATGGTGTATGTGCGGATTCATGTCTGGGCTCTCTGCTTGAAAATGACATCGTGGTTTCCCTAGTTTCCTTTCCAGGCAGCTCATGGACAAATGCAGCCAGCCTTCACTGTGCTTGTGTTCTGCAACTTCGCTGGACTTGTGTCTTAGTTCTAACAGATTTCATTTCCTTTCTTTTTCAAAGTCTTCAGAGGTTTGAGTGTAGAAGATGACAGGATAAGCAAATCGAATCACTTTCGCTGGCTTCTTCTTCTTCTTCTTCTTCTTCTTCTTCTTCTTCTTCTTCTTCTTCTTCTTCTCCTCCTCCTCCTCCTCCTCCTCCTCCTCCTCCTCTTCCTCCTCCTCCTCCCCCTCTCCCTCCCCTCCTTGCTTTGGCTAGGAGCCTAGTGCCCAGTTGAAGAGCAGTGCCAAGTGTGGGCATCCTTGCATGATCTGAGAGAAAAAGCTTTTGGTTTTCCACATTGACAACTAATTAACTGAGGTTTTTATTTATAGTCATTACTATATGGAGTTAATTTCCCTCTATTTCTAGTGTGTTGGGCATATTTATTATGAAGGGGCCCTGCACACATGTGGCATACACTCACACACAAAAAGCCACATAAACAAAAATATTTTTAAAATCTTTTTACTAATAAGGACAATCTGTCTCAGTGTCTTCCCTGAACAAACCCAAGACCTGTCAAAGATCAGTAGCTCCATTGCCTTTACCACAGACCTGACCAACACCATACTGGGCTGCTCAATCTGTTAGCAGGGCTAACCAGCCAAGGCAATCCCTACCCAAAATGGTGATGGGACAGTCATGAAAATACTTAGAGGAAGAAAGCCATACCTCAGCAATTATAAATAGAACTATCAGGGGCTGAGAGATGGCTCGGCAGTTAAGAGCATCAGCTGCTCTTCCTCTAGAGGACCCAGGTTCAATTCCCAGCACTTAGCCACATGGCATCGCACAACCATCTGCAATTTCCATTCCAGGGGATCTGACACCCTCTTCTGGCTTCCTGGGGCACTGGCATAGAAACTGTATTTACACACGTGCAGACAAATACTCATATACATAATATCAAAAAAAATTAAAAAAGTAGAAGTATCAGGGCCGAGCTGAAGGCTCCATCTATGGACTAGGAGGTAAGTTACAAGAATTGCTTCAGAGAGTTCCCGAACACACTTCAGCTGCTGACAGGGGCAGCTGTCACTCCCCTCCACTACAAGGGACCTGGATCTGAGAACTTCAGCTTTCAACCTAACGCAGCTGCGCCAGAATCCATTCCATAAACTCGTGCTGCCCTTAACCGTGGCTGGAGAAGCTTCTCTCCCGGTGGTCAGCAGTTAATGCTGAGACTCCTAAGTGGTCAAAGTGCTGAGAATAAGTGGCTCCTGAGTGTTCAGCCCTAAATGGGATGTCATCTCACCCGCTGCCCAAGGCTCAGGGAACATCTCACCCGCTGCCCAAGGCTCAGGGAACGTTGTAGAAGAGAGACAGAAAAAATGGAGGGCTGGAGGGCGGGGAGGACACTGAGAGGCTGTCTTCTGGACACGGCACGGCCATTGCATTCACGAACTTACTGCAGCTGTGAAAGGTCAAGGTAAAAGGATCAGTCAACACTTCGGGCAGCCCCCCTTAAACGCAGCTGGTTACTAATTTAAACGAGGAGAGAGCGTGAAGCGCAGGGGAGGGGGTGGGGGGATATGTTGGGAGTACTTGGGGTTGGGGGAGGCAAGGAAGGGAGGGTGTGGAGACGCGTTATGAACAAGATGCATCGTTTGTGTGTTTGAAATTGTCAAGGAATAAAAGATACTCTATTAAGAAAAGTAGGAGTGTCCTTATCTTGGCTTTCAAGTCTGGCTTCAAAACTGCCTATAATCTTTGTTTATTAGCAACCTTCTAAAAATGTGTGTAAGTATTTAGCTAAAATTACTTGTTTGGGGAATTAAATTGTTTGAATATGCAAAAAAAGTGTTATCTGAACCAGCTATTCCACTTCTGGGTTATTTATTTTAAAAAAAACCCACCTGAAATCTGGATCACAAAACGTCTTAACACACCCACCACATCCATTAAAAGGGGAGGGAACAGCCCAAATGTCCACTGATGGATGGACATGTTTAAAGAACATGGTGTGTGTGGACAGTAGAAAACTATTCATCCTTAAAGGAAAAACAAAACACTGCAATACACCACGAGGACAAAGCACAGACACTGAGGATAAGAGTGCCACAGAAACACTGCCTGTTCACACTCCCGGGCGAAGTTAACAGCCCCTCCTAAAAACAGAGTGTGGAAGCGGGTCAGCGGAGGTTGGTGGGGGGGAGAAGGTGGGGACCCATTCATCAACAGGCACACTGTTTCAGTTGTACAAAATGGAGAGGGGTGGGAGCTGGAGAGACGGCTCAGGAGTTAAAAATGTCTCTTGCTCTTTTGAAGGCTGGAGTTTGGTTCCCAGCACTCACATCAGGCAACTCTCAACCTCCTGTACCTCTGGCTCCAGAGAATCTGATGCCCTCTTCTGGTCTCTGAGCACGTGCATTCATGTGCACACACCTACACAAAGACACATAGCATACACAGATTAAAAATAAATCTTAGCCAGGCGGTGGTGGTGCATGCCTTTAATCCCAGCACTCGGGAGGCAGAGGCAGGCGGATCTCTGTGAGTTGGTCTACAGAGCAAGTTCCAGGACAGGCTCCAAAGCTACACAGAGAAACCCTGTCTTGAAAAACAATCAAACAAAACTTATTCATTTTTATTTTGTGTATGTATGTGGGGGTTCCATTTGCACACATGTCTGTGTACCATGTATATGCCTGGTGCCTACGGAGGCCAGGAGAGGGTGTCAACTCCCCCACAACTAAAGCTATAGATGCTTGTGGGCTGCCATATAGACACTGAGAATGAAACCCAGGTCCCCCTGGAAGGGTAGCCAGTGCTCTTAAACTGCAGAGCCATCTCTCCAGCCTCTAAAATAAATCTTGAAAACAAAAAGGTTGTTTTTGTGTGTGTGTGTGGTTCTGGAGCTCTGCCATGTATACCGGGACTGAAGTAGACAGGGCTGAGTCACACACACCCTGGTTCAGAAGATGGACCTCCTGTTAATCATCCTTTCCACAATTTCTCTCTCTCTCTCTCTCTCTCTCTCTCTCTCTCTCTCTCTCTCTCTCACACACACACACACACACACACACACGCACACGCACACACACACGCACACGCACACGCACACGCACATGCACACGTGTGGTTCTATCAACAGCGGCCTTGAACTATTATTTTCCAAACATGACCTGCTATCGGCTTCAGGAGTCCAGCTTCTTCCTGTGTCCATGAACTCTTTCCTCTTTAGTTTCCTAACAAGAAAGACACTGTTTACATACCCCCCCCACCCCGAGTTAATAAAGATGCCCAGTCCTAAAAGATGAGTTTTAAAAACTCACACTGTGCATGACTTTAATTAGGATTCCAGTCGGCGACGCCAAGAACTGAGGGTCCAGCGAGTGGGACAGCAGGGAGGGAGGGAGGGAGGGAGGGAAGGAAGGAGGGAGGGAGGGTGACCAGTTATTAACAGCCTCCCTCCCCGCAGCGCACTGAGGACGACAGGCACATGTTCCCATCCAGAAGGGCAGAACAGCTGGAAATGCAGCAGTCTAATTAAGTCACCATAAACCAAGGTTCCTAGAACGTTCTGGAATAGTCTTTCATTGTCTTTGAAGTTCAGTCTTTGGACTCACAATGGACTTGGGGCTGGTAGTGGACAGACAACAGAGCCACAGGTTCTCAAATCCCAGGATCCAAGTGGGCACCATGTGTGGCCTGCTCCCTGTGGTGGCTGACTCCAAGCGTCAGTGAACGTAGCACGGGACATAGTCATGCACACATTTCCTCTGCTTCAGGTTTTCATGATACTGGGGGATTGGGTTCAACTCATCTACGCGTTCCAACTGGAAGGGAGCCAGCTCCTGAGTGTGACTTGACAGCATGAAAGGTCCCATTAGCTTCCCAGCGGGACCGTGCTGCCCATCATTGGAAAGGCACTTGGCTGTGGTTATAGAACACCAGCGAATGCTGCTGGGAATGTTGAGGGGGCATGCATGAGAATATGCACCCCGTTGTGTGTACAGGACCATGTCACCACCCAGTTGTCGCGCAAAGTTACTCTTTCCGAGCGAAGAGGCTTCCCTAGTCCCCAGCGCGGCACTGTGAAGGCAAGCTTCCAGCCCTGTGATGGTGTCACGGGAGATTGGGGGTGGGGAGACCCATGGGCTCATCTGCTGGAATCACAACACTCTCTGGCCACAGTAAGGACAGAGCTCGCTGGCCAGCGGGGTGCCTGGTGTAAAAAGAGAGTTAATGGTGCTGAAGAGAAAACCGAGCAGTCAAGCCCTCACATTGGACGGACAGCTCGTGACTACCTGTGACTCCAGCTTCAGAGGACCCATGGGGCTCTTCTAGCTTCTGCTGGTAGCTGCACGTGTGTAACACAGACATAGCCTCAGGCACACACATGAAAATAAAATAAAGAGAGAGTTAAGGGACTTCAGTAGTCTCTTAGCTTCAAGCTGCTCTGGGAGGTAAATAACCCCCGCCAGGAAGCCAGAGCTTTGCATCTGCCCTGTTATCATTCCAACTCACAGTTGCTTGGCTGGTAATAAGAGAAGTTAGGACAATGGCTGAAATAATGAGGCTTCACCGGACTTGGGGGAAAAAGGCAATCTGGCAGCACCCAGGGCACGTGTGGAAGGCCCACGCCAGCAGAACGGGCTACGGATGCTTCACGGACTCAAAGTGGCTGCTGGGGTGCACGCCCTCTGTCTTCTTACCTAGCACCCTCTGCGCATGTCTCCTTGGCCACCTGTTTAGGTTTGGAGGACAAGGGGGGCTGTTTACAAGTACGCTGCTTAAATACCAACCTGCTAAGGTAAGAGTTGGAAGCAAAACTAGCGTGGTGGTATGTACCTGTAATCCCATCACTCAGGAGGCTGAGGCAGGAGGATTGTGAATTTCAGGCTAGCCTAGGTTATATAGTGAGATCCTGTCTCATAAAATTTAAAAAAAGCAAAAGAGGAAAAAAAATCCAAAGTTATCGAAAATGGCAGTTGCGGGATCAAGACGGAAAAGGCTTTTCAACAACATTGTGGAACCTGGCGGTTTAGTCTGTGAGACTGTCCTGTTTATACAGAGCAGAAAGGAAGAGTGGGGTGGGGATGGGAGTAGGGGGACTCCTCTGCTGTCCCCTCCCTGAGATTCCTCCTGGGGTCCCAGCTGCAGGTCCACTCCAGGCTCCCCTCCCCCGGCCTCCCCTCCCCCCCCAGCCTCTGGCTGCCGCCTCTCAGCTGGAGCTAGAAGCCATTTCACCTAATCATGTAGGTCATTTTCTCCGAAATCGCTTTCCTTTTAACCTTTTTTCACGAGGATCAAAGAGGTCCAGGAGAGAGGCCGCCAAATTACCTTCCTGTGCAGAGCCAGCTCTCTGGAGGGGGCAGCCTTAAAGGACCAGTGCCTTTGGGGCCAGCGCCAACGCTCTCTCCACTGCAGCGCTCCCATGCAGCTCCGTGAAACAAAATGACCATTTGGGGCAGAGACACACACGTCATAGAAAGCTTTTGACACCAGCCCAGGGGAGAGCAGTCATTAACCCGGGTGAGAGGCCAGGGCCAATTCCAGGCATGCCTGAGGCTCAAGTCCTTTGGAAGTGGTATCAAGCCGCACTCAGGGACTCAGGAGGGGCACTGGAAGTTGGTTCTGAGGACTGGAGTTCAGTGAGAGCCCATCGTGGTCCAAACACGCTGAGGGCCTAGAAAAAGCCACTCCGACATCTCTGGGCCTCATTTTCACGTCTGTTGCATGGGAGTGCCCTAGGGATGACAGGAAAAGTCAGTAAGAAGTGCAGGAATCCACCCAAATTGGCCATTATTTCGCAACATGTCTAGAACAATCTATTAGGTTTTCTGTCTGTATTTTCTCTGGCCATTTTCATGTATGTAGGGTACTCGTGCATGTGATTGCATGTGCGTAAGCACACATGTGCATGCATGTGAAGGAGGCTGATGTTGAGGAGCCAGCGATCCCTCTATCATTTTGTTCAGTGAGGCAGGGTCTCTCAACCAACCCCAGGCCTGGTCTATATGGCTAGTCATGGTGAGCAGCTTGTTCCAGAGAGCCTCATCCCCATCTCGTGAGGCTGGAACTACAGGGGAGATGCCTCCCCTCAGCATTTACACGGGTAATGGGGGTCCAGACTCTAAGCTTCACCCTTGTAGGCAATCGCTTTAGCCACTGAGCCATCCACATCCCCAGGGCCTACACTTTCAGTCTGTCTGTATAACATAAATGACCTTACGCTGCAGGAGGCAGGCATCGTGTGCTAAGATGTATGCGGTGATGAAATATGTGACGTCGTGGGACACCTTAGCAGGAAGGAGGGGCTGTGCCCCAGAGACATAGGTGGGGGAGGTATGGGAGGGCAGGGAGAGGATGGGGGAGGGGATGGGAATGGGGCTGGATGGGGAGTGGGGGGTAGTGGTGCTTCAGCTGTCTCGTGCAGCCTGGGAGGTAGGGATGTGGGTATTCGTCAGTGTTTTAATCTTTGTTTACTCCCTTCTGCAGTGGTGGGGATAGGATCCAAGCTGCGGTACACTAGTCGACCACTGTAGGGCTGAGACAGAGTGTCAAGCCCTGTCCAGTATTTCAAAACATCTTGATTTCCTAGATAGGAACCCCTTCACCTCAATCCAGCTGGCCTGTGGCCTGGGTGTCCCTGCAGCAGCCTGGTGGGATGCTGGGTGGCTGCAGGCCCAGCCTCCCCCTCCCAAGTTGGGGTGTTTCAGGACTTTGGTAGAAATCTCCGAGGGAGCAAAAATGGATCTCTGGTTGAGAACCAGGAGTCTAGAAAAAGCCTTTGGCTCAGAAATGTCAGCTGACCTTCCAAAGGTCACAGAGCCTGGGGAGAGGTGGCCTTTGTTGTCAACCTTCCAAGCACCCTCAGAGGGGAACAGGCAGGGTCTGGGCTCAGGGTCCCAGTGGGCTTGCGGCAGACAGACTGACTGAAGACACAGAGAATGAAGCACAGGAAGATCCGCTTTAGTGCACAGAACCACCAAACAGGGAGCACTTCTGGGCCCGTCAATAACTCAGCTGGCCACGGCCCTCCCTGGGCACCTGCTATTCCATCACTGGGCCTCAGTTGCCCTCACACACCTGCCTCATGGGGCCGAAGCGTGGCTCACATGCTCCCCGAGGGGCCTTTAGCTGCGACCATTGCTGCGTGGGTGGTTATTTGATTTTCTTTTTTCTTTTTCTTTTTCTTTTGGTTTTTTGAGACAGGGTTTCTCTGTGTAGTTTTGGTGCCTGTCCTGGGTCTCACTCTGTAGACCAGGTTGGCCTCAAACTCAAAGATCCACCTGCCACTGCCTCCCAAGTGCTGGGATTAAAGGCGTGCGCCACCACTGCCCAGCTGGCTATTTAATTTTCTCTTACGCACAACTGACTGCAGAAAACCGGACTCTACTTCCAAAGAAAGAAATATATTTGATCTTAACTTTCAGAAAAGCTTATGAGGCTGAGAATTATTGGATAAAACAAAGTGAAATAGTCAATTAGCATGTCTGCATATAAACCTCCAAAGAGCCGCAAATAATGTCACCTAGAAGGATAGCAGAGATCAGTCCCAGAAGACTTCCTGGAGGAGGAAATTCTAGATTTGTCTGAGGGGAAATTCAAGGAAGGGACGGGTGGAAAGTGGAGCCAAGGACACCTGGTGAGAAAAGAGAATGATGGGAAACCTGGCCTGCTGTCATGGGCAAATCATGCATCAATGCCACTATCAAGACCTTCAAGAGAGTGGCAGTCTCCTGGAGTGGGCCATTAGCGGCGGCGGCTGCTGCTCTCTGGAGCCCATAGGCCAGAGACAAATCAGGAATCGTGGTGCAGCCAGTGGAGGATGTATTACGATCATGTCGGGGCCAGGCATCTGCCTGTGTGTGACAAATGTTGATGAATATTAATAACCATTTGTTCCCAGGGGACCACAAATCAGTTAATTAGGGCCCTGTCAACCTGTTTATATTATCTATAAATGAAATCCCATCAGCAGCCAAACATGAAGTTAAGTGAGCCGTGTGTGGGCTGCCACCATCTCGGGGATAAATGACGCTGCCAGCCCCTGCTGAGCCCCCGCCTTGGCAGGGAGGTGGGCATGGGTCCTCAACACCCTCTTTTTAATCAAGTCGGTGCTTACATGAGGCGCATGACAGCCCCTGAGTTTCCTCGTGGCGTGTGGGGGATTGATTTAAGACTGCCGGGAAATTAGCTCCCATTCAACCTTGGAGGAGACAGAGTTACCCATAAATCACTGTTTCCCCAGGCAGGTAATCAGGCCCCCATTCCAAACTCTGATTATCCCTGGGCCTGTGTTCCCTCCACATCTTTCTGACGGGATGTGGCTGGAGAGGGGATACCAAGTCACCAACTCCAGCTCGGTCAGGCTGATATCCTGAACAGCCCGGCCTCTCTGCACTGTCCCCTTGTTCCTTGCTCTCCAGAAGCCACAGGGCTCTAGGATTTGAGGCAGAAAACAGAAATGGAAGTGGGGACAGGATTAGAGAGGACACCGGAACACACTGAACACTATGCTGTGAGCTGGAGAGCCACCACAGTGAAGGAAACCATGGGGACTGCAGGGACAAAAGTCCAGGGGAACGACACAGACAGGGCCACCAGGGGCTGCTGGGAGGGGGGGGACTGAGTCTCCCCGTTCATCACACGGTAGACCCTTTCTACAACCCCAGGTGAGACAGATTCTTGTAATAGCCTTTCCTTTGGGTGAGAGACTCTAGCATTTCCTGATCATTTTTGTTTTGTTTTGTTGCTTAAAAACAATATAAAATTCCTGGAAGTTCATTGAAATGGGCACAGTTCCCAGAGACAGGACTTGTTATAAAAATACTACCTAACCAGACACCCTCTCTCCAGTGAAAATCAGAGGGAGCAGAGGCCGTAAATTCAGGCCCAGGAGTGGTCTTCCCTGTTTCCAACCAGGCTCTGCTTCTCATGGTCCCCTCATGGCCACCCCCTCTACCTGTCTGCCTCCTCTGTGACTCAGGAAGACTCTGGCTGCTAGATGGAGGGTCCCTGGCTGATCCAGAAAGAGGGCACCTTCCACTTCATATCTGCAGTGACTTATTTTCCAAATATGGTCCTGCGACATGGTTTATCCTAGGGAGATAAGCCCCAAACCCTGTTCACCCAGGTGAGACATCCTCAGTTCACCCAGACCCCATCATCCCACCCAAGGCTAGCTTAGTGAACCAGTGAGAGTATTGGGGTCACTTGCAGGAGCATGGGCAACTAAGACAAGCATCACTGAACATCTCACCCCAGCCTGGGTGTGAGGCACCACAGCTGCATGTCTGGAGCTCCTTGCACAGCTTGAGGTAGCTAGGCAGGTCTGAGAGGTTTCCCCCCAAACACACACACACACGCACACACACACACACACACACACACACACACACACACACACACACACACCATTACTGCTCACCTAACGCGCGAGCGTGTGTGTGTGTGTGTGTGTGTGTGTGTGTGTGTGTGTGTGTGTGTGTGTGTGTGGTGGTGGTGGTGGTGGCGGTGGTGATGGCAGGAGCAGGACCTGCCAATCACCTACAGGTCAATTGCTTCCTGGGCTTTTAAGTTTTCTTTGCTTTCTGGATTCTAACAAGCTTCCTTCTAGGAAGCAAGGGGGATGCTTCAATTCACAGGAAGTAATCACCACAGTTCACATTCACAGGGTCTGGGGTAGACTTCATTCTTCCTAGCTGGTTCAACCCAAGGCACAAGCCAGGACAAACCCAGAGAATAACACAGAGGAGAACTCCGAGCCTCTCCCAGGTTCACAGGGTTTCATGTAGCTAAGAGAAAGCTAGCTGGCCTGCCTGCTCTCCACACTCCCTTTATAGATGAAGGGAAAAAAAAACCCACAGGGCAGGTCATCTATCTACCTGAAAAACCGACAGGCCGTCTGTCTGTCTATGACAGTGTAAAGCCCAGACTTTCATGTGCAAAGTCCCAGTGACATTTATTTTTTTATCAACCACACAGAAGATGTCAGGCTGTGAATCAAGGCTGTCACCTCCAGGGAACATAAGAAGGTCATGAGTTAGGAGTTAGAAACACAGTGGGTGCAGCCAGGGGTGATTTGGAGGAGCAGTGACCACCCCACGGGGTACAGTCACATAGTGGCAGAGTCCTGCCGCTCTCTTCAAGCCTTGCTCTCCTCTCACCCTAAAGGAGCCATCAGCAGGAGGTGACAGGGACCATAACTCTGAGGGGATGACTGTGGAGCATTGCTCCTTTCTGGCTGAGTGGTGCTGAGTGACATCTGGTGATTTAGGGACCCACAGTGGAGATTAGGGAGGCGAAGCTAAATGGTGTTTTCCTCCCAGGTCTGGGCCGGCTGCAAACAGGCTTCTGTGGAGGAAGCTGATTAAAAAAAATGATCTTGTTCTTCTCACAATCACAGCAGACTGCACAGTCCCCCAAGAAATCAGGCGTTAGCAGTTACCGTCCGGGAGTGGACGATTCTAAGTATGGTAATCCTTGGGCAGACAGAGGAGGCAAGTGTGCGAACATTCAGACCCCGTACCATGCACCCACTCATCCTTCTTGTTAATGAGCTCTGTGGCGTCTTGATGTATCTGGTTCGATAAATGAATACAATCCACATTTTTTCCAAAAAAAAAAAAAGAGTCACCCGAAGGACATTGGTCCTAGAAGTAGGATTCTGAAATGAGGTCCTGGGTCTGTGTCATGGACACGGGTCCTTCCTGTGTGTTTGTTCCCCCTCCGATTCACCATGCCACCCAATCTACTTCGAGGACACTTCCCCTCCGTATTCTTTGGGGGGGGGGGGAGGGCGGGATAGATACGTGACTCAGGCCTGCTCCATTCCTGTCTGGTGAGGAAGGGGGAGTTGGTCATGTGACTTGACCTTGCCCCATCACGGCCTGTCCTGGGATGGTTGCTAACAGGCTTAGGGAGGCTGGCACAGTTGCCATTAGGGCAGGAGCAGTGCCTGTGGTTACCTCTGCCTCTCTTCCAAGCCAACCCAGAGCTGAGAAAGGGAATCGAGCCAGTAAAGGCCTGAGAGTTGACTCCTGGATCCAGCTGCACCTGAAGCCACCACACACCTCCCACTCCCTTCACGTTAAGACATTCCTCTTCACTTGTTTGCTTTCTTTGAGTCTCTATCACATGCAAGCACAGGAGTCCTGACGAATACTTCCTTGTACTAGTCCAGAGCAGTGGTACTGAGTGTAACTCCCTTCCTTTACCAGGCATACACAGGACTGGACTTCTCAGTCCACTTTCCATTCTCTTAAAGCCCTGTCCCAGTCATGCAGACTATGAATAGTCTCTATGGGTCCCCCATGACTATGCAGCCAAACTCTGTCTTTCTTCAAGTGATGCCTGCTCTGGTCAGGTCAAGGCTGGGCTAAGGCTATGAAGAGCCTTTACCTTCCTGGAGCAATTCTAGAAGTAGCAAGAAGCATGCCACCCCTCTTCCCAGCTTCCCTTGCCCCAGCCCCACATTGACCTTGCTTCCTGAAATGGATTTCCAATGAGGTAGAGCAAGATGGTAATCCTCCTGGATTGGCACAGCAGTCTGTTTCCCATCAGCCACTGAGCATAACCCACTCCTGGCCTCAGCATTTAGATGCCCTTTGGTGCAGTGCAGAGCCATCTCCAGATACTTGGGGTCTCCTCCTACCCAGCCAATAAGAAGGGCGCATTCCTATGCATCAGGCTCCATGATGGATTCCAGTCCTGGAGTCTGTGACTTTGGCAGAGTATGACTGGGAGCCTGGGCTCCTGCTCCATGGCAGACATCACTAGCTGATCATGACATTCTATCCTGCTGGGCCTCAGAGAGGCTTCTAAATGAGGTCTGGTGATCTGAGAGCATCTTCTCCTCAGCGATTGTTGCTGCTTTTATAATCTTGTGGGAGGGACCTTCTGTATCTTGTATATTTCAAGAGCTTCCTGAGCCTTGCAAGTTTCACAGGAAAGTGGCTAGGAGTCCCATAACTCCTGGCTGCATCAAAGATACCTGCTGCAGCCAGGGATGTGCTGGTTACTATGGCAACACTACACTGCACTGCTGCAAGCAGATGGCTAATGTTGCGCTGCCACATTGCCAGTCCAGCCAGTGGATGGACCCTGGAAGCCTCTTGCTCCTCCCCCACCTCGCCCCAAGCTCTATAGAGGAGAATAAGGGTCATCTCGGGTCCTTGGGCAGATGTAGTTTCCATCAGCCCAATACTATAGACAAATATTGCTGAACACCTCTCATGTACCCGGGCTTGAGGGCAGCCACTTCCTCCAAAGAAAAGACACTGAAGAATTCCCAGTCACGTGGCCAAGGGCAGATGCTTGGATCGGAGATATCTGGAACGTGTCCCAGCTGCTCCCTCCATTCTCTTGTTTTGTGGAGGCCTCAGAATGCTTCTGAAGATGCCTAGGTAGCCCTTGCTCCAGAGACAGCCTTGTTTACATCTGGTGACTACCTGTGCACCACCCTCCTGTTACCACAGTTGTTAGGCTTCAAGGCTGGACCCTGGGAGCCCTAAAGAGCTAGGTTGGGTCACCAGTCCTCCACAGGCCAACTGTAGACACAAATGATAGTAAAACGCAGAGAAAGGAGATGTATCCAATGTGGTCACACTGGGGAGAGGAACAGATAAAGAGGTCCATTGATTGTCCCCACCTCCAGGTCCATCTTTAGATTCTGACATGAGATTTAGGTTTAGAGAGAGGGCTAGAGGTATATGCAGCTAAGCGGTCATGGTCATGGTATGTTCCTGCCCGTCAGCACTCTCTGGCCCCAGTCTCTTCAGCAAGGTGGTCTCACTGCCCAAAGCTTTCTTCTCTCACCCCAGTGCCTCTGTCAATCATTCCTTCTTTTCCATGTGTCTTAAGCTGCGGCACTGTCCTCGTGGTGAATGGCAATGGCCCCAGGTGGACTGTGTGGAACAGCTGTCCCTAGTGACAGAGACGAGCCGTGTTTGAGTTCCAAGCTGCTGCTGCCCAGGTTAGAACTACCTCTCACAGATGCGTACAGATGTTTTCCCCATCTGGGAACAGATGTGTATCTTATCTCTTTGTCACAAAGGTGCAGCATGTCCTTTTAGTCACTGTCTCTGATCTTTCCCTCTTGGCTACAGACAGATCTTGTGCAGACTGGAAGGCGTTAGGGGCCTCAGGGCTCCGAGCAGCAGCTGCTGCTGCTGCTGCTGCTGCTGCTGCTGCTGCTGCTGCTGCTGCTGCTGCTGCTGCTGCTGCGCAGTGGTGGGGGTGGGGCTCCTTAGAGGTAGAGCACCATGCTGGGCCTGGGGACAGGCCTCTGGGCTGCCACATGGTTTTACAGGCTGGTTTGTAAGTCCACCCCCTTCCTCAGATGCACGGTATTAAAGGCCAGGAAACTTTCTATGATGGACACGAAAGAGTTTCTCCTCTGGGTGGTCCGTCAACTTCCCATTCAGATGGCTGCCCAGGCTGGTCCCCAGCATCACCCAAGAGTCTCTAATCAGAACCTCAGGTGGGCATTCTTGCCTGGCACACTGCCACATTCAAGTCCCAGAGGGGTAATTTCAGTCTGGATCACAGAGGGCCTGTGTGTTCCTCCTGGGATGGGCTGAGTTGAGTGGCTTAGTCAGAATCTATTGACCAGCCAGAGGAGGCACATCTCCTGGGGACTCTGCTGTCCCCTACCCCTGCTACACCCAGCATTAACCCTTCTCTGGCTGAGGCATGAGAGGCCTTAGTCTTGAAGCAGCCAGGATGATGGGATAGTAAGTAAGCAGACAGGGTGGAAGGTCATGTCACAGGCCCAGTGTCGTCACTGTATGATCTACAGATGATCTGCTCCACTCTATGGGCAGACTCCTGTTGACAGGTGGGGAAACTGAGGCCAGATCCTCTCCCAGGGAATGAATGACAGTAGCTCAAGCCTGATGGAAGAGGATATGGACTGGTCAGAATAAGGTTAAAACCATAAGCATTAGCAAACATATAAAAACCCAACCTCCAGCTTCTCCAGAATACTCTGAGGCTTTGACCGTGGTGGGTGCATGGGTCAGCTCACAGGGATAACTGTGTGAGCCGTGTGGCAGTCACCCATGGCCCTGGGCTCTCTAGCAGTCCCCACCTCTCTGTTCCCTATGCAACAGCCTATTCCTTCTGCTCATTTATGTTACTGTTCCCAACTTTGCCAAGAACATTCACATCTGTCTGTCTCTCTGTCTGTCTCTGTCTCTGTTTCTCTCTCTCTCTCTTTTCCAATTACTTTCTATACTCATGTGATCCAGGATACAGTGTTTAGACTAAAACATACCCAGGGTTAGGCATGCTCTTCCCTGTCTGCAGGCCTCCTGTAGGGTGAACAAGAACTTCCTCCTGCTGGCATAGTCCCCTTCCACCATGTAGCGTGAGGAGCAATCTGGCTGAGCAGAGAGAGGATGAGCAAGGGGCTCAGAAGCTCAAGGCCAGGGTCAAAGCCAGTGGAGCAGCCCGGAGCAGGGGAGGCAGCTTGCACAGATCCTGGTAGTGTCTTCTACAGTTCTCGACATGTTGACTTCTCTATGTGATCATGTATGGAGCCAAGGCAAGGTACACACAAGGAATGGGAGAGCACAGAGTAGGACAGACTGACAGAGACAGTCAGGAAAGGAGATGGGTGGGGGAGGATGGAGCAAGGAAAAGCAGAGCGAGGTGGAGGCAGCCGCAAGGGCTGTAGGAGTCTGGGAGGAATTAGGATCCAGCCACTGAGGTCTCTAGAGTCCAATGCTGGCAAGAGTAGCTGCTTTACAACCCCAGAATGTTCTAGCAGCTGCTCAGTCAGGTCCCAGTAGTGATGGACTCCAACCTCCAGACTACTGGACCCCACGTGATGCACACATGTCACCCAGGGCCTCTGGGTCCCCTATGTATGGTTCACTGTGCCCACCCAAGAGACATGAGGCCTGGCATTGTGGAGTCAGAACCAATGGTCCTCCCCAAGAAACAAGAGGAACAGATGTGCTTTTGTGGTCTCTATGGAGACCTGCCAACCGGGCATCCTCCAAGGGCAGAGGCCTCAGAGCTTTAGTTTTGGCCAAGCTTTTGATAGAAGGCACACACTAAAAGCAATTCTGCCAGGCATGTGAAAGACCAAGGCTTCCCTCCCCAGCTACAGGGGCCTAGCTGACCAGGACACCCAGTGCACGGACAGACACATGGCACCCTCAATAAGCTGTGAGCGTCACGGGTGCAGCTTTCGGTTTTGGCTCAGCTCCACCCATTGTTTAAACGTGAGATGCCAGCTCTGCTTCCAGCAGGAAGGCCCCACAGGTCTGTCCTGGAAGACAGAAAGAGTAATGACCTCAATGTGGTTTGAACACGAAACAAAACCATCTGAGCAGGAGCAGAAGATGACTCGGATACTACATGGCCATTTATGCGTTCAGTCAGCAAAACCTAGGCCTTCTCAGACCCCAGCAGTGAGCAGCCTGGACGTGGTCCCTTCTTCTCTAGGGAATCAGACGTTCAGCACATCAACAAATGACGATGATGACTCCCAGCCAAGGAGACAAAGAGATCGTGGGCTAGAGACTGAGGACGGTGGGGAACATGTCCCCTGGGGCAGGAGGAAAAGCAGTTCTCAGCAGCTGACATGAGAGAGGAGATCGGAATGAATGGTGGTGGTGGTGGGGGGGTGAGAATACAGGGAGGAGAGACTCAGGAGAAGGCAGCATCCAATGCAAAGGCTCACAGTCCCCCTTATTCAGTGTAAAGTGTTCGATAATTTCAACCGCTGTTCTGCTGGCACCCACTTGGCCCATGAGGATGGAGGATGGTTCCTACCCCAGGCTAACCTTGAAAAGCTCCTCCCTTCTCTTTCAAGGTTTGGTGAGGGGTGAGCGGCATACTATCCTGTCTATCAGCCTTCAACCAGGCCCTTTAAAATTCCCGAGCCAGCAGGTCCGTGAGGCATCACCGTCTCCTCCACCACCATGCTGTACCCACCCCTGTGGTGTCTCCTCCCACCAGCTTTCCACCAACCCACATACGAGTCAATGCCAACTACACCTCACTGCCCGTCTCTTTGCTCTGCTGACAGTTACTAAAATAACAACCGTGCATCTGGAGACCACCCGAAACCACCCACAGAGGGCCTTTTGGGAATCGCTATCGGGTCCAGCCCCCGAGCTGAGGCAGAGAGGAGACCCTCAGACCAGGAAGGATTTGTCCAAAACCCATGTGATTAGAGAGCCCTATCCCTGTACCCCACCCTCCTCTTCTGCTCTCTGGGCTGAGTGACTCTCAGGTGACATTTGGGGAGGTCTGATGGCCCAGGTCACTGAGGTCTGGGGAGTGTTCTGCATCTCTGTGTAGCTGTTTCCTTCCCTCCTCCTCCCCACTCCATCCTTCTCTTCCTTGGCTCCCCCACCCCCCATCTTCCCGGCTCCATCCACTTTTCACAGCTCTGACATCTAGCAGGTTTGCAGCCTGGATCCTGCCTCATGCGTCTCCTCTCTCCAGATGGAAGGGGCCACTCATCTCGTCCCTTCTCAGGAAGAGTCAAAAGATCGGAATCCGTGATGTTGGGGTTTGAAGGTGAAATGTGCCGCATTTCTCAAGTGTTTAAATGCTTGGTCCCTAACAAGTGGTGATGTTTCGGAAGGCATAGAACCTTCAGGAGGTGGAACCTTGATGGGGGAAGTGGCTCACTTGGGGCGGACCTTAAGGTCTTATAGTTCAGCTCCACTTCCTGTTTACTCTCTGCTTCCTGAGATGGATACAACGTGACCAGCCAGCCTCTCACCCCCTGCTCTGTGCCTTCCCCGCCCTGGTGGGATGATCCTTTTGAGCTGTGAACCAGAATAACTTCTTTGAATTGTTTCTTTTCGGGTGTCCGGCAACAAGAACAGTCACTAATGTATTTTGAAATGTTCATCCCATCTGATGCGAGCCAGGCTGCCTTCAGCAGAGAGTCCTGGGAAAGTGGGGAAAAACAGGCATTTGCGGACCTCACAGTTATTATCAAGAGCCACCATGTGGAGATGGATAGCAGACCCAGCTCAAGTCTCTGGAGACAAAGGGACAAGGAACAACAACCCCTTCCTGAGAGAGCTCACCCTCTACAGGGGAGCAGGATCATTTGCAAACAAGCAAATGAAGGCATCACCTCCGGCAACATGAATGAATGAGTGAATGAGTGAATGAATGAATGAATCACGGGTCTTCGTGACTTTCCATAAACAAATTTCTTTTCCTCCTTCAAGGCTTGGCTTTCCTCTGTTCCATCCTGGCAGCCTCCCCAGCTCTGCAGTACCCACATTCCATCCCCTGCCACCCAGGCCACCTGCAGCAGCCCTGCGGCCAGTCTCCAGCAGCGGGGATGCAGGATGAGTGGAAACAGATGAACGAGCATGTGTTTGTGTTCAGAAAGTGTGACTGGGATGAGATTGTGTTTTTATCAATTGCATGGCAAGTGGATGCATTCATGTGCATGCCCATGGAGGGGGCTGGAAGGTGGGGTGCACTGGATTCTATTTTGTGGGTTGGAATGATGTTGTCTTTGGCAAGGGTACAGTAGGTGACTTGGTCTAGAGGTGTGTGTGTGTGTGTGTGTGTGTGTGTGTGTGTGTGTGTGTGTGTGTGTGTGTGTTTAGATCTGCTTTGTAAGTATGTGGATGAGTGTGTTTGTATGGTGTTACAAGGGCACCTCTGAGCACACAGGTAAAAGAATGTTTGGAAGTATATTTGTTTGCGAGTATATGAGCATGTTTTTGTGTGTGTGGTAGGCGGGTGTGCATCCATCAGTCCCTGCTTGACTGACCGAAGGTTTCACAGACCACACTGTCATGCTAGTGTCCCAGAACTGCAGAGGAAGGTAGATTTTGGCCTGGCACTGATCAGAGAGCAGAGGAGAAGAGAAGAGAGGAGAGTCTCACAAACCCTGATGGGGCACTGTGTCCTGCCCTCAGGGGTCCCTGGAGCCATTACAAGGGAAGCCCCCAGGTTTCCCATATAAGTCAAGGATGCACCCGAAGCAGTCCAGGCTGGTTTTGACCAAGTACCCTCTAAATCCCTCCTCTGTGTAGGTCATTTAAGGCCTGAAGTGCCAGCCTCATGAAGAGGCCATGGCTGCCTTAACTGAGCTACCATCGAGGACTCCCTGAGATGGGTGGTACCCACTCAGACTGCCAGACCACCTGTCCCTGTCACTGTGAGCTCTACCTTGCTAGATAGGCAGCTTGGCCTTTCAGCTTCCACATGCCCTTTGTGGGCAAAATGAAACGGCCTTGCTTGTGGTGCGATGAAGGCTAGAGGTCTATTCCGATGGTGTAGAGCAGCACCTGGACACCTTTCTCAGTAGTGCTGACTGTCACGGTCACGGGACAGCATTCCCATGCCCAGACCTGAGCCTCGACCTGAGAACCGTGCTGCCTCAGACTCCATGGTCATGCCTGCCTGCTGGGCAGGGGCTCCATGGCTCTCCTCCCAGATGGCCGCCTTAGAGGCCCCAGGAGTTTCCCAGGGATCATTCCTTTGTCCCTAACTCTGGACACTTCTTGTCAGTGTCCAGGCTCTATCCCTTTGAAACTCTGGCTCTGCCCAGCATTAGCAAACCTCTCTGTTGTCCTCACTTGGACTCTGCATGCCAACAGCCTAAACCCCCTGAAGTGTCTTTGCTCACATCCCTCCACCCCTCCTAATTCGTCCTCCACTGTCCCTGAGAACAGTGAGCAGATTGGGGAGGCAGACATGAGTCACACATGCAGGGTCCTGGCTTGCTCCTCCCCCCTCCTGCCCCTCCACCATTAACAGTTTGCCTTTTCACCTGCTCAGAGCCCCAGACCCCAAGTCTGTGTGATTTCTAAGTGAGAAAAGTCCCCTGGCTAATGTCCTAGCTCCTTGTCCTGTTCCTGGGAAGGGCTGGCTGGGTATGTCCCTGCATGAATTCAATGTGCAAATCCCTTGGCGGGGGCCAGCACAGTGACTACTTGGGTAGAGTAGGGTGGGACCGCACCAAGGTCCTGGGCTGGCTGTTGGGGGACAACACAACTCTTTCCAGGTCCATCCAGGTCTCAACCATGCCTGAAAGCTACTTCAGGCTCTCGTGCTTGGAGGCAGGGATGGGATTTCACAAGTGGTTCCAGATGACAGCCAGGCTCTGTGCAGTGAGGTTGTGCAAAACCAAATCATGCAAAGAAGAGCTAGGCCACCCCCACCTCCACAAACACATCCCCTTCAGACATCTGCTGTGAGTCCCACCCTGAGGAGCAGCCCTCAGCATCAAGTCAGGCCTGCTGGGCAAGAATGCCATGTACCCCTGGCTAGTGGAATCCATGGCTATATGGTGATGCCCACACAGAGCCCATATGGGCAGTGCCTGGCTCCAATTCTGTGTTTCTATGTACAGATCCACAGTTCTGGCTTTTACAGAGACCATGCACTGGCAGCTCGTAGCAGCCTCCCTTAGATTCCTTACTATAGTAAAGCCTGTGGGAGGACTGTTCCCACCTTTTAAAGGGTTCCTATGAGGAGGAGAGAGGAATAAGAAATATTAGGTAGAATGATAGGCCTAGCAGACGAGAAGAGAGACAGAAACACAGAATAGCTTTGGGAGGACCTGGGTCAATACCCAATGGCCCAGAACTTTATTCAAAGGGGCTTTTTATAACAATGCCAAGGGGTGAGGCAAAAGACCTCCCCCTTGCTAGATACAGCCAAGTGTAGACTCTTCCAAACACCTGGTAACCATTCCCGTGGTCCAGTCATCCTCTCATGCAGCCCTGCTGGTAAAGCAAGCTCAGATCTTAGTAGGAAACCTCTGTGGGCTCCCACAAAAGCCTCCTTCAGGAACACCTCTGGGTGCTCTGCTGCCACACTCTGGGGATGAGCTACTGCCTGGCTTCTGCAGGGGCTGGGGGTGCAGCATCCATTCTGCAGTTAAGTTTCTAGTCCACTATTGAAGCCACCTGTGATGGCGAAGTGTCACACCAGCCTGGGTTTCCTGCAGGTCAGATGTGTGCACTGCAGGTCAGATGTGCACTGCAGGTCAGATGTGCGCTGCAGGTCAGATGATGTGCACTGCAGGTCAGATGATGTGTGCTGCAGGTCAGATGACGTGCACTGCAGGTCAGATGTGCACTGCAGGTCAGATGATGTACACTGCAGGTCAGATGTGCACTGCAGGTCAGATATGCACTGCAGGTCAGATGATGTGCACTGCAGGTCAGATGATGTGCACTGCAGGTCAGATGATGTACACTGCAGGTCAGATGTGCACTGCAGGTCAGATGATGTGCACTGCAGGTCAGATGACGTGCACTGCAGGTCAGATGATGTACACTGCAGGTCAGATGTGCACTGCAGGTCAGATGATGTGCACTGCAGGTCAGATGTGCACTGCAGGTCAGATGTGCACTGCAGGTCAGATGACGTGCACTGCAGGTCAGATGATGTGCACTGCAGATCTGCCCTCCTCTCATCCTCGCTCCCCTCTATGCACATGGAATGCCTGTCTCACAGTTTCCATCTCTCCTCACATCAAATGCTTCTAGAATAAGCTCCTAGCAACCTCCTCCAGGAAGCCCACTCACTGCCACCCTCAGGCAACAGAGACAGATGGCCACACAATAAAGATCATTCCAGCTCAGGCCTTCATGTCCTTCTGTGGAATGAATAAGGGGTGTCCAGAGTCCAGGGGCTCTCCTCTGGCCTATTTATTCCCATTTATTCAGCACCTGCCTTCCCCCACAATAGGGTCCATACCTAGAGTCGATCCCAGGGCACCGTCTCCCACTAACACACTGAACTATGGGACAGCAGAGGACATACCAAGAAATGTGAGCTAAAGGTTTCCAAACCTTCAACATCATTAGACAAACAGCATTCCCAGAGCCAGCCCAGAACCCACAGGCCATAGTGGTGGGTGAAACTCTGGTCCCTCTAGTTCTTTATTGGCACTAGTCACTTTGGGAACATCCGAGTTCTCTCTCAGGTCTGCCTCACCCTTAGCAGAGGGGGTTGCACGTGCAACATGCACCTGCTTCGGCAGGAGTGGGGACAGCTTCCACATGCCATGTCTCCCAGCTACCTGGAGGCTGGGACTCAGATGACAGAGGGAAGGTAAGCTGGACGTCACCTTCTGGCCATCCCTCTTTCCAACTGTGCCATCGTGGGTCATATGACCAGCTTCCCCCAGCCTCTGTGTCTTGGGATGTGGAGTATGGGTAATGACATTCACTCCATGGGATGTCGTGGTAGTTAATGAGCTAATGCGGTGAAGTCTGAAACAGGTGCTTCCTGGAGCCACTCCTGGGTCTAGTCCTGGGACAGAGTGGGTACTCCACAAAACTGTCCTGGCATCTGTTCCTGGGGCACCCTGAGCCCTGGGTTCTAAGGATGAGAGACAAGCATACTGCACATGGCCCAGAGAGCCTGGCACATCTGGATGCGTCATTTCTCGGTGAGTGTGACAAGCATGTCTCTCCCACACTGACACGAGTGTCAGCGGTTTTTGTCTCTGATGAAGGAGTCAGCTGCCTCAAGGTCTGGTCATATCGTGTGCCTTCCCCTCTGTGAGACACTCAGACGATGCGGTGTTGGGATAGGGACAGGCTGGGGGAGGAGTGTGTGCTTGCCTGGGCCCAGTGACCTGCTTGCAGCTGACCATGCAGAGCACGCAGACACCCTTGCCTCCAGGCGACACAGCACTGAGGACATAACCGGACTGAGGTCCAGAAGCCGTGTTGATGAGGTGGAAGCCGGTACAGCAAGTCAGGTTCATCCTCAGGGCTCCTCTCATATCGGGGAAAGCTTCCAGCCGCTCGTCCAAGCCCTTAAGCGCCAGCAAGTGTTTGCTCTGCTCTCTTTTAGAAGACAAAAATGAGAGCCCTGTTCAGAACCTCTGGGGCTCTGGGTGTGCCCAGAATGTGCCAGTGGTGGCTTGTTTCTGCTAGGGATACTGTTCTCTCCTTGCCACATTGGGAGATGTGGCAGTTATCACTCCCAAAAGTGGTCAGAGCCTCTTCAGCTCGTCAGAAGGTGAAGACCACCAGCGTCAAGCAGCCACGGCGCTCTGTAACCAGCTGGAAGGCGGGCCTGTGCTTGGCACTTCGCCCAGTGCAGCTGTCACCCTCTGCACGGCTCTGCCCGACTTGGGATGCACAGGGACAATGAAAACAATGCCTGTCAGGGCTTGTGATGCCCCTTTCCATAACCACTCTAGTGCCATTTATTCCACACCCCATTAATGCCATCCTTTTAAAAAGCAATCCTGTCTTTAGCCTCAGGGTGCACGCCAGAGTGCAGCCAGAGAGAAGTTAGCCAAGTGTGGAGTTGGGCAGCCGTCACTACCGTCTGAGCCAGGACATCTTCATTATCCCCCAAACATGCCTCATCTCTGGCAGCAGCTGATCTCTCGTCACCAACCAACCTCTGTCCCATGGATACACCTGAGATGGAGGGGTCATGGAAATAAAACCATACGGAACGTGGCCTGCAGGTCTGGGGGTTTCTTTAACTTACCTTATTTCAAAGGTTTGTCCACACTGAGGCAAGTGTCAGTACTTGTTCCTTTTCAGGGTAGAGCAATGGCAAAGTGCACAGGCACCCACCATATGCAAATCCACTTACGTGTGACAGCGTGTTTGTTTATTGTTTGTTTGCTTTGTGACAGGGTCCTACGTCCAGGCTGGCCTTGAACTCCTGATCCTCTCTCTTCCACCTCCCAAATGCAGGGATTAGAGGACGCAAGGAGCATGGAGTGTTGTATATTTGAAGGTGAGTGTGCTCTGTCTCTCCAGGCACACCCACCTCTCTTCTGCATCTTCACTGATTTCCAGCCTTCCAGAATCTTCTTTCACATTCATGAACTCCAATAGAGTCATGCGTCTGTCTCTGGGGAGGACCCACCATGGACCTCATTTTAATACGGACACTAATTGCAGGGAAGGGCCCATGTCGGGAGAAAAGCCAACCTTCCCATCTATGTCGCTTTCATCTCTTGGGCCATATGCCACTGAAAAGAGATTTGTAAATATTTTGTACCCAGAAGCCATCTGCAGATCTAATAGTGAGGAGCTTGGTGGATTTGTGACATAAGGTGTTTACTGAGTGTGTGCTAATTACTCTTGTACCAAAACAAATCTTGTTCTTCAGAAAAGGGGTGTGAGATGTGGGTGGGAACACACCGCCTACCCATATCTGTGGTCTGGCGTTTGGAGTTTCAGTTATCTGTAACCAACTGTGATCTGAAATGCTAAATACAATTTCAAAGTAAATACTCAGATACCGTGGGTTGCTCTCTGCTCCAAACAGTGAGCAACAGTCACCACACTTGGTGAAGGGATTCCAGCACCATTCCATCTCCCCAGGATGCAATCATCCGCTTGGCCAGCTTGCCCGCGCTGTATGCACTACCCTCTCGTGAGTCATGCGGTGGCCATGTTGGTTATTGGGTGGATGCTCTCAGTGTGGCACCGCTCCCGTTCACATTTCCAAAGTGCAAGAGTCATGATGCTGACACATTTGTGACAGTGTGTTGTGACAATTTCACTCTGCCTGGTTGTCCTTACTCTCTTACTGTGCCCAGTTTTTGTACTGTATTTGTACTGTATTTTGTACAGTATTTGTCCTGTATTCTCCGTGCTTCTTGGAAACCATGGAGGAGCCTGAATCCCCATGCATAGGAGACCGTGTTGGGATTTAGGAGACAGTTTTCCTGAGAGCTGCAGCAGGAGGGTTACCCAGGATGGGTTTGGCACAGTCTGGACCACATGAAGGAATGGAAAGGGAGGGTGAGTGTGAGGTCCTGGAGGGGGAGTGGGGTGGAGCGGGTGCAGGGACAGTGAGCACCAAAGAGAGAGGAGGTTGCATAACACAGAGGAAAAGGGGCCCACAATGAAGTGTTAATCTAATTAATCCTATCAATAAAAAAATCGGGAGTCAGATATTGGGGTAAGAACCTGAAAGAGCAGAGAACAGGGAGCAGCCACCATCGCTTCCTACCTCTACCATTCCTCTGTCCAAAAGGGCAGAGATCTTCTTTCTGCCCCACCTTACCACTTCCTGTATCCTCTCTGTCTACAGTCCTCCAAACCTCTATGGTTAATTTAGGTCAACTAGCGGCTAGCTCTGCCCTCTGACTCCAGGCAAGCTTTATTTGTCAGAACACAATCAAAATATCACACACCACCACAGTGGAGGCTGGCTCTACTCTCCAGTCCCTGCAAGCATTGTGCTGAGCCTGGGCATGCAAGGCTCTAGGCCCTTCCCAATGAGTGGTGGGTGCAGATAAGAGATTTAGAAGCCAAAGCAAGGTGTTCTCTGTATGATGGAGTGCTATCTAGATGGTCAACAGGGGACAGGGAGAATGCCCCTGCCAGTGTGGAGGACAGTTTGCTGGGAGGCCAGGAAAGGTCTTTCCAAGTGGGTGGATGTGAGAAGTAGCAATGATGACAGTAATTTAAAATAGACTGCCCTGGACGCCATCATTGTCCCAAGAACTAGGCTCTGTTAAGCCCACCAGCCTTGTAACAGACCCTAGTACACCCCATTATAGCAAGCTCTGCTCTATTAACTTTCCAGACCCCTTTGTAGCCAGATGCTTCTTTAAGTCTTAGAGTCTACATACATGGGTACAGAAAACACCAGTTTCTTCTAGGCCTGGCCCAGAGCAACCTCCAAGGCTCAGGGCCAGGCCTGAATGGTAGGCTGGGGGCTGCCCAGTGGTAGTGGGAGAGAAGACAGGGCATTTCTCATGGTCTGTCTCTGCCAGGCCCAGGCTGAGCCTTTGCTGTGGCTCTGGCTTTGTCCAAGGTCTCCTGGGCCAGCCCTGGCCTGGTCCACCCAACGGCCACTGCATGAGAATAAATCAATTTCTTCCCCAGGGAAGATGAGTGCTCACGTCATCGACATCCTGTGATGCCAGCTTCAGCATGGCCAGGAGAAAACAGTTAACCCATTTACTAGTGAGTATTTGGAAGCTGAACTTACTGGAGACAGAGGCCAAGCAGGCTTCCAGCCCATAAAAGCAAACAGGGCTCAGTACTGTCCCAACAGACCTGCCATTTGACTGCTAAATGGGAAAAAGTATCTGCTAATGACCTTGGCATCTGGGGAAAGGAAGGAGGCCTGTCTGAAGAATTTCCAGACAGAGGTCCTAGGATTTTGGTCAGCATGTCTGGGCTAGAAGAGCTGCGAGGATCCAGACAGGACACAAGAACGAAACCTTAATAGGGCTGTTTCTTATGTCTGTGAGATGGCCAGCTTGAGGCACATGACTCACAGCCTGCATCCCTGTGCATCCTTCACTGTCACACACGGATCCAGAAAGGTCTGGTGTGAGGGAAGTGAGGTGGAGTGAATGAGGCTTATAGACCGGTCTACAAATCACTGCAGCTTTTACTGCCCTGATAAACTGGATGGGCCTTTACTGCCTCATCTTTATAACCCAGTGAGGAGCTAATCTTGGCTGTCAACCTGATGGGCTAGGATCACCATGGAAACAAACCCCTAGGCATGTCTGTGAGGGAGTGCCTGGATTAGGTTAATGGAGGTGGGAAGAGCTATTTTGCGTAAAGATGGTGTCATCTCATGGGCTGGGGTCTCACAGGACTTCAGAAAGAGGAGAAACTGCACCACGTACAAATGTTTATCCCCACTGCGTCCCGACTGTGGGTGCAGTGTGACCAGCCACTTCCTCTTCCTGCCACTGTGCCTTTTCCACCAGGATGGACTGTATCCCTCAGAACTGTGAGCCCAAATCAAACCTCTCCTTTTAAAATTGCTTTTGTCTGTCATTCTGCGGCAGTAACAAGACAAGATCTAATACATCAGCATGTCCTGAGACATGGGAACAGAGTATGTGGTCCAAGAGGCATCTGTCACCTTCTTTGGTACCTGTGTCCCATGAAATCGGTCGCCACTTCACCTACCTTGGGCAGGCTGTGAAAGACACTTAGGCTCCTGGCCATCTCCCAGCTGCATTTCCCCGTTCTCAGTGAGAGAGACAACCCTGACGTATCTCACCCACCACTCACCAGCAAGAAGAGCTGGAGACTATGGTGGATGGGCCCTTTCTTTGTCTCCATAGCCAGGCAAGTCTGGACATGATGCTGGTTAGCTTTTTGTCAACTTGACACGAATTTGAGTCATTTGGGAAGAGGGTACCACAATTGAGAAAATGTCTCCATCAGCTCAGCCTGCAGACAACTCTGTGGGCCGTGTTCTTGATTAATGATTGCTGTAGCTGCCTAGCTCACTGTGAGCAATGCCATCCCTGGAATGGTGGTCCTAGGTTATTTAAGAAAGCAGGCTGAACAAGCTATGACAGGCAAGCCAGTAAGCAGCATTCCCCATGGCTTCTGCATCACTTCCTGCCTCCAAGTTCCTGCCTTGACCTCCTGCCCTGACTTCCATGGTGATGGAGTGTGACCTGGGAGTTGAAGATGAATAAACCCTTTTCCCCTCAAGTTGCTTTTGGTCATGGTGTTCTTCACAGCAACAGAACCCTGACTTCAACAGACATTGTGCTTGCTGCCCACACATTCCTTTCTCACATATGTGATCTACAGGTGGGAATTATTCCAAGTCTTAGCTTGATGTTCACTCAAAAGCGAGGAAGGTAGAGTTAGATCTGAGTTAGTGCCCACACAGATGCAGAACGCAGACCTTAGGAGATGATTTCTACTTTACGCACCAGCTGTAAGCTTGAGACTCCCCAGGCCATCCACACTTCCAGGCAACTGGTTACAAATTCAGGCATTTCTATGACCCTCCTAGGCTCTACAATTCACCAAAATGTCACACAGAATTTGGGGAAACGCTACGCGGTGGTTCTTCTGTATTTATTGCTCTGTTTTCTGCAGCTTCAGTAACCTGCGGTTGGCTGTGATTTTAAAAATTAAGTGGAAAATCCTAGAAATAGAAGATTCATGAGTTTTAAGTTGTATGTCCTTCTGACTAGTGTGAGAGATCACTCTTGCCCATTCCATCCCACCAGGACATGAATCATTGCTCTATCCAGTGTATCCACAGTGTATATAGTACCCACCTGTTGCTTACCTTTAGCCACCTTAGTTATTAGAGTGTTGCAGTGTTGTAGGACTTGTGTGCAGTTGAGTCTTGTGTAGCACCCTGACACCATGTTGTAATAACTATGTCACCCCCTTCACTTTCTCTTATCACACAGGCATTGTGGCATATCACCCATCACCTGACAGGGAGATATTTGAGAAAGGCCACATTTACATAACTTTAAAATAAGTTTTTAATCTACTTATTTATTTATAGATTGATGATGTGGATGTGGATGGGTACGTATATGCCACAGTGTACATGTGGGGATCAAAGGACAACTTGCAGGAATCAGTTCTCTCTTTCTACCATTTGGGTTCCAGGGATTGAACTCAGGCCTTTAGGTTTGGTGGCAAGCACCCTTAACCCACCAAACCATCTCACTGGCCCTCACATAACTTCTTACAATAGAAAGCTCTTATTGCTCTGTATTATTGCCATTCATCTCTTACTGAGGCTAATTGATAAATCAAGCTTTAGCTGGGCAGTGATGGTGCACACCTTTAATCCCAGCATTCAGGAGACAGAAGCAGGCAGATCTCTGTGAGTTTGAGGCCAGCCTGGTCTATCTATCTACAAAGCAAGCTCCAAGACAGCTGGACACAGAGAAACTCTGTCTGGAAAAAACAAACAAACAAACAAACAAAAACAAATAAATCAAGTTTTATCAGAAGCATGTATGATAGACGACCACCTTCTGGCATTCATGTGAACTCCTGGGTTGGGGGTAGAGTATCCCCAAATATCTTTTCTCCTTTTTTCTCAAACACCATTGTCTTAGTTTCATTTCTTATCACCATGATAAAATACTTTAATAAAAATAACATAAAGGGAGAACAGGTTTATTTGGCTTATAATTCCAGGTTACAGTCTATTGTTTGGGGTAGTCAAAGTGGCAGAAACTTGACGCAACTGGTCACATACCCCTGTAGTCAAGGGCATCAAGCAGTTAATTAATTAATTAATGTACATGCTAGTGTTCAGCTCAATGTCTTCACTCTTACACTGTTCAGAATCCTCTGCCTAGGTAATGGTGCTACCCATAGTAGGCAGATCTTTCCAGCTCATTAGCATAATCAAGACACGCCCCCCCCCAGATGTCCACAAGCCAACCTGATCTAGACAATCCCTCAATGAGACTCCCTTCCAAGGTGATTCCAGATCCGATCAAGTTGTCAGTTAAAACTAACACAGTGTCTTAGTTAGGTTTTTCGTTGCTGTGAAGAGACACTGGGATCACTGCAACTCTTATAAAGCAAACATTTAATTGGGGTGGCTTGCTTACAGTTTCAGTTCAGTCCATTATCATCATGGCAGGGAGCATGGCAGTCTTCAGACAGATGTGGTGCTGGCTACATCTTGGCTTGAAGACAACAGGAAGTTGACTGACAGACACACTGAGGGAAGTTTGAGCAAAAGAGACCTCAAAGCCTCTCCCCACAATGACACACTCCCTCCAACAAAGCCTCACCTCCTAAAAAGTGCCACTTCCTGTGGGGTCCATTTTCATTCAAACCACTACACACAGGAATCTTGCATTTCAATTCCAATCCCTTTCCATTTTCTTATTTCCTATAAACAGTTGGGGTCTTCCCAGACAACAGACTTTCCCACTGTATTCCTAGACCCTCGCTGGACCTTGAACTTCCTGCCTGGAGTAAATAATTAGGCCGCTGTGCTGAGGACATCCCCATCTAGGAACACAATCTCGTAATCTCTGGCCCATCAGAAAAAAAGACCAAACTGACCACAGGGTCTTGTGGAAAATCCCTCCTGTGTGTCTCACATAAACAGGTCCATCTGTTCCTTCACCAACTCCACAAATCTTCAAAGGCCCTGTTGATGGTGAAGAAAGAGGTAGAAAGATGTGGATTGTCTGGCTGCCAGCTCCACACCTACAGCACTGTCGAGCTCTTGGATCCATGCTCACTCCCGAGCGCAGATGTTTATTTATGTAGAGAGGGGCTCTGAAGCCCAAGGGAAAAGATTGTCTTTAGATGTGCCAGCCAGAGTCATGAGCTACAGACTCACATCTTCAGACAAGAAGCCAGTGTGTGGCGAAGGGCAGGGTTGCTGGCGAGAGAACTCAGACTGGCCAGGGCACGTTACAATTCTTCTTCTCTCCCGTACTTTGTGTGTGTGTGTATGTTTGTGTGAATATGGATACACCTGTGTTTTGGTGTCTGTAAAAGCCAGAGGACACCCTTGGGTGTCCCTCCTCAGGTGCTGTATGTCATTGCCCCTCCCCGCTTTGAGACAAGGTTCCCTCACTAGCCTGGAGCTCACTGATTTGATTAGACTGGCTAGGGCCAGCAAACCCCAGGTACCTACCTGTCTCTGTGTCCCCAGTCCTGGGATTACAAGTGTCCAGCCCCATGTTTGGTTGTCTTACGTGGATTCTAGGGATGGAACTCAGGCTCTTGTGCATATAAAAGAGGCGCTTTGCTGATGGAGCCGTCCTTCTCTCTAGCCCTGACTCACAGCACCGGTGTGGGTGAGGAGAGCAGAGAGGTCCTGGCATGAAGAACATGCAAGTGACAAAGAGAAAGGGCCTGAGGTCAAGACCTCCATGTGTGATGGACAGCCTGCTTCCTTGGATCCAGAGGGAAGGACTGGATCTGCCCACCAAATGCCTGAAAGTGGGGTCCTTTGCAAGTTCAGTGGTTCGTATTTGCTGGTTGCAAGAGTGTGTTAACCTGACCATAGCCTTGATGGGGGTGGGGGTGGGGGTTCGTGAAAAAGGGTCTGATTTCAGGCAAGCTTCCTTGGCTCAAGGATCAACATCTCCCCTTCAAGTCAGAGTAATCAAATCAGGGATTTGATTGGCTCACACAGGTGAAGCCACATGGAAAATTCTCTTTTATATGCACGAGTATACAGGTGTGTGTGTGTGTGTGTAGTGAAGCTGTTTCTCAGGAGATGTCTGCCTTGATTTTTGCAACAGGGTCTCTCACTGGGATCTGGGATCACTGACTAGGCAAGGCTGGCTCACCACTGAGCCCCAGGGATCCACCCATCTTTTCCCCACAGTGGGCATTTGGCTCCCTATGTGGGTGCTGGGCATCAAACTGAGGTAGTCATGCTTGTGTGGCAAGCACTTACACTTACTGATTTGTCTCCCCTGCTCCAGGCTCCGGAATCCTGAAGTTGAGAGTTGGACTAGCTAGTCTTCATGCCAACTTGACACCTTCTTAGCATCACCTAAGAAGAGGGAACCTCAACTGAGAAAATCCCCCCATCGGATTGGACTATGGGCAAGCCCGTGGGACATTTTCTTGATTGATGATTGAT